>NW_017728886.1:90374031-90411321 GCF_001723895.1 Crocodylus porosus
AATGTGAGGTAGTGAGGATTAACAGCCACTGGGGACAGCAAGTGAGTTAGGTTAGCTACAGTAGACTGATTTAGCAGACACTTTAGACAGATAAAGTCTTGCTTTCAGAAATAGGTTTTAATCAAAGGGGAAATGTGTTTACCAGGATATATTTACAGTCATGTTTTTAATGCACCTTGGCTTTTCTTGTTTCTTACAGGCTTTGCTTTGAAGTAGATATTTTAGTTTGTTTGTTTTCTTTAGTGACATTTAGCTCCATTGATATGTAGATGTAGTTTGTAGGTTTCTCCTACAGGAAGACATTTCAGCTTTCTGGCTTGCTCTGAGCCTTGCCACACCCATGCAATGAGTGTGGTAGGTCTCTGTCAGTACATAGGAGGAAAAAGAAAGGCACAAAATGCAGGGGGGGGAGGAGGCTGCAGGTAAGAAGGGGTTTCTTGTTACATTTTCCGCATTATCTGTAGATTTTCATTATCTGTAGATCCATCTGGGCAGAAAATAGCAAACCTCACGTACCCTCCTGACAGACAGCGTATGATCCATTAGACGCAAGTGTTGCGGTGGACGTAGTCTTTCTGGACTTTAGGAAGGCCTTCGACACTGTCTTTCACCCCATTCTCATTAAAAAATTAGGTGACTGTGGCATCAATGCCTACGCAGTCAGATGGGTCACAAAGTGGCTGGAGGGCTGCACCCAGAGAGTGGTGGTGGATGGGTCATTTTCAACCTGTAGGGCTGTGGGCAGTGGGGTCCCCCAGGGCTCGGTCCCCAGGCCCACACTGTTTAACATCTTCATCAGCAACCTGGACGAGGGGGTAAAAAGCACCTTGTTCAAATTCACAGATGACATTAAGATGTGGGGAGAGGTGGGCATGCTAGAAGGGAAGGACAGGCTACAACTAGGTCTGAACAGATTAGAGAATAGGATGGGATTCAGTACTGACAAGTGCAAGGTACTGCACCTAAAGAGAAAGAACCAGCACCATACCTACAGGCTGGGGAACTCCCTTCTTACCAGCCCAGAGGCAGAAAAGGATCTTGGATTTATTATTGATTCCAAGATGAACATGGGCCGCCAATGCGAGGATGTGGTCAGTAAGGCTAACTGCACCTTGTCATGCATCCACAGATGCATCGCGAGCAGGTCCAAGGAGGTGATCCTCCTCCTCTATGCGACATTGGTCAGGCCGCAGTTGGAGTACTGCCTCCAGTTCTGGGCACCGCACTTCTGGAGGGATGTGGACAGCATCGAGAACATCCAAAGGAGGGCCACTATCATGGTCAGGGGGCAGCAGGGCAGGCCCTACGAGGAGAGGCTACAAGACCTGAACCTGTTCAGCCTCCACAAGAGAAGAGTGAGAGGGAATCTGGTGGCTGTCTATAAACTTACCGGGGGGGACCAGCGGTGAACAGGAGAGTCCCTGTTCCCCCGAGCACTGTCAGGAGTAACTAGGAATAATGGCCACAAGTTGCCTGAGAGTAGGTTCAGGCTAGACATCAGGAAGCACTACACAGTCAGGGTGGCTGGGATCTGGAACCAACTTCCAAGGAAAGTGGTGCTCGCTCCTACCCTGGGGGTTTTCAAAAGGCAGCTAGACAATCACCTTACTGGGGTCATTTGGCCCCAGTACTCTTTCCTGCTGTGGCAGGAAGTCGGACTTGATCTGATCAGGTCCCTTCTGACCCTACCAACTATGAAACTATCTAATTAAGACACTCTTCTTGGTCCTGTAGGCATCCTGTAAATGTTGTGGGGTTAAAATGAAGACATTGTCAGTAAATTATAGTTTAAGTAGTAGCAGAAGCATGGGGGAAAAAAGTCCAAATGTTGAACTTCCTGAATTTTGGAGCTTCTGAGCTTTCACAAATCCAGTTATCTTCAAACAGAGGTGTGGGTGCTCAGATCATCTTAAAACCAGGCTATTTTACTTTGGCCACTTAACCATGTAATGTTTTCAAGCTTATACTGAATAGCAAGCCCCCTACAATGGGTAGCTTTTTTTTCATAGTCTGATTACAGAAATTAAGTATTTGAGTAGCCCTGGGGCATGAACACCCTTTGTCATTATGGAGGTGGTTTCTTGAAACCTTGGTGGGACAGCATACAGAGCTTGAACTGCTTTTACTGTTTTTTGGTCAAAAAAAAAAGCCTTTAGTCTCCACAGCTGTCAACTAATTTTTTTCATGAGAACTATCTTTAAACAAAATTAATTAAGAGTAGAAAAGCATATCAGTCATAGGTTTCTTTGTCATATGAAGTGTTTAAGTGAAGACTACAAGAATAAAAGGATAGGCTTTCTTAGGGATAAATCCACAGGGCAAGGTTCTAACCACCATGACCATGTTGTTTCAGTAGTTCCTTCCTTTTGTGAGTAATTCCATTGAAGTTACTTAGAGTTAAGGGTCCCACTTTGAATAAAGGGGGAATGTCCCCCAAAATACAATCATCTTTCCAAATGCAGCTCAAAGTTTTAGTGAACATTATCGTTTAGGGAAAATATTGGTTGAAATTAAAACCTGATTGCAACTGGTTAGTGTAACAACTGCCTTTCATGTGAGCTAATTGTAATGGACACTAGGGTTTCCTCATGTCAGAACACAGGCAAATGCCGCCATATGAAATAAGGTTTATGTGAGTCCACTCCAGAATCTGAACTATCTGGGTGGAGAGTTTTGCCTAAAGATTGTGGACTATGGGAGGAGGGTGCATGAGAGAAAGCTGAAACATGCGCATGGAAAGGGAAGGAAACTCCAGGTACACCCTGGAAACACAGTTTAGTACAGTCTGTAGTCCAAAGAAAGCTGATGTGTAGGTTTCTACATCAGATGGCGATTAAAAAAAATGGAGGCTATATGCAAGGAAATGGTGGTCTTCCAGGGAAAGAGGACTTCAGTCTTTTTTGTAAGTCAAAAATCTAACTCAAGGAATTTGACCTCCTCACAAGGCTCTGAATGTTGACTAGTTACTCAGGTCCAAAGTGATAACAATACCATATGTGAAAAAAATGTTACATATCAATAGTAGTAAGTCTCCTGAAGAAATAAATCATGCACTTCATTTATTCAGAGTGTCTTACACCCACCTGTATGTTTCCACAAGGATCAGAAAGGAAATCTACATCTTGGGTACAGCCGTTCCACTGGTCCTGACGTAAACCTTAAGTCAGTGGCAAGACTCCTATTATTTTAGTGTTATTTGGCTCAGAAGCTAGGTGCATTATTGGTAGAAGGTTAGATAAATTTCACGTTCCTCTAGGGACAGTAACCCAGATGTGATGGACCAAGAGTCTAATCTGTCACGTGTACCATACATACCTTGTAATACAGGAGTTACAACTAGACTACATGTTTTATCATTTCATCTGTCCTTTATTTCTCCAGTATCCTTGGGGAGCAGCATATACTCTGTCTTAGTAGAACAGCTAGGCCTTATGCCCCAAAGTTATATAACATTTCCAAGAGATTCCATGAATTTGCTTTGCTTTCAGTTTTGAACCAATTATGAACTATGGGGAATCCTGCCTGTTTATGTAGGTCCAGATGTTACAGTGCATGAAACATGGCTGATATTTGCATTGAAATGATAAGCAGTAATATATGATCACTGGGAAGCTATTTCACAAAGCTGAAGTGAAAATGTGAAATGCTACAGGTGTAAAAATCAAATCAATGTGCATATTGTATTTTATAGCTTGTGCCATTTTTTTCTTTTTCTGTTTTAACCTGTTCTGCATATCTGCTTAACAGCTGTTTCCACAGTTCATGTTATTTAAATATGAGTGAGTACTATATGAATTTTATTGCATAAATATTGACTTGCTTTACTGAAAAAACATATATAGACTTCATACCTGTGTGACATCCATTCGCATCATTCCCATCACTTCTGGTTTGCATCCATATAATTATGAATAGAATCAAAGTATTTGTAATATATACTGTGTTGTTTATCACTTTACTACTGTACTACATTAATGGGGTGGAACTTCAGATTTGTGTATCATTATGTAGATACATGATCCATTGCCATACGGTAAGGGTACTTTTTCTTGCTCAAGGGATGGAGGCGAGCAAGTTTGAAATTGTGTGCTGTGGGTTCTGTTCCTAGTGCCAGTTATTACAGTGATAATCATGGTAGTGGTTTATAATAATCAGAATAGTGGTTTATTTTCATGATATGCAGCAATCATCATAACTTTAGGAACAATGATTATGGTACTTATAATGTCTACCAGCAGACTCTCAGCATGTAAGGAAATAATTCCAGTTTAATCAGTAGGGTGGACAGAAGCATTTCTGGACAGGAAAAGTACACAGAACCAAGAAACTTCTCCTTTAAGGTTATTGCTATCCTGTCTGCCTGGTTTATATCTACTATATCCTTCAATCCCTTTTTCTCTGTCTCTAGCCATAAAAATGTCGAAGTATCTTTTAAGCTCATCTACATCATTTACTTTGATGATTTCATTTGGCAACTTCTTCCATCTGGTTAGTACCCTTTGAGTGATGCACTGAGCTGGAATTCCACCCAGATTCCCTATTTACTCCACAGTGATTTATTTTTACACTACTGACATGGGCCAGTTTTTAGTGCAAAAAGTCTATTGCTTTCCACTCCATCCAGTCCCATCAGGATTTTGGGTGACTGTCAAAGAATGTCACCTTCAGGTAGTTTCTTGAACAATGCACACCTTTTTGTTTCCTCATGTAAATAATCTTTTTCTTTAAATTTTGATTAATCTGTTTTGCACAACTTGGGAAGAACAGATTCCAACCAGTCATTGTACACATGCAAAGCTGCAAGAAGATTCCGTGTCCTGCTTCAGCTCAGCAGAGAGTTCAGACTCCTCGCCAAAATCCCGCAGGAGAGTCACAACCACCCTGATAGCCTTCTTGTTACACAGCTTCTGCTTCTTGTGTACCAGCTGTCTGAGGCAAGTGCATATCTGAGGCAAGTGGAATAGCTTAAAGCAGACTGGTGGTTCCATTTCCCCCTTCCTTTCCTCCCTCTCACCTGCTTGAAGAGCTGGCTAGAAGTAGAGGGTGGAGCACATTGCACCCTCTCCAAAGTGGCAAAGCTTTTCCACTGCCATGTCGCTGAAGCCCTCAGGAAGAATTTTGGCAGACTTAGGGTGGAAGAATCTGGCCGTTTTCTGTTCATATGTTTGCTGTCAGGACTGGATCAGGGTTCCTTTTGGTGGCACTGGTCACTCTTTTGCACTTTCTCACACTCATTCTTTGTCACCAGCACATAGAAATTGAACTTACTGAAGGCTTCCCTAGTAAAACAGTAAATAAATGCAACCTTCCAGATTCTGCTGAAAATAGACCCAGATACTGTTGGCTCAGTATTCTAGGTGAATCTTAATGCATTCACTAAATAATAAAAGTTATACTTTTCTTTATAATCTAGATATTCAAGGATGCATCCCAGTATTTATTTTGCCTTATTTTCATTCCAGCTATGCACTTATTGAATTACTTTGTGTGTCAGGTTACATTACATATATTAAAAAATGGATTCAGAGAAAATGAATTGAAGTATACTTTTTTTGTTCATACTGCAATAATACTACTAGTGACAAGTATCAGATGGTAAAATGAATGAAACCAAACTCTCCGTGGACTATACATAATATTGTTTTTCATCTTAATTTGTTAATTTTTTTGGTTGTGCTTTTGCTAGTGCAACATATAATTAGCTGACTTTTCTTCAGGCTCGCACCTATTGCTCAAAAGGATTAATATGTATACAAATATAGGCCCCACGCTGCTTCCACCCAGCCTCCTGTGCCCAGATAAGGCCCTGGCTTCTCACACCGTATGAACCTGGGCCTGTATGTATAACCTAGTATGCAGGGCCATGGCCTGCAGGGCTTCCCACAGAGGTATGTGGAGCCCATCAAGCTAGATAATCTGATACTAGGAGCTAGATCAGGCCCATGGCCTGGTGGTTGAGCACGCCTGCTCTATCACCTTTATCTGCTTGGGTCTTTTAGTATGTAGGCACCTAAGGGCGACACTGTCATCTTCTCTCTTTGTATGGTACCTGCCACAATGCCAGCTGGAGCCTTGGAGCATTACTTTATATCTAATAATTGCTATTAATGATAATTAATAACTAATAAAAACCTGGAAGCATAGTTGGGGAAAAGGTGAGCAGCCAACAATGGCAAAAGAACAGGTTAGGGACTGTTTAGAAAAGCTGGACATGTCTAGTTCAAGAAACCACCCAAGGGTGCTGAGTGAGTTGGCTGACATGACTGCAGAGCTTGCTGGTCATTACCTTTGAAAACTAATGGTGGTTGGAGAGGTTCTGGATGATTGGAAGAGGGCAAATTTAGTGCTCATCTTTAAGAAAGGGAAGGAGGAGGATCTGGGGAGCCCGATCAGCCTCACCTTAGTTCCTGGAAAAATCATGGAGTTGTACTGAAGGAATCTATTCCTAAGCACTTGGAGGAGAAGAAAGAGATTAGGAACAGTCAGCAGGGATTCACCAAGGGAAAGTCATATCTGACCAACCTGATTGTCTTCTGTGACAAGATGTCTGGCTCTGGATATGGGGAGAGCAGGATGTGATATACCTTGACTTCAGCAAGGCTTTTGTTAGTCTCCCACAACATTCTTGTTAGAAGAGTAATAGCATACTGGGTTTTATTAGTAGAAGCGTTGCCAGCAGATCAAGGCAAGTGATTTTCCCCCCTCTATTCAGCACTGGTGAGATTACATCTGGAGTACTGTGTGTTGGGCCCCTGACTACAGAAAGGATGTGAACAAATTCGAGAAAGTCCAGTGGAGGGCAACAAGAATGGTTAGGGAACTGGGACACATGACTTCTGAGGAGAGGCTGAGGGAACTGGGCTTATTTAGTCTGGAGAAGAGAAGACTATGAAGGGATTTCATAACAGCCTTCAATTACCTGAAGGGTGGTTCCAAAGAGGGTGGAGATACACTGTTCTCAGTGGTGGTAGATGACAGAACAAGGAGCAGTGGTCTTAAATTGCAGCAAGGGAAGCTTAGGTTAGCTATTAGGGAAACCTTTTTGACAAGGAGGGTAGTAAAACACTGGAGCGGGTTACCCAGAGAGGTGGTGTAATCTCCATCCTTGGAGGTTTTATGACCTAGCTAGAGAAAGCCTTGGCTGGGATGAGATAGTTTGGGATGGCCCTGCTTTGAGAAAGGGGTTGGACTAGATGATATCCTGAGGTCCCTTCTTCCCCTAATTTTGTATTATTCTGTGATTCACTGGGAGTTGCAGGATTAACCCATGCTTCACCCTCCTTCTCATTTTTTCTCACCTGACATTGATGTTAGGGAATGATAACTAGTACAAGCTGCTTCTCTGTTGCTGTAGTATTATTAAGCAAAATCATCACAGTATCTTCTTAAGTACATCTCACCTAAAAAGCTGTTAGCTAGACCACCCCTTCCACCTCTCCAGAGGTGATGTCAAACTGCCCATATAAAAGTGAAGTAACAGAGCAGGACCAACCTATAGTATTTTATATAGCTACAGTATACATACAGGAATTGTTCTTTCCCTTGTTTTCAGCCTTGTATTTTGCAATCAAAACACAACAAATTGTTTTATGAGCTTGCTCATCTTTATTTTGGCCTTACTATGGCCTTTACTTTACTATGGATTCTGCCCCTAGAAAATCCAGTGTTAATCACTTCTGAGCAAAGTTCTGACTTCAGTGGCTGGTGGACTGGCACCAACAGCATCAGTTGCTCTGATATGTCAGACCCTGCCCCTTTCCACCAATCAGTAGCAAGGGGCGGGACTATATGATGGACAGCCCTCTCTGCCACACTGTGGGCCTCTCAGGCAATCAGAGATGTGGGGGGCTGCTGCCACGATAAACCCTTAAAAATGGTGGCTGGCCCTGTGATTTGTCTGTAAAACCCTCTAGCCACCACCTTGAATTGGGAGACCCTTACCTATCATACATGTTATGGTCCCGGACAAAGTTTTAGCTGACTGCCAGCTGACATTTGTATGATGTTATTTGTTAGAAATGTTCTCTTAATATATTTTTCACCACCTCACAGTGGTGGAAGCAAACATTTCCTTAAAACACGAATGAACAAAGAATGAGTGAAGGCACATAAGGAAGCCTTATGGTAAGAAGGGACTGTTGCTGTTCTGTGAGCTGTCAGCACGTTGTTAGGTGTTTTCTGACAGTCTGAAAAATTGTTCCCGTCACTTTACTGGAATGAACAGATACAAAAAAATATAGAACTTTATTTCCTCAGTATCAAGTAGATTCACTGCTGATGACTCCATGGGCACATCCAGATGAGCATGCACATGCATTTCCCTAGGGACAACTAGCAGTGGCACATTGTTTTGCCGCTGCTACTTATCTCCAGGGAATGCCCCTGCACACACGATTTTGTGTACAGCAAGTTGCCCTGGGAGGGGCACTTAGGCTGCCCCCAGCAGCTTTACCTGGGGACCTCTGGGGGGGCAGCAACAGCAGTGATATGGGTGTGCGGATCTTGGCCGGAAGCTGGAGCATGGTTCTGACTGGCGAGGCTCCAGTTTTGGGTGGGGCATGTTGCTGCCACATACACTGTGCTGCTTTTTTTGGCCACGTATTTTTTGATACCTGAAGTTCCTGATTTCTATATTTGACTCTGTGCTGCATATCTGCAGCATAGAGAACCAAATCATGTGTGTGGGGTGCATTTGAGGCACCACAAAGCACACATGCATGCTCGCATGGATGCACCCCATCGTGTTGTCCTAAGCAGGTTGTACAGTAGTCTCCAGCCAAAGGGCCTGGGATCTTCCCTCATTGTGACAGGACTTAAACAGCTTGTTAGAAGGACCTCAGGTTTTTGTGCCATTAAGTGCATTGAATACCTTGCTAACTTTCTGGTATCTGAAAAAACACTGATATACATTTGCATAAGCCTGCTAATGTTTTTTTTATGTGTTTGTACTATGTGGAAAACACCCTCTTGGTTAGTTTTTAGTTTTTTAGCTCAGAGCATTATACAGAGGGTACATATACATGTGCATTAATATGCCATAATTATGGGAAATTAAGTTTAATACCTGTAATAGGCAGTACTAACTTAACATGCTATAATCAGTGCTTCTGTGCAGTAGTGCCAGAGCACATCTTTTATGTGATGCTAATCTGCAGTAGACTAGTTCTGCTGCACGTTAGTGCATTACCTTGACTTTTCCCATGACGTGCTAATGCACAGTACAGTTAGTCTAGTGCCCTTTTAGCATCTCATATCAAGTGTACTAACTCTTTGCAAACACAAATGAAGATCTAGTTCCTGTCTTGAAGCGCATACAATTAGAAAATAGATTATGCACAAGTGATGCACCTATGAACTTGAGGCCTATGTAGTGTGAGCTTATTAGTGAGGAATTGTCTTTGTTGGAAAAAGAGAAAGAAGCAACTCTGGATTGTTTTAAAAAATGTTTTTGTTCTTTTGTTTGTTTATTTAAACAGAATGCTGTTTCTTTTAGCATGGGGCAGATACAAGTATCAGGAAATTCTTATCTTGGATTGCAGAGTTCGTAATGTGGATATGATGGTAACTTTTTAAAAATTGTAAATGTAGTTGTATGTAATTGTAAATTTGCAATCTATCTGTGTAGTTCATAGATTGATACATTGTAAGGCCAGAAGGGACCTTGGAAGATCATCGGGTCTAGCCCCCTGCACCAAGCAGGAAAGAGAAATGGGAGACAAGTGACCCCAGCAAGGTGACTGTCTACTCTCTTCTTGAAGATTACCAGGGTAGGTGATTGCACCAGCTCTGGAGGGAGCGTATTCCACAGTCTGGATGCCCTAACTGTGAAGAAGTTTTTCCTAATGTTCAGCCTGAATCGATCTTCCAGGAGTTTGTGGCCATTATTCCTAGTTTTCCCCTTGGGTGCTCTGGTGTTAAATAGATTTAGATTTAACATTTTATTAAGTTCAAGGAAGAAAAAAACCCCATGACTACCACAAAAGAGGGAATACGCTTGTCTGTGGTTATCATAATACTTTAAAGTCAGACCTTATTGTTCTATGTCAGTGTATACATGCCTTAATTCAGTTTTAAATCATAGATGCAGCAGACAAAGAGATGGTATATAGATGCATTATGTCTTTTGGGCATTAAAACATCTGCCCTTACCCCTTTTTATCTGCTTAAGTGTTAATCTTAACTACTTGCTTTCCATTTTTCTTCCACTCGTCTCTGTAACTCTTTCCAAACCTAAAACAGATTCCTCACCTTTGTTCAACATCAGCCTGAACAAGGGTATGTCTACACTTCACACTGGAGAGTAGTACAAAGATTTCTGGGCTAAATCAGGTGCTGAAAGCAGCCTGGCCACAATAACAGAGACCTCCACATGGACTAACTTGCTGCAGTGTTGCAGTGTAGACATACCTTAAAGTCCTGTAAAATTAGGTTTGATTTTGGTGGGCTTTGATCATACCCAAGTAGCTATCTTATGACTAGTCATATCTCTCCTTAAATGCTTTTCCTTAGAAGCTTTTCAGTAGGAATCCTCAGATTCTTAGGCTAGGGACAGATGTTGCACACGAACCGGTTTAAGTGATCAGAAACTGGTGTCAATTTGTAATAGAATAGAAGTTCAGTGCACATAACCAGCTTCAAAATGTCTGAAACTGGTTTAAGATAAACCTGGTTGAATGTAGTGGCTTAGTTGGCTAACACTGTATGGTATGTAACCTAGTCGCGTTCCCCTCCTCTCCCCCATCCCTTGATTGTTAGTCCCTTGCTCGGGTGCTTTGTATTTCCATCTCAACTTTGTCATCTTTTTCCTGGATTCCCCATCCAAAACATCTACTAATATTAGTCTTAACTGATTTAGGACAAACTTCTGTCCCAGAGTCCTTCCTGGTTCAAGTTAAATCACAGACCCCAGCATTTTGCAGCCCTGGGCTGGGCTGTGCTATCTGCTCCAGAGATCAGGGCTGGCCCTGCCCCTTTGCTTCCTAGCTGGAGTAGGGAGGGATGGCTCACTGCCCCAGCAAACCCCAGCTGGGATCTGAGGCCAGGGAGCAGGGTTAAAAACTTTCCTTCCCCTGAGTACACAGCTGCCTTGCCCTACTCATTTAGTGCTGGCTGTAACTGTGGACTACAAATCCCAGAGGCACCTGGAAGCAGGAAGAGGAAGTGTTGAACAACACTTCAGAATTCTACTGCTGTGATTGTGGACTGCAAATCCCAGAGACCTCAGGGGCACCAGGAAAAAGTGAATACACAGCCTATGCTGGCTATGTGCCAGAGAGCCATGCTCTAGCTTCCTTTGGCTTCTGGCCTGCGCCATTACAGCCATGTGGCTGCCTTTCTTGAATCAAAAGTGAATGTCTGTTCAGTTGCTAATTGGTTCAGTCTTTGCAGCTTAGACTAACCTGCAAAGACTGAATCAATTCAGCCTTGGGCTTTTTGACTGTGGGGGGGAAATACTGTAGCAGTGCTTTGAGACCAGCAGCTCTGGACACGGGCTATCTAGTACATTGTGTGTGTGAGACCAATATGATCTACCCTTTGCAAGTCCCTCCGATCAAGGACCATACTCTTCTTTTATATTGTACACTGGGCTGGAATACAGAGGATATTTATATCATCCTGCATTGTATTTTGTTGTGAAAGTGAATGAAAAATGTCAAGATAAATTTTTTTTTAGCCTATATAAAGCTCTAAACCGGTGCACAGAACTTCTATTGGTGTCAAAGGGAGTTCCATATTTAGGTCAATAAATATACAATATACAACTAATTGAAATTAACACATTTCTGCACACGTATGTGTGTGTGACTTGTGTCAGGCTGCACCAGCTGCTATGTTTTCAAATGCACAAGCTGTTACACAATGGGCCTTCAAAATCCAGTGGGTATGAGAGAGCCAAATAGCTCACTGCAGGAATTTCACCCAGAGATATTCTTTTCCTTCATCTAGGAAGTGGTCACCTCATTTAATGGACAAACCAGGGGCTCCATCCTGAGAGATGTTGAACACCTCTTGCAATATGTGGGTTATGGCCAGAATAATCCCCACCCTTTAAAGTGCTTTTTACATCTTTACAATGGTACTTTTCCTTGCTTTTATAAAAGTTTTGTTCTTTGTTCTAAACTGCTCTTCATTTGAATGTTCTCAGGACGGATTCAATATCTTTCATGTTTCAGGGGTATAGGTTATAGCCATATTCCTTGTCTACTCTAAGGAGAGAGAGCACTTAGGCTGAAACTCATGGAGCTGAATCTCATGTCCTCCAGACATCAACTTTCCAGTTCTGGGCCCACACTAAGTCCTCCTTGTACCATTCTGGTAATAAAAAAATAACATAAAGTGTTCCAATTAGTCTTTAAATATTTGTATTTCACTTATAGGGAGACAGCCACCTCAGCAGCTCTCTAGCTATTCCATCCCAAGTCAGAGGCAGCCTGAACCTGGGGAAAAGTATGATGGGACCCTGCTGAATAGTAGCGATCCCCAGTGACAAGATGGCCCTGAGGCTGCTCTGATTTATACCAGGAACCCAAACAGCTTCCAGCTGTCCCCAGCATAGGGAGAAATAAGGTTTTCATGAAGCCACTTTTAACCCTTGTCTCCCTTGGTATATTGTGGTACATTTATTGCTCCTGTGCACTTGAATGTTCAGATCGGATTCTTTGGTACCTTTTCCTGAAATGTCTTTAGTTATTTCTGAGTTTTCAAGATAAGAAAAACACTACTTTTAGTAGTTAAAAGAAATTCTCTGGGATTTGGTATTTTATTTTTCACTTTTTTCAGTTGCTTTATTCTTAAAGCTCAGACTCTGTGGCTAGGGACAGAAATTACTTATAAACCGGTATAAGTGATCAGAAACCAGTTCAAATCTGTAACACAACAGAAGGTTGGTGCACATAAACTTCTTTTAAAATTGCTGAAACCGGTTTAAGAAAAATCTGGATGGACGTAGTATTAGACTTTACTGATTTAGGTTAAATCGGTTTATTGAACTTCTGTCCCAGATTCCCTCCAGATACAAGCTAACTCACAGTCCCTCAGTATCCTAGGATGCTTTGCACCTCCCTTGCAAACCCTCATTTGCAGGGTGGGTGGGCTAGCGTTGGCCCAAGCTTTCTGCTTCAGCTGAGCAGGTAGGTGTGCTCTAGCGCACCCTGGCTTCTGGCCTGGGCTGCTACAGGTAGGTGGCTGCATCTTGGAATCAGAAGTGAATGTTTGTTCACTTGCTTATTGGTTCAATCTGCACAGCTTAAACTAACCTGCAAAGGTCAGTTGATTCAGCCTTGGACTTTTTGATTGTCTGTACTTAGCCCGTAGATGCTTAGGCCCTGATTTAGTAAAGTACTTGAGGATTTTCCAGACTATAAACATGAAGCCATATGAAACACAAGGTAGGTATTTACATAGCTGCTGAATCTAGTCCTTTAACCTGAATGCGGAAGAGTGTATTGGGCTATTATGAAGAAGGTTGCTTTTGAAATAGGAGTTTGAAGGTCTGAACATAGTTCAGGCAGTTCTTTTTTCTTTAGATAGGTATTTTAAGAGAATGTCTCTGAGTAGTCACACTGATATTTATTTGCCAAAGACATCAGATACAGACAGGTTACGATTTGATGGATGGAAATTGGCCTTGTTTAGCATTGTTATGCAACAAAAGTGCACACTCTTCAACATGTAGGTCTTTTACTCAGGAAGAGAGCTTCTCAAAACCCTTCTGCTGCAACAGTGAATCTGAACAACGTGCTCCTGGTTTTGTAGTTTTTCAATCATCTTCATTTCACACATGTTATGAGGTCATGCAGAGAAAGACCTTGTTGTAATAAATATACACCATGGGACAGAGTTAAGGTTGCTGTGGGAAGTTCAACTCTGAATTTCCTGCCTTTAGCATGATTAAAATATGGAACTTAATGTTTCATTAATGGCTTTTTTACATGATTAAGAGTAATTTGTTAAACCTAACTTTTCAAACACATGTACCTATGTAATTACTAGACCTTCATGCACATTATTAGTAGATTTCTCTCTGATTTTGTTCATTATTCTATCTCACCAAGCTCTTAATTTGTTTGGAATAAGGAATGGATTCTTTCTTGTGGGTGAGAAATAATTGGACAGAAGACACAAGATTAATGAATGATCATGATCTACATGGATTTACAACTGTATAGTTCCAGGGTAAACAGCTGTAGAATATACAGAAGAATTATATTCTTATGATTAGCCTTCTCTATAGACTTTTTTATAGGGTTTTTTTTAGCTATGTTTTTAGAAACATGATTCTATAGCAAAGTTCTAATCAAGCAAGCTTGATTTAAAAAGTCTATAGTGATGATTGTTTTAGTGTCTTGGGGTTTAAGCTATACTTTTCTTTCTTTGTGCAGTGGCTTGGAAAACATGGTTCTGACCTGTTTGGTATCTGGGCAATATAAATATTTAATGCTAATATGATTTTTGTTAAATCATTTGAGACTTTTTTTGTAAAGCACTGAAGTGCAACTGCCTATGGAGGGCAGGAGTTGAGTGGACTAAATAGGAATAGAAAGCTGGTTTATAAACTAGTCTCTCAAGATGTATCTGACTTATGATAATTGAGGTATTTACTTATCTCAGAGTGAATTCTAGATTCTGTGCTCAGTTACACTGAACTGTATCTGGAGTAACATTGTAAATAGTCAGTGTAGAATTTGTTCTTTCCTAAATATAGGCTGAAATCTGGATCCTATTTAAGTCAATACAGTTGACTTCATCAGCCCCAGGATTTCATCTCAGTGGCACAATCCCGCAATATAAAGAGGCAAAAGTTATGATTTCAATTGGCAGAAATAAGGTAAAGCTCTTCTAGTGCAAATAATAATTTTGTAGTGCTCCACTCAGTCTGCACTAAGGATTTGCACTGGTACTGTTGTACTGGTGGCTGAGATTGAGGCAAATGACAAGTACAGACAAGGGTTCAATTAAGGTATAACTATGCAGCTGTCGAAACTTTACTTGAAACAGTTTCCATACTTCAGATGCTGCCATTAACCACACAACGTGCACTGGCTCAAATGGCTCTTTGACACATGGAGAGCTGGTTGAGATCTGCAAATGGCTGAAGTTTCAGTTTCCCAGCCAACCAGGGAATTAGACCTCAGTCTTTTCAGGGCAGCATTTATTTCAGCCTGTAACTTAGAAATATCTGCATAAGGTTCAATCTGCTAAACTTGAGATAAGAACCAAGCTGCTCTTGTTTACACAGAAGTAAAATCATGGAGAATTCTGTTTTTGATTCAGGAATGAATACTATTCATGGTTTTGTAAACACCCGTTAAAACCATTTAGTGGTTTAAGCTCTTGGGTTTCTTTTCTTTATATTTCTATCCTGAATGTGCGCACACATGTGCATGTGTCTAAATCTCACTACAGGCTCTGTGCTTTTCTCAAGTGATTTTTTTCAGATCCTACTTCTGGTTGTGGATTCTGTACACTGGGTTTTTACAGGTTGAATTACAGTTTCTTTGACATTCATGCTAAATGCCCTTTGTGTGGCATGCATTCTTGTTGCAGTTGGCAAAATTGTATGACCACATTTGCAAAGCTAGTTTGCTCTTGCTACTCTGTGGGAGTGTAAAAAACTCTCCTCTGTATTGTAGCTTTCTTTGCTCATGATCTTTGCTGATGCAAAAGGTGAGAAGCCAATGCCAGATGTTATACATGGCATCTGTCCCTTTGGTTCATCTCCAAACAACAGGGCCAAAATCTAGGGGGGAAGAATGTCTGTCAGATCCTGTTTCTCTCTCTCTTGACGTTTCTGAAAACACTGGTCATGTGTGGCTCAGTTAATCAGGAAGCAACAAAGCCTACATTCTTAGAAATCTGTTTGCCAAGTGTACTGCAAAATACCTGATACACGGTGGTTGAAGTAAAACCTTGGAGAGGGAGTTCTTACTGTGCCAGCCAATGAGAATGGTGACCAGTTGGAGAGTGCTGCTCCCCTGCCAGGACGAGAAGGGAAAGCTGTGCTGCTTCTTGCCTTAACCCTTGATGATTCATCTGGCCAAGTGGCCACCCTGAACCGATGTGAGAGTATGTAGGTGCAACATGTGTGCGCAAGCAGTTAGACATTTGTGACTGAATATTTTATAGGTAAAAGTACCAAAAATAATATAGTTTTCATGAGACTAAGAAATAGTAATAGCATTTTGCCCTTACTAAATTGTTCCCAATGCCAGTGTGGTTACTCCTTAGTTGAATAAAAATATGTTTTCACAATGTCTGAGATACTGGCAGAACTCTCAGATGTTAGTTGGATAATTGATTTTGGAGGGTGGAGTTTGTGGGTTTTGTGGGAAGGTATTTAGCTTACACCAGCCATGTTTACCTATACCATAAAAACCAATCACATCCTAATGAACTGTGGGAATGCATGTAATATAAGCATATTGTGTCACAATCTTTTTCGTTTTGTTTTGTAGGATGCAAGCTTCTAACATTCTGGAGTGGGGCCTTGGCTTTCAGTTATAGGATACTTGTATCATGTACAGAAGACATTTTTTGTGTATGTATGTGTATTATATATATGTATGTCTGTATATATGTATGTCTGTATGTGTATGTACACACAGATGTACACATATGCATGCATACATAACACACATACACATATGTATGTATGTATGTATATTCAGACATGCATATATATATGTACAGATACAAGGGCTAGGGACAGAAATTACACATGAACCAGTTGAACTGCTCAGAAACCAGCTTAAACGCGTAATAGAACAGATATTCAGTGCACAGAAGTCACTTTCAAAATGGCCGAAACTGGTTTAAGATAAACCTGGTTGAATGTAGCATCAGACTTAACTGATTTTGGTCAAACTGGTTTACAGAACTTCTATCCCCAACTCCTTCGTGGTTTGAGTTAACTCACAGGATGGGGAGACCCCTGCCTACTGCAGTGACTCTATGACAGCCTGGCCCAGCCTGGGTGTGGGGAGCCGGGGGCAAACTGGGCAAACAGCTGCTGGGGCCGCAGCCCGAGGCGTAGCTGGTTGGGAAGGGCTCTGCCCCCATGACCTGGCCTGGCCCCTCCGTACCTGCTCTCAGCAGCACCTGCAGGCTGGCCTGGCTCAGCCCCGCAGCCCTAGCCCCAGCCCTGGGCACAGTGGGCACAGAGGGCCAGGCCGGGCCACAGGGGCAGGGCCCTTCCCAGTCAGCTGTGGCTTGGACTGGGGCTGCAGGAGCTGTGCATCTGGTTTGCTCCCTGCTGGGCCATGCTGTCACAGAGCTGCTGTGGCAGGCAGGGCTCACCCTCTCCTCCTTCTGCCCCACCACAGGGCTGGGGGGCAGGGAGGGTTACATGACACTGTCTTGAGGCTCAGGGCTGGAGGGGCACAGCACTGGGCCCTGCTGTAGGGCATGGGGGAAAATTAGCCATAGCAAGCCCTTGGTGGTTTTTTTCCCCCCAGCAGTACTCCCCACTGGTGGGTGTTCTCAGTTGTGGATGCTGGGAGCAAACCTTGTATAGGAGGGTCTGGATAGGGCTCAGGCTGGGGCTGGACTAGACACTAGAGGACCTCTGACAGTCCCTGCCATCCCTGCTTCTGATTCCTTCCTTCCTCCCCCGCCTTCTCCTTAAGCCTTGGGCCTCATGACCCTGCTCTCGCTGCTGTATCTTCGGTGCCAGCTGGGGCGGCGTCTGGCCACGCTCCCTCCCTCCCCCTCCAAAAAGCCTGGCAAGGGCTGCTTCCCCACTCCCCTTCCAGGCACACCCTGGCTGGGTTCCCAGCAGGCCAGTGTAGGGGTTTAAACTCTTCCCAATCATAGTCAGGCCTGCTGGGGCCTGGGCACACACTGCCTTAGCTCAGCTTCACTCCAGCCTTCTGGCCACTACAGAAGGGAAGGGAGGGCTCACTCCTGTGCCCCCCAGTTTTGGTCTGAGCCACTACAAGTGCTTGCCTGCATTTCCGGAATCAAAAGTGAATGTTTGTTCACTTGCTTGCCAGTTCAGTCTATGCAGGATAGAGTAACCTGCAAAGATGGAATCAATTCAGGCTCAGGCTTTTTGAATGTCTGTACTTAGCCACGCACACATACACACACGCACCCCCCCATATAGATATATATAAACCTAACAAGCAGAATGCATTGTTTTCTTAGACAAAAGTATAAGGTTTTGATTGGCTGCTGTATCAGTAGACTGGAATACTTAGTTACAGCTGTCCTAAGAGGCCTTCTATAAAACTGCAGGTGTTCAGCTTTAGCAAATAGTTCTTATTATATGGATTGACTTTTGGCAGCTAGTAATGATGTTTCCTGAAATTGAAAAATGATTTTCTACCTTATACAGTGGTTTTACATTACTGGAATGTTGGAAGAAAAAAAAATTCCTCTCATCAAGTAGTACTGAAAATGTTTTTGTTAGTTGTATATATGTCCTGATTTGTATATTTTATACTAGAATGTAAGCTCTTTTTCTTAACTGTTGTGGTCAGATTTGAAATCTTTGCCAAGGAAACTCAAGCAATGAAGAATTAAGGAAGTGTCAGGCAAAAGAGGGTTGCATCCCTTTTTAACCAGAACCAGTAACTGGCTTCCTGCCAATTTACCATAGAACCCGGAGCACAGGGATATTATAAAGTCTTTAAAAATATTGGACAGCCTTGTTTAATGCTGTTAAGAACTTGTTTTCATATCAGTGGATAATAACAAAGAGCTGATGTTGATTTTATGTATTTGTTTAACCCATTCTGTACTACGATACATGGTGCTGGGAGCATACCAAAGGTGTTTATTTAAGCAATTCATATTTTAAACTGTGCCATGAGATCATGCTTTCAATAGCTATATGTTGTCACTTTTTGGTGCTTCTAATTAGAGGTGTAGAAGGTTAAATAACAATTTGACAATTTGCACTGACTTGGTTTCTCTAAATGTTTTCCTAGATTGGTTAGGCCTTAGTCTAGCTCCCACTCAGGTCAGAAACAACACTCCCAACTACCTTCAAATGTGCTAGGTCAGTTCCTGTATCTTGGTGGATACATATTTTCCTCTAATTTATATGAGGTATCCTCAGTGAAGCCAACTCTAAGACAGAGTTGGTCTGTGAACGCTCCCTTCTTTTCCTACTTCTGTTGACAATACTTCCTGTCATTGCCAAAGGAACCCCAGCTCTAGCAGTGGTTTATGCCCTAAAAAGGAGAAGTTCCAGAGACTCCAAAGAGCCCTCCTGGGGCCTTGCTGTCACTATTAAATTTATGTCATTGGCACTTGGATACTATGGGAATGAATGGAGTATGAATCCTGAGATAGAAAGAGAGAGGGCAGCTGTTCCTTCAGTTCTGTGTGATGGAATAGAGCCAGTCTGAACAGAGAGAAAGTTAAGCTTTTTGATATCAACATGTATGGATGAGCAAACAAAATCTAGATGCTTAATGGGGAATCCGTCTGAGTCATGTGCAGGAAATTATGGTTGAGCACTCTTTAATTCAGTTTGATTGATTTTCCTTTGCTAAACCTGTGAGTGACTAGACATTTAGTTCATCAAGTGCAGATCAGGGCTGGAACTTCATGCCCTCCCTGCAGTGAACAACTACTTTCTTGAAGCCTTTGCAAAAACAAGAATGCTCTCAGCACTAGTATTTCATTTAAACTTCCAATGCTGATATCATATTATCTCATGCTAATCCATACGGTTACCAACATGAGTTATTTTTGATGGCGTAAGTATGCAGCTATGTTCATTGTAAAGGTTTCCCTTTATCTCCTTATCTCCACTCCCCATCACATTTCTCACACCCCCTTGCACAGAGCTCTCCAGATTTTTTTCATCATATGAAAGTATTATTTTCAAAGGCTTTTGCTTTTCACATCCATGTCAGTATCACAGATTAGAATGTGACACAAATACCTGGTTGCATACTTTCTTTAAACCTGAGCCAGTAACACTGCAAAATGTTAAGGAAAGTGCCCTTTCATCTTGTACCATCCACCACTTTAAAGTGAAGGGTTTGTTGATGTAATCCTATTTCCAATCTATAGAGGTCACCTGTAATGCAGTACTCTGAAGATAAATGTGCAGGGCTGTTGTTTGATGTCGAGAGACTTTTTTTTAAAAGTAAATTTAATGTTGGCTTGCCAGCATACTGTTAACAATTTCTTGCTTATTTTTTTAAGCATAGGTAACCTTTTCTGTGATTAAAATGTATACAGATCATTTGGAGAGGATTTATATTATGTAAATATGTTTGAGATTTTGAAAGAACTGGAAGGCTCAAGGTAATTTGTGATGGGATATAGCATCACTAGCTTCACGATGACTTGCATAAATGCAACTCACCAGCAGTAGTATAAACAGAGCAGTGTACCAGCCCCAGCTACCAGTTTAGAGGAGGTGCCAGAATGACATCCCTCAGGGAGCCTGTACTGCAACAGCAGTGGCTAGGATGTGGAGAGCCTGTGCCTGGGTAGTAATAGCAGCAGCAGCAGCAGGGATCTTTGATATCCTACTTAGAACTAATAAAACCCTCTTCCACCCTCCGCCTCCCCACTCACATCTGGCACTTGATAGCATCTTTTCCTAGGGTGCTGAAATCATTAATTATGCCCTGCTTGCCAGTATACAGACAAAAGTGAAAATCACCCATTTCATGGAATCAGACATATTCCATCAATGACCATTTTACCAATTCACCAAACAATCTGAAACAACTACTCCTAAGTTCAGTAGTGGACTTCCAGGTCTGTATCCATCTGACCTTGACAACAGCAACAACATGCAGCACCTACCTAGTGCCTCCTGCATGTTCTAAAGGATTGTTTAAGGGTCAGATACTTAGATGTGAAGGTACAACTATATCCTTGCCTTTGTCTTCAGTTGCTGCAAGCATGTCTATGCAAATACGACATTGTTTTCTGAAAGTCTAGACCGGCTGGGGTCTGGGGCCAGAGCGGGGGGTTAAACTTACCTTCCCTGAGTATAGAGCTGCCCTGCTAAAACCTTACTGCTGGCTGTGACTGTGGACTACAAATCCCAGAGGCACCTGGAAGCAGGAAGAAGTGATGAGCAACCCTGCAGAGTCCTGCTGCTGTGATTGTAGACTGAAAATAGCAGAAACCTTGGGGGCAGCAGGAAGAGGAAGCAGAAACACAATCCATGCTGGCTACATGCCAGAGACCTGTTCTCTAGTGCGCCCAACCCCAAAAGCTTCTGACCTCAGCCACTGCAGGTATGTGGCTGCATTTTCTGAATCAAAAGTGAATGTCTTTCTAGTTGTTTCTCAGTTTAATCTCTGCAGTTTAGACTAACCTGTAAAGATTGAATCGATTCAGCCATGAGCTTTTTGACTGTCTGCTTATGTCAGCAGAAGACATAGCTTGTGTCAACGGAAGAATTGTTTGTTTATTCTAGTTTTGCCAAGTTCTTGTGACAGCAGAACTTCTTTGCTGGTATAACTCCTATAACTCCAGAAGCTAGTAGGCTTCTTTTTTTCTTACACTCCTATTGGACATAGCTGGTCTAACAAGTCCAAGTAAATGCAAGTTTTGACCTGCCTCTTGGTCTTATTTTCCTTTCAGTTGAGAAGATTGATGCATATTAATAGGAGTCTTCTGTCTGAGTTCCTCTGCAAGGCAGGAAAAAGGAACCTCTCTGTAATTATATTACTGTGGCAGAGTGTTCGTTATTAATGGCAGTCTGCAAATAGATGTGCAAATCTTGGTGCATTTTTCACAGCCTTGCTGCCATTTTCTGTCTTTGGAAATCTAGCATGCACATAGAACCAGTAACTCTTTTGCTTGCTATCCTTGTGTTTTCTGACACACAGTAGTCATGCTGGGAGTTAAAGTTAGGTTAACAGGTAGGTAGCTGTTAAAAAAAAAAAAAAAAAAAAAAAAAAAAAGTTCTGTTTCTCCAGATCTTACCCCACACTAACTTCTGTTCTTTTATTTTCTCTGTCCTTTTTTGTGCAGTTACTTTCTTTGTTTCATCTGTCTGAGAATCAGCTGCCAGTGGGTTGCATTCTCTAGGCCAACTCTGCTTGGTATGTGGTTATTCAAACCCCTGCTGCTACGAAAGGAACCCCTTTTCCAGGTTCAGTCACTTTCTCTATCCATAGTTTTAGGCTGTTCCTAACCACTCCCCACACAGAATGCAATGAAATGTTTCAATAACTTGCATCTGCCCAGAAGCATGGTTTCTTTGGAGCTTATGCGTCTCTTTATGGAATCAGTTGGTAAAGGGCTCTGCATCTCATGAGGCAGCCAGCACCCTTCTCTTTGGGTGCATCTACACATGTGCTTTACTGTGGAGTTGACTACTTAGCATTGTAGTAAAGCGCCACTGTCTATCTACACATGAGCCAGTATTAGGCCACAGTAAATTAACTATTTTCAGTAGCATAGAAGGGCACATTTCTGACTACTTTTTATTCTCTGGGTCTCATGTGCCTATACAAAGTACTGCTGTGACAGCACCCCACTTTCTACCTGCAAAGTTAAGGTTTATGCTGCTGTTCACTTCCAACAGGCAACTTTGTCCAGAGTGAAATGTGGAAGTTGTCAGCAACAGCCGCTATACCCTGCATATGTGATTGGTTGATACAGTTAATCCTTAATGAATTTATCGTTAGCTAGCCAAATTCTCATCCCCTTGAATTTAACACCAAAATCCCTAGGAACTTCAGTAGGAAAAGGATTTGATCCAGATATTATTTTCACTAGATTTTATCCTGATGTCCAAACTGATTGTATAGTATACCCTCATAAATCCGGAACTCAAAAATCTGGAATTCTTAAAAATCCAGCACTTTTTAAGCTTCCCCCTCCGCTCCCCCAGATATGGAGGGGGAAGCTTGAATGCGGTGGCCGCCACCTCCATCCACCACCCTGCACTGCCACTCCACGTGTGGCCGCTGCCCCAGGACCGGCTGCTGCTTCCCCCCACCCCCTCAGAACATGGAAGGGGAAGCTTGCCACATGGTGGCTGCCATCCACTACCCGGCTCTGCCTGCAGAGTCCCAGTGCTCCAGGACCGGCTGCCACTCCGGTTTCAAAAAACTGGCATTTTCAAATTTCCGGCAGGTGCTTGGTCCCCAAACATGCCTGATTTATGAGGTTATACTGTACTAAAAAGGCCAAGGGGCCACCATCAACTACTTTTTATCATCCCTTTGTGCCACTCTGACAACATAGAGAGGAAGGAATGGAGAACATTCAGCCTGGGACTTCCATAATGGGTGCAGGGGTAGGGGGGAAGGAAGGGAATACAGCTGGTATTGCTAGCTCCTGTGCTTTGTTCCCAGAAGCTCCTGGTACAAAAAAGCACAAAGGACTGCATTAAGATGAGGAAGAAGTAGCTAGAATGGGCTATTTCACTAAGACCTACCTTAGTTGCCTGCTTGGGGGAGAAAATAATTCTTCTCTAGGCTCATGAATCCTGCTCTCCTGGAGAACCCTGAAACTTGCAAAGATGCAGCTGTATTAGAAGATGGAGCTTCTCTTTTCCTTCTGATTCAGTAGGCTGCCAGCTGGTAAATCTTAAGGCATTTTCTATCCCGTGGAGCAAAATGTAAGGTGGCCTTTTACAAGCAAAGGAGGTGATACATTGGCAACAGGCAGAGGTGGGCTATGATATTCAGAAGGGCATGTGACAGAATAGAGCTCTGTTGTTTCCAGTCCATTAATGTAAAACCCCTACATCATTGGAGATTTTACTCTAGTGGTGTAAATTGGTTTCTGTGCAGCCATAAGTTGCACTGATACCAGATGGCCCTAGGTCTCAGAGTTGGAAATGGCTTCTTCCTGCTTCTAGGTGCCTCTGGGATTTGTAGTCCACAGTTGCAGCCAACACTAAAGTTTGAGTGGGGCAAGTGGTGTTTAACCCCCCACCCTGGCCCCAGACTCCAGCTGGGGTTTGTCTGGCGGGGGGAGGGTCCACTCCCCTCCCCCACCCCACAGATGGGGGCTGCATTCCTGGCTGGTCCTGCCCCCCGCCCCTGCATCTTTGTCAGCCAGGCTTCACTGGTCCAGCTAGGGAGCAGAGTGGCAGGGGCAGCTTTGCTCTCTGGAGCAGACAGCACATCTCAGCCCAGGGATGCAAAGCATGCTGGGATGCTGGGGGACTCTGATTCAACTTGAACCAGGAAGGGTCTGGGACAGAAGTTTCATAAACCAGTTTGACCCGAGTCAGTTAAGTCTGATACTACCTTCAACCAAGTTTACCTTAAACCAGTTTCAAGCATTTTGAAACTGGTTTATGTGCACTGAGCTTCTGTTCTGTTACAGGTTTAAACCAGTTGCTGATCACTTAAACCGGTTTATGTGTAATGTCTGTCCCTAGCTAGAGTGTCTGTTGTGTTGCTGTTCTAGGGACAACAGGAATGGATAGGCTTCTTCTTTCCCTCATACAAGGCCCAGTTAGAGTCACAGTCTCTACATTTAATGGTTCCAACTCTTGTGTTGTTTCCAGCTGAGCAGGAGCTGCCTTTAAGGGAGTAATGTAGCTGATATTCAAAGGGGGAGTATGGTACATCCTTATAAGGTGATGGTGTGACAGGATTGTTCTTCCTGCATTCGAGGAAGCTCCACGTGGCACAGTTCAATTTTGGGGGCGGTATTGTTTCACCACAGACCACCAAGTAAATTCTATAATCTTGCCCTCCCAGAAAACTAGCCCCTCAGACTCATGTCCTACATCAAATATTGTGGTTGCCCCCTTCTTCTTTATTGTTAATTTAAGAGATCTGAATTACAAAATAAATCGTTCTGCCTGTCATAAGATTTCAGCTGCTCCTTCTTTATTTCTCATCTTGCATTGTAATCCCTAGTTTTTCATAATTAGTAGCTGTGGAAATGATTATGCCACAAATGCAAACAGTTGTCGTGTAAGTAAAAAATAATGTTTTAAGAAGCAAAGCTTGGGCTTTCTTTCTTTCCTTCTTTGTTTTGCTTTGCTTTCTTGTTTGCTTTTTAAATGGCCTCAAAAGCAAAGAAGGAGTATACACATTCTTTCTGTAGTGCTTTCGCCTAAGGATTTCTCAGGTTTTTACACATGATCAGGTATTCCCTGAAAAGTGTCTGCAAAAGTGGTGTTGGCAGCTTTCATGTTTGTTGCCCTCAGAAGCTCCTAATTGCATGCACTTAGTTTCCAAATAAAACCACAGACCTTTTTCCTTGCAAGAGGACCCTGTCCACTGAGAAGTGGTTGGATTTTTCTGATCATCAGCGGTAATAAAGCTTTTGTTGGCCATGTGATGCTACCCTCATTTGCACCCATGCAGCTCCAGTTTTGTTTCCCCAGTCTCAATCTCTCTCTGCCTTCAGATTACACCTTTGGTATCTGATATACTATCACCTGGGTAGTGTTGCTTAGCTATTCACTGTTATTTCACTCAGGATAATAACATTTGCATTGAGGGAGTACCAGATGCAATGGAATCTGCAGTTACTTCAGTCTTAGCTGTTTCCATTCTGAGTGACTATTAGGAGTAAAATCAGTAGAAACAAATGTTTGCTGCTAAATTCAGTGCACATAACTAAATCTTGTCAGGCTTGTGAGATTTACTTCTCTGTTTGTGCCCAGAATGCAGCAACACACTGCTTTAGTGCTTAATATAAGGGTAAGGTGATACATGATCCCTATGCAGTTGGTCTAATAAAAGGTATAATTTTGGAATCAAGAGTTCAATTTTTTTGTATGTCTTTTTTGTCTCAGACCAACACGACTATCAAGTACGCCCTTGATACATGGTCCCTATGCATTCATGTGTGAATGTCACCCTGCGAGCAGCTCTGCTGAGCCTGAAGGTGCCATTTTTACTTAGTTACCTTTCAGAGATGAACTATTTTTGACATTCGCAGCACTCAAAAATGGGTTATTGCCTGGGTTTTGTGTAGATAGGGAAATGGAGGTACACAGTGACTGAATGGCTTGTTTAAGAATGTACGTGAGCTAATAGCAGAGGTGGGCCATAGCACTCAGAATTTCTAGGTCTTGCCCTTACTCCTTGCATTCCTTGAGAAATATAGAAATAACACAGTATGCAAACAGAATTGTATCCAAACAAAACATCTGTCAGAAATGGCAGCAGCTCTTCAAATCTGCAAGAATGGATTGATTTTTTTAAAACTTTGGAGTTTTCTTAGTTGTAAAAGGGAAGGGATGTGAGAATGCAGTAAATCATTTTCTCTAACTGTGAGAAATGGTTCTCATAAGATTATGAAATATAAAGTTAAAATAGCTCTAAGGCCTCAGCTGAAGTTGTCTTTTAAATTGAAGTTGTGGATGCAATATCTTTAGAAAACAAAATCCATTTTGTTGCTTTCCAGATCTGTAATTGGAGCTCTACTGTAGTATATTTCAGTATTGCATTATAATGTGCCCATGACAGGTTTATAGAATTCAGACAGGCACCAGAAAGATTCACAAAGAATGGCAAAAGGCTTTTACATAGTTTTCATATTATTCTCACAGCTGGAATGTTTATAGCACAGAACAGAGTGTAACAAGAGCAAATGTTGAACCACATCAAGCAGTTTCCTTGTCGTGCATGTCATTTAAATATCAAATCTATAAGGGCGTTTGCTATGTTCTTCACACACAGAAAGACCACAACTAAGTGTCTTAAAAGTATCCCATGAGTTTTTAAAAATGTGAACAAACAACTCTTTCTTTTGATAATTCAAATACGTTCTACTCTGTTGGTTCTGCAACATCTGGTGTTTAAAAAAGTGTTTTTAAATGTCATCTCCCTTCGTCGTTTCTCCACACCCTTAACCACTGCACCTTAACCCCAGCATAACAAGAAGCATTCCTTTCTGAATCAGCTTGTGGAGGATCTTGCAGAGAGTTAATGGATAATGTCTGCATAGGCTTTTGGTTGTGTTTTTGAATTAATCTAAGAAGTAAAGAGTCAATGGCATAAAATATCTTGCATGAACAAAATGAACTTAAATTTCCTAGGTGACTCAATGAAAAATTATTACTGTATGGCCACTGCAGAAATGATTACTTAGGGGTTTTTGCATAGTGGTCTTAAGGTAACATAAAAGTTCTGGCTGAAGTTCCCTTGAAAGTTCACAGTCCAGCTTCTCAAGAACAAAATGCTGTTACCAACTGTGTAAGCCCTCAGATGTACTCAATGATTAATTGCAAATCTGAATTATCCTCTGTACAATTAGCAAAATAATGGACTTCATGAAGAGTTTTTATCTGAAAGTGAACTGGCAGAGTAGAGTCTATATCTAGGTAGGCACAAGAAATTGCATTGAAATTATAAATTTGCATATGCAACCTTTCACAGAGTGTGGCTCCATCACTATATCTATATCTATATATCTATATATATCTATATATAGATATGTATATATAAAAAAAATCTTGGCCTAGTCTAACATCAAGTATCAGATGTTATACAGAATACGGTAAACAGGGTACTTTGTTTTGTAAAGCACAGTAAGTAAGGATATAGTTTGAACTCCCAGGGGCAGCTGTGGAAGCTTCAGTGAGCCATCCTGAATATATGGGGGCTTAAAGGATCTTGCAAGCACTTGGTGCTAAGCTTGGAGAAAGGTGATTTAAATCTCATTGAAGTCAAGAGAAATCATATTACTCTGTGTGCTAAACCTTGTAGTAAATAGACAGGAACTCAAATATGTTGCATCAACTGGGGAAAGATAAGTGGGCATAGTGAGTCTCAGAAGTTGCCTGTGGTTTCCAAAGATTATAAATATAGAGCAAATTTTCAGGTAAAATAAACCCAGCACCAAAGAGAACGTTACATGGTTGGTTTTGGATTGGCTTCTTTTTTACACAGCTGCTGGAAGTAGGTTATTCCAGTGGGGGCCAGCCTTTTGAGCAGGTGTGCCACAAATTAGCTCTGCAGACTTTGGGCGCGTCCAGACATGCAAGCACATGTACTTGCAACAGCTCAAATAGAAGTGGTGCAAATTTGAGATGGGGCTTTTTGCCTCAGTCCATGTGCCTGGGCACACACTTTGGTGTGGGGCTAATTGTGCCACTTGGAGCAAAATAACCCTGCCTGCCTCCTCCCAGATTTGCAGCCAGGGGGAGCTAGCTCCTGTGCTGGCCCCAGCAATATAAAAAGCTGCCCTGACAAGTAGCTCAGGGCTACTTGCTCTCAGGAGCTTCTGGGAACCGGCCTATTGGTACCTGGTGAAATTACCCCTTGTGCCAGCTGGACTACTGAAGCAGCCCTGAGAATTCCCTGCACTCTACCCACTGCAGCAGTCTGGTAGTGGGGGCTGCTGCCTGGCTGCGCACCTGCCCGACCTGGATGGGGACTGCACAGCCAGTGGAGGCATCTGCCCCTCTGGGCCAGCTGCCAGTGGGTTATGGCTGCACAGTTGCCTTTGTGCGGCACTACTGCCATGTGTGCCCCTGCCCGGCCATCTGGGCAGCTATCACCCAAAAGACGTTCCCATGTAGGGGCTTGCTTTGAACTGTCAAAGCATGTCCTCCTGGCCCCAACTGGCCAGGAGGTCAGCCACCTCCAGCTGGGTCCCAGGTGCCAGCCCTGAGCAGGCTTTTCTGCCTGGGTCCTGCCACTTACCTCACTAGCAGGAATTCCCTATTTAAAACCTGCAAAATCTCTGGAAAAAAATCCCCAGTTTGCTCTTTAAAATGCCGCCATTCCATGTTCCTCCACAATTAAAGCAAAAGACCACTAGATAAATTGATAGATCGATTGATCAATCAGTTGGGCAATATTTTATTAATATATTTACAATTGTAAAGCAACTTGGAAGCCAACCAGTGCCTCCATTATAATAAAATTAATTCCAGCAACTGAAGCATACATCTAAGATCCCAGTGAGATTGCTAGTCCACGCTGCTGTGCCTTTACTGCCTTACTTCTCGATGCTAACTAGATTAATTAGCCTTCCTCTGCCACAGTCGCACCTTCCTGGTTCTATGTAGGAAGGAACCAAAAGAAACTTGGCTTTTTTAGCCTAATAGAAAAGATTAGAGGGAATGTGATTGATCTCTAAATATATTAGGAAGGTGAACACATTAGAGATAGACGAGTCATTTAAGAAAGATGGCAATGTTGTCAGATGAAAGAGGTATATGATGGCCAGGAGTAAATGTAGGCTAGATATTAGAATTGGGTTCCCAACTATCAGAGAAGTAAGTTCTGAAATAGCCTTCCAGTAGGAGCCATGAGGCTCCAACTAGAATTAAAATTGAATATTAGTAAATTGAAGAATGGAATTGCATGTAGTACAGTAGCAGGAGGCTGGACTCGGTGGTCATGAGGTCCCTTGTCCTTTGTTCCCTTGTGCCTCAAACAACTGTTACATAAGTTGGTTCATTAGTAAAAGAGTACAAAGCTGTGCTACATAAATGCTGAGGGTTATGTTCTGTCATGCCAGAGGACTGAGAGGGCACAGAGCCTCTCTCCTTTTGGATGTTGTACTTTTAACTTCCTGGGCCAGGTTCTGCCATGGTTTTGAAGATGTTTGGGTTACAATAGGGTGTAGACAGGAGAGTGGGAGGCCTTTGATGGCACTAGCCATCTCAAAAGGCTAGTGGTTGGGTTCTGTGGGGAGGGTAGATTGCACTCTTTTGAATAGTTTGTTAGTTGCTACTCTTATATATACCCCCTTAGAGGTGTTTACTCTAACCAGAGCCCTCTGCGACACTGCAGCTAGTGTGATGACCGCTCACTGCCCTCCCTGCTCTCCTCCCACCTCCTTAACACAGCTTTGTGACCTGGAAATCCGATTATTGTGCAACCCCTGCTCCTGTAACACTTAAGAATTTCAAGGGAAAAGGGGAGGGCAGTTCCCTGTGGGCCACCAACCACGTAACAGCTTTTTGTTCTCACATGGCTTAGTCCCTTTTCTGTTCATGACTCTCATCTGGGACTTTGTTGGCTCTTATTCATTTTATTCCAGTTAGCATTTAGTTCACACATCATTATGTGAAGCGCTGGTTACGAAGATACACTGCTCTTGTCATAACAGAAGTATTCTGTGTGCACCTGCAGTTTGAGGTTTGTGTTGGGGGAATATTGCTAAGTGAATAAAAAGGTTGAAATCGTTTACTCTTTTGTGTGATTCCACCTGTTATACAGTTGTTTTGTTGTGTGTGTATGTGTGTTAAGAACAACCTGGAGGTGTGTTTCTGGCTAAAGGGAAAAGATACATCAGGGTTACTAGGCTTTAAGAACAGAAAAAAAGCAAAATCTTGAAGGCAGATGTCTTTTAACATGGTGCAAGTATCCAATTTTATAACCACAGGGACAGGATGTTGCATATCTCTCTCAAGATTGAAGCTATGTATTCATGATAGCACCATGACATTCTACAAATATGAATTACACTTTGCATTCCTTTTACAACAGAACAACAGCTGTTCTTACAAAGCCGCTTCTTCTTGCTCTACGTATTGCTCTACGTGTACAGGACCATTTTCTGACCTCAGGATATACCTATGCAGATGCTGCTGAATCCAGCCCATATTTGCCTCCTTCCCTTAGCTTCTGAAGCTCAGCAGACCCATATTTCACTGTTCTTGACGACCTGAGAAGTGGCTGGGGAGGAATTTCTCTGGAAGTCTCCCCAGTTGTCACACCAACCCTTGATCCCACATTGAAGGCAGGAGGGAACACATTCAGGGTGCACTGCAGCTGTGCCCTGCTCGTTTTCCAAGCAGGTACCTTAACCTCAGGTTGCAGAACCAGGGAGCTGCAACTGGCTTCTTGATGGCATCCCCTAGCTTGTTATCTCCAGTCAAAACTCAGCACAAGTTGGGGGTCTGGCATTAATGACATTTGTAAAAGAATCACTGAGGTCAAGGTTGGGCCCAGAAGCTTTACTTACCATTCACTACCAGGGGCAATCCACAGAGGTGCAGTGACAGCCCCCTTTCAGACTACACTGCATGAACAGCAGCCAGGGACTTTAAGTACCTAAAGCAGGAACGTCTTCTCCTCCTTCCCCTTTGTGCACAGCGTTATGTCCCCTACACTCCCATTCTTCCCTCCCCTGCCTGCCACTGCTACTGCCACTGTCCCTTGCTAACCTTGGGGGTGGAAGGAACTCCACAGCAGTGCCTTGTTCCAGCTGGGCTGAGCAGTGGCTAGGCTTAGCCCAGGATAATGGCAGTGGTGGCAGCAGGCAGTTCCTCCTCCCTGACTGATCCCTACAGGTGTTCTCAACCAATCCAGGAGCAGGTTCAGGGAGGAGGAACCCATTAGCCCACTTGTTGCTATTGCCACTACTACCATCCCAAGAGGAGCCAATTCCCCATATAGGCTGGCTGGAGCAGGGTAGGAACACATCTGGAGCTTCCCCCCACACTGCCTGGTTAGCTGGGGACAGCCCCTGTGGTGGGCAGGGAGGCAGGGGGGAATGTGTTATTGAGCACATAGGGGAAGGGGTAGGGTGCTGTGGGGGGGAGGAGGTAGGATTCTTACCTTATTTGGCTACTTAAAAAAAGTTTTCTGCTGCTGCTCTTGCTGTGTGGTTTACTGATGGGGCAGAGGGGGAGGAGGAGTTGGGATCAGGGGCACAAGCACCCCCCTTTACAAATCCTGGATCCACTCTTGTTTACTGTCCCCTGATTCAGGGATGAACATGGCTTAAAATGAAAATACCGTAGTACATTTTGGCAGTAGCACTGAAATTGGAATTCAGTCCCATGTATCCACATTAAGTGGAAATCAAAATAGTTCAGTTATGCTAACAATGCTCCTGTAATGGCAAATGCTGGTATTTATGCTCATGGGGATTTTCTACAATTGATCGGCTGTATTCAGTGAACTCTTTTTAGAGACTGATATTCAAGTCTGGTGATTGTTGCTTTTTAAATGCTTAGACAGAGCTGTATGAGAGCTATAAGGTGTCCTCAAATACACACTAACATTAATCTGCCATTTCATGTACATTTTTGCATGATGTGGTATAACCACAAAATAAAATGTTGCCAGTTTTTGCCCCATAGTTCTTAAATTCAACATAAATAAAAACAATTGTTTCAGTGTTTCTTTTGAATGAATTTTTTATTGTGTTTCATGGTAGTAATTGGTTATTTTTGTTGAAAGCTGAGTATCAAGACAGGAATTGAGTTGCAATAAAACAGTTTATGCTACAAGGCAAGCTGTATGTTTCCATAGAACATATCCTGCGATGAAAGCTTCTTTCTTAAGTAGTCACTCTGACTAAATAACACATTCTTTCCAGATATAAATGCCATTTTGTTCCTTGACAGGTAATTACAATCTTGTTCCTCAAAAACATTTTTTTAAAAGCTCCACAACAGGTAGGAAGCCTTTTAAATGTAGGTTCCACTTAATCTAATTTAATCTTGTCTGTGTAAAATGTATTTGTGTTTTGAAAGCCTGTTTTGATTTATTTATATAACAGTATTTTTCTGCTTCTTTAAAAACTAATTTGTATGGTGCTTATACTGTTAAAATAGCTTTGTTTTGGCAATGGGCTTCTGAATATATGCAAAGACAGGAATGTTTACTATATGTGCATCTAGGAAGATTTTGGTTCCTGATTGAAAATTGGCCAACACTTTCCACACGTTCCATCCCCCATTCATGTGCATTTAAGAGAGCATTTAAATTGAATTCTTTGCAGTTATGATGCGACTACAAAAAGATGTCTGTGAATTCTTGCCTTCAGTTAGCACATTGTATTTTACCTATACATCCTCATGGCCAGTTATTCAATTAATATTATTTTTATATTGTATCCTTAATGCACAGAATCGCAAAACACTTCATTTATAAGCTAAAGAGAAAAGGAAGGCTAAAAAGTGATACTGAAAGAGGAGAAGTGACTCAGGGGTTTAGGGGAGCATTGCAGATGGATGGAGCAGCACAAGCCAATGAGTGAAAGCTAATAGACAATAGATAGAGAGGAGGTCATGAGTAAAGAGGCAGAGTGATTAGGGCACTAGATGGAGCTGAGGTCAGAAAGAAAAGGAGTCGCTCCTTTGAGGCGAGGGTCAAAAATTACACATAAGCTAGTATAAGTGATCAGAAACTAATTCAAATCTGTAACGCAACAAAAGTTCAGTGCACATAAACCACTTTCAAAATGGCTGAAACCGGTTTAAGATAAACCTGGATGTATGTAGTATTATATGTCACTGATTTAGGTTAAATTGGTTTATTGAATTTTTGTCCCAGATCCTCTTCAGATTCAAGTTGACTCACAATCCCTCAGCATCCCAGGATGCTTTGTAACTCCCACACAAATTCCTCTTGCAGGGTGGGTGGGCTAGCCTTAGCCTAAGCTGCCTGCTCTGGTTGAGTAGGTAGGTGTGCTCTAGTGACCCACCCACGGCTTCTGGCCAGGACCACTTCAGGCATGTGGCTGCATTTCTGGAATCAAAAGTGAATGTCTGCTCACTTGCTTATCAGTTCTGTCTACATAGTTTAGACTAACCTGTGAAGATTGAATCAATGTAGCCTTGGATTTTTTAACTGTCTGTAGTTAGCTGGAGAGTGCTGAAAAATAAGAAAGGCGACTACAAATAGGATTCAGAGATGGCTAAGAAAATAGCAAAGGTGGCAGTGAACTAGCCTTGTTCCCAGCAGTAAAACAGTCATCTGGTTTACTTTACCCTTTCTTATCATTTTCTAATAATATTATGTGAACTTCAAAATAGAAACATATATTTTTAAACCTATTGTCTTTTCTAATTCTCCCCCACACAATTTTTGTGGCCAGATTTGCCAGATCTGACCTGAATTTGCAAATAGCTTTGGTACCTCCAAAACTGACTCTATGGTTCACTTAAAAATCCTAGCTATATTACTTATAAACACTTCGTAATAGTTTTCCAAGGAGAAAATAATTGTCCCTTTTTCACTTATCCCAGAGGTTGGACAGTTCTGCCCTAGCAAAAATCTAACCTGGAAAGTTAGTGGCTTCTGTATTAAGGCCATTAGTTCTGTATTAGTTCATTCAAAATATATAAATATCTCTTGGAGACTACAAAGTTTTAAAGATAAATATTCCACATTGAAGAAAAAGGTAGAAAACTGATCAATATGAACAACGTGTATTGTAGCATACAGCACGATAAATTAAGATGAAGCAGTAATAAGCACTTGGTACCTAAATTCATAGTCAACTGTTATGAACCATACGGATCTGAGCACTCATCCTCTGAGAATGAGGCTCTTTTAAAGCAGAAAGAACAAAAATCACAAGTTACCAGTACTTCTGAAAGTGTTGCCTAAATTAGCTGCTTAATAATTGCTAATTATTCAGTGTCCATTAAATAAAAGAAACATTAATATAGGTAGAAATTGCAGATGGTTAAGAGAAATGTGAAGAAAGACAAGGAGGTTTCAAAGTATTCGGTTAACCTTCCATTGGCTCAGTCATCTTTGCATGTGCTATTTGGCAGCTTGTCTGATGCTTTTTAGCCAGTTTTAAATCACAGGTCCCTCCATATGCCGGCCAAATGTTTAGAGTAGATATGGCGCACACAAAAAGTAAATAGAAAAAAGGTTTTAAAACACTTTCCCATATTGTTGTCTTGATATTTCCAGGGCGTGTGCTAGCATCAAAAGGTAACAGAATGTTTTTCTTAGAACAGAAACTTACTGTCAACTGAGCAGTTAGTCAGAAATAGCTTTAAGCTTCAAAATTTAGATCTGTATCCTGGTTTCAATCACTTAAGTGTTTGGAGGCATTTGGGCTTGAGCTTTCAGATCTTCCTATTATAAAGAAAAAAATAGAGACACTGCAAAATTCATTCATCCATTTGTGACTGTCAAAAAGAAAAAAGAGGTTGTGTGCTCTTTATTATAGAATGATGTAATAATCGCTTCACATCTTGGATAATCTGTAACATTCTTTTGAAATTCACTTCCTGCTTTTACCCTACGTTGAGGCTTCAGAAATTTAAATAAGTAGTTTTATGACTTGGAAAATTAAGTGATTAAACCAGTGTTTGAGCAAGTCTTAGGATTCAAGAACTCAGGTTCCTGGCTCAATAGCATCTTTCCACCTTTATGTAGGAATCTTCACCCACAACAGAATTCACCTTTCTTGAAAGATAAAACACTGCAGTTGTGTATTACTGGCACTGCCCAACAATATAGGACAGGAAGCAAAGGAAAGGACCATATCTAGTAAAACTGTGGGAGGAATTCAAGTGGGCAAAGTTGGAGTTCGGGATTTGGGTTTGGCATTGAGGTTATCTCCTGTATTCCAGATTAGAGCAGTATAACTTCATGGAGCTTTCAGAGTAATTTTTCTTTGGTACATTGGTAGCTTTCAGCAGCCAAGCAGTTGTTGCTGGATGCTTTGTTCCTAGGAGTTGATTTAATGGCTTTCTGTAAATCTTCTGTAAATCTTCTAATGTAGGCTTGTTGTCCAAATTCATCCTAACATCAAACTGTAGTAATCCTTCAAGCTCTTCATGTTTCATTTCAGTTGAACTCATTGGCGATGTGTAGGGGGTGCACACAAATGCCCTCCCCCGAGATTGGCCGCAGCCGATGCTACTGGCAGCATCTACACTGCCGCCTCCCCCGCCAATGCTGACGCGGCCAGCGGCGTCTCTGGGCTGTCACTGACTGCTGCTTGGCACTCGCCACCCCAGCACCAACCCACCACTGAGACAGCTACCTGTGGGCAGTTTCTGCTTGGTCCGCCCTCTCTACCAATGTCACTGCAGCTGCCTGCGGGCAGTCCCTGCTCACCGCTGTCATGCCACTGTTGCCAACACCAATGTCTGCGGGAGGTTGCTATGCCCCCCCAGCCTGAGGAGGCATGAGGTATTCATAATTAAACTGCTATTATCTGCATCAGCTGTTTTGTGAATATCATCACAGAATTTCAGGCAACAATCTTGGGAACACCTTCCAGTCTCCTTTTGCATTTCTCTTCAAGTCTTTATCAAATTTTCCAGGGTTATGGCGTTGGGAGATTTCTTGTAGATGTCTAGCAGTGTAGTTTTTTTCATAACCAGTGGTAGAAGGGTTCCAGATTGCTGTTTCACCCTGTCTGTATTTTTCTTGCAGTTTTTGCAAATGCTGTTTCAGTAGCATTTTAAGCTTTCCCAAGCTTCAGTGGTGAGTTGCTTGGTAAACTCACCTTCATAACCTCTTCAGTGAATAGTCTGCATCTTTCTATGTCTTTAGTTTGGTTGATGTCAATCTGATGATGACTGATAGTTTTGCTACAGTGGAACTTTTTGGCATTGATTCTAACTTTGCAGCAGACTAAGACATAGTCAACGTTACAGTCAGCGCTGTGATAAGACCTTGTGTGCAGGATTTCTTTCAGGTGGCTATGCCTGGTCAGTATTAGATCTAATGGGTGCTAGTGCCCTGATTTTGGATGTTTCCATGATGTCTGTCTTGTGATTTTTCCCAGTCAAGGAGGTGTTGGTAACACATAGATTTTGACTTGCACTGAGTTCTAACACTCCCTGGCCATTTTCATTCATACTATCAATTCTAGATTGATTTCCCATTTGCAGTCGCCTTTCTTATTTTTCAGCACTCTCCAGCTAACTACAGACAGTCAAAAAACCCAAGGCTACATTGATTCAATCTTCACAGGTTAGTCTAAACTATGTAGACAGAACTGATAAGCAAGTGAGCAGACATTCACTTTTGATTCCAGAAATGCAGCCACATGCCTGAAGTGGTCCTGGCCAGAAGCCGTGGGTGGGTCACTAGAGCATGCCTACCTGCTCTAGAATTTGCCTGGAATACAAAGCCAGTTCTCAAAACTACATCCAAATCTGCACTGACATCACTAAGTATTATAATTGTCTCGTTTCTGTAAGTTTTCTTAATCTCTTCTTCAAGTTGTTGGTAGGAAATGTTTTTGTCTTTGTCACTAGGTTGAAGGGTAGGTGCATAGACACTAAACAACGTGATGCAGCCATTCTGTGTGTGTACACTCTGAGTGTCACGAGTCAACTAGATAAGGCAGTGGAGCTTTGACAGGAAGATAGTAAGCTGTTGGAAAGAGGAAGCAGTACCACAGATTTTATAATACTGTGACATCCATAGAGGTATTTCCCTGTTGAACATCACTGGAAAAGTTGTTCCTTGCATTATGCACCCTAGGCTGCACTCTCTAAGTGAAAGCATCTATCCTGAAAGTCAGTGCGTTGTTTGCTCAGAATGCTCCACCGTTGATGTGATATTTTTGGTTAAGCAGCTGCAAGAGAAGTGTAGAGGAAAATAAATAAATATTGCTGTGTTGAGGAGTTTGTGACCCCTTGCGGAGCTATTCCCAAAGACACAGAGTCGCTGTCTGTCTCAAAATTTATTCAGCATGCTGGGCACCCTGAGC
>NW_017728886.1:90411332-90446692 GCF_001723895.1 Crocodylus porosus
AGGGTCCCACTTGGACTCGAGTAGGGGCACTTCTGCTAGTTTTGAACAATTCCCCCCCCCACTCCCATCACATTCTCAGTTCCTTCCTCAATTAGATCTGCACGCTCAGGAGTTGTAGATAACATAGACATAGTAGTGCCGCTGTCAATTAAACAATCATATCGTTGCTCTCCTACCTGAATTGAGGCAACAGGGTCGCTCTTATTGCAATTTATAGTTACCACAGGGCAGACTGGGTGAGGGTGGTCAATCGGGTCATTGAGTCCTTTCCTGTGAGTAGTTTTTGACACCGGTTCCTTGCGTCACTGCTCTGGAGGGGGCCCCCATTCTGAGATGGCTTTGATGTTCATCCTCTTCCTCTGGGGACACTCTTGTTTGAAGTGTCCAGATTGTTTACAGTGATAACATACTTCGCTGGCCCTTTGAACTGTGGACCACCCCTCGCCTGGTTTCTCTGACCTAATCCTCTTCGTTGAAACCCTCCCTGGCCCTCTCCCCTGTTCCGTCCTCTTCCTGACATTCTGTGCATTGTTCCCTCAACCATTGCAGCTACTAGCTTAAAATCTTCCTTTCTCTCCTTTCTCCCATCAAACACATAGCTTGCTATGTTTCTTATCTCTAACATACTCTTTCCTTCCCACCCTGGAGTATACCTGCAGAAATGCTCCTTAATATTGGGAGCACTCTGGTTTACAAAGGCTGATACCAGCGAAGGCACATGGTCTGGTTTATCTACATCAAGATGAACGTATGTCTTGGCTTCCTCACACAAACGGGTAAAGAAGGCATCCAGTTGCTCCTCGGGTCCCTGTTTGCATGCATGGAATTTTCCCCGATTCACAGGCTTTTTACTCGCTTCATCAAAGCCTGCTAGTAAATCATTCCAGGCTTCCCTCAGGGATGCCCTTCCCCCTGGGGTGTTGTAATCCCAATTAGGTTCATTAGAAGGCCAAGGATCTCTGTTTGCTGCTGAGGCAACAGCCCTGGCACAGTCTAAAACTTTAGCCCGCTCATCTGGGGTCAGCAGGGTATCCATGAGTTCCTGCATGTCTGACCAAGAAGGGTATGGACTATGCACCGAATAGTCCGTCCTGCTTCATCAGGTTTTTCCCGAAAAGAGGGGGTTTGTTATTGCAAAATGAGGAGGTCCCCTTGGGTGAAAGGCACATGAATTAGAGTAGGGCAAACCTGGAAGCTGCCCCTGCCATCCACAAATGGGACCGGGTAGGTTCGCAAAGGAGCCTGAACCACTGCATTCGGGTGTTCCTTCTCCTGGCTGGGTGGAAATGCCTCCCCCACAGGACCCAGGCTCCGGGTCCAGACCGAAGAAAAGCCTCTGGAGGCAGGGAACCCGGAGCTCGGACCCGGCGCTGATGCCACGGGAGCTGCAGCGCTCTTGTCAGGGGGCAGGGGTTGACCGGGGTCAGGGAGAGCAGGGTAGAGAGGCTCAGGTCTGTCTTCAGACTCCACAGAGACTGAAATCGGAGGATCATAAGGAGGTGGAGTGGTAGAGTAAAGAACTGGTTTTGGGGCTTTTTCAGCCAATTCAGCCCACAGGTAGCAAAAATCTATCTGCTGAGGTTTTAAAGCTACTAATTCCATTCGAAGGAATGCCAAACGAGACCGATCAAATGAGCCAAATTTCGGCCACAGTTTATCTGGATCACCTTGGTGAGTTAAGACAGGCCACTCCTGTGTACACAAAATACAAGTGCGCTTCCTGCCCATGCCAGACTGCACCGGCAGATTCCCTTCTCCCCAAACCTGGAGAAGCCTCCTTGAAGGAGATCTCATTGGGACGTTTGAAGCCGATTGTCCCATCCTCCCGAGACTTAAGCACTCTGGTCTATAAATTCCTGGGAACAGCTACCCCTCATGGCGGGCCCCACTTACCCGACTCCCGGACCGAGCCCTCCGAATGGTGACAAACTCGCCTATGCTGGCTGGGAAGGCTGGTCCAGACGACGAGCAGCCAGGTCAGCACACAAGGGGTCCCATCTGGGCCGCCAAAATTGTTGAGGAGTTCGTGACCCCTTGCAGAACTATTTCCAAAGACACAGAGTCGCTGTCTGTCTCAAAATTTATTCAGCATGCTGGGCACCCTGAGCGAACTCAGAGGCCCCGAACAAAACTGTTAGAGGCATTTTATAGTTTACAGACAAGATGCGCGCGCAGGTGGGAATTTTCCACTGTGAAAGAAAACAAGATATCAGGTCAGTTTGAGAGACCCTTAATTGGTTCAGACTGGTTTTTGGCTACGTGCTTGTTTTTGAAACGCTAACTAATCCTTGATTGCTTCAGGCTTTAAGACGACTAAGGTTTAGTCATTCCAGAGTCTTATCAGGCTGTGTTTGTGAAATGCTGAGTCTTGCTTTGTAGTTGATTTCTACAGTATTATCTATGATCTTCTTAGAAAATTTCTACAGCTGTGTAGCATGTTGGGGTCCCAGGAGTGGCTGTGATGCCACCTGGTGGCTCCACAGCCATACCCCTCTCTGCCCCTAGGGTGCCTTCCCCTTTATCTCGCTTGCCACACCTTGATGAAATAATAAGATTAAAAGGGAAGTTTCCCATGGGCCTTTGCATGGGCCCCAGTTTAGCTGAACCCCACTGGGGCTCCCCAGCACCCTAGTGGTCTCTACTATGCCCTTGGGCCAAATGGGCACTCTTAGCCTCAGGTCCCTTGCTGGTCCTTACTATCCCCAGGCTGCTTGCTGGGCCTCTCTAGACCATGCCACTGCTGGGTACCTACAGCTTTAAGGACTAATTGTGTGGCTCCATTCCCCCCCTTACGCCAGGCCCCAAGCCTCACGGGTGTTACTGTAATATTTTCCGCTTGTTAGGGCTTCAGTATCCTCAGCTGCCACCCCCTTGCTCTCAGCTAAGCCTTCTAGCCTGGATCCACTGTGTTGGACCTGGCTTTGAGGCACCAAATCTGATCTAGCCCTTTTGGGCATTGGGCTCGTGGTCCCTGTCTGTCAGGCCCCTTGCCATCTCCTGGTTGCACATGTCTCAGGTTCCAGGCCTGTGAGCTCACACTCTACCCACTCCAGGTTCAACCCCTGCTCAGGCCTTGAGCCTGCCCCTGGCAGGGCTCTAAGCAATCACATTTCTCCGGGGCACTAATGGGACTTCCGTATACCACCTCTTACATTCTCAACCCAAACTACTAGTCCTAAAGTGTAACTCAAGCAATAAGCCCCTGGGTTATAACATAAACAGTCCCCTCTGGGCCCACCAACATTAACACACAAAAACAGGCACCCCTCTGCCCCTTTAACAGGGAAAACCTTCCCTCAGCTCTCATGCTGGCATAACTCCTAGCTCTTGGCTATCTCTGTGAGCTCCTCCGGCCTCCACAGACAGCATAGTATTCCATCTAATGTCCCCTGGTAGCTCTCCTGGGCAGGAGCTCCTACCCCTGTGGCTTGCAGGGCTAGACTAGCTTGGCAGCTCAGGCCCTGGGCTTATATGCCTCCCAGGGCCCTGCCTCCTTCCAGTCAGCAGACTATCCTGGGCTGCCTGCAGGTGCTTGCTAATTGGCCTCATTGCCCCATTGCCAGAGCAACCTGCAGCTGCTGCATCCTGCTTGGCCTGCAGTGCTCCCTTGCTGGGCTGCTTCTTTCTTAAAGGAAGAGAGAGCCTCAGGCTCTCTGTTACACACTGTAAATAGTTTTCATTTATTTGATGAAAGCCTCAGATACAGTAAACAGATACTTTTTACTGTTCTGAAGAGATTAGGTTGTCTTTCCAAACTGTTGATCATTTGCTCATTATATCAAGGTGTGAAGGCAACTGCAGTGTCTAAAAAGAAAGCATCAAATGCCTCTGACATTAACAATGGAGTGAAACAGGGGTGTGTCTTCACCCCCATGCTCTTTAACTTCTACTTTTCATTCCTGCTTCTTAGTGCATTTAAGGACAGCAAGGATGGCATTTACCTTTGAACCAGGCTAGATGGAAGCTTGTTCAACATTGCAAAGTTTAGAGTGAAAACCAAGGTGAAAGAGCTGGTTCTGAGAGATTTCCTGTTTCTTGTCCTGAGAGATGATGCAACCTTGGTTGTGTACAGTGAATCTTCCTTGCAAAATCTCTTGGGCAGATTTTCTGAGTCATACAAGAGCTTCAGGTTCACAATAAGTCTTAAGAAGACTGTGATCATATACCAAGAGGTTGAAGGACTAATACCTGACATCATCTGGAAGATAAATCTCTTGGCACTGTCAACAGCTTTTGCTACTTGGGGTCTACCATCAGCAGGAATCTTGACCTTCAGACTGAGCTGCATAATTTAAGCAGATGAGACGGTAAAAGGGACAGGATTTTAAACCAAAATCCTGCCATTCTAATAATAATATTAGTTAAAATAGAATCCATTCCCATCTTGAGTCTCAAAAGGATGTAGGAGTTGTGGGAGGAAGAGCCAGAAGAGTCCTAAGAAACTTGTTCTGAGGTATGTCTATATCATTACTAGTGGCATAACCCCATAGTTCAGCTCCATATAAAATCTGAGAGGTAACTTTGGCTTTACATGCTGATGTAGGAACTCAGACTGATTGTCCTGCTGTTGTTTCATAACATTTCTTTATAGCCACAGAAATGGGGTGAAAATTTCCCCCAGCAGCAGCAAACTCCACTGCCAGTCTAGGGAACTATAATTCCCAGAATGTCTTGCACTCCATGGGTGTGTCCAGACGAGCCTGCATGTGCCTCTTGCTGCATCTCAAAGCAGTTTGAGACATGGCAAGAGACACACTGGGAACAAAAAAACATTCTCCATGCTGCATATTTGCTGCACGGGCTCCAGATTTGATACCTGGATATCCAGGTATTTAAAAAAAAAAACCTGCAGAAAAAAACTGGGACAGGGTACAGTCCAGGACCATGCTCGGGTCCTCCAAAGAGATGCTCTGGTAGCTGGCCAGATTGTCTCTATGGCTGCCCCTTGCAGCACACTGCAGCATGTGTGGGGCGAGGAGTGGTGCAGGCTGCAGCGACCTATACCCAGGCTCCATTCCCAGGTAATTAGGGACTGAGGGTGGGGGGACTGGAGCCGGGGCTGTATAGGTGGGGAGGACTGGGGGGAATGGGGACTGTGGGGGGTGCTGCTTGGGGAGGGGTGAGTCCCCTGCCTGCCCCCCTCTGCAAAGCCTACAGCCCCCCTGCAGCAGCAGTGGCCATCAGGGCACTCAGGGCCCTCCTCCTCCTGGCACAGCCCCCACGTGGCATGGGGCAGTATGGTATGACCCTTGTTGCCTGGCACTGCTTGTGCCACATCACACGGGCTTGGTCTGGTCTGGTTTGATGTGGTTTGGGGCCGTGCACCTTCGGACAGCTCCAGGCCCCTCAGGCTGTCACGCAGGGGCTGGTGCTGCTCGTAGGGACTGCATGTTTTGCCAGGCCAGGTCCTGTGTGCACAGAAGTGGCTGGGCCTGATGGTGCACAGGGCCATTGCATGATGGACCCAGCCAGACATGACATGTGGTTCCTGTGAATGGCACTAGCCCCGGGTGACAGCCTAAGTGGCCCAGAGCTGCCGAAGGGCTCACGGCCACATGCGGGGGGGCATGTGATCCCTGTTGGGGGGCTGTGGCCCCTGTTGGGGGGAGCTGTGGCTCTTGTTGGGGGGCAGTACATGAGCTGTGCAGGGGGGCTGCTCCCTACAGGGGGCAGGGGACCCACCCCTTCTGAGCAGCCCCCCCACATAGTTCCCCCACACCCACAAACCCTACAGCCCCAAGCCACCCCACAAACTGCTCACCCACATACCTGGCCCTGTGGGTTAGAAGTGAGGGGACTGGAGTGGGGAGGCAGGTTGTAGGTTGAGAGTGAGGGGCAATGGCAGGGCCGTGGCATATCAGTGCTGCTCATCACTGCACATCCTGGTGAGCAAAGGGACAGCTCTGATTTTTCTATGACAAAAAAGCCAAAAGTAAATGCCGAAGTGTATGTTTAGAATTTATTTTATTATGATGATAGAGACGTTGGTAGGCTTCCAAACTGCTTTAAGCCTGTAAATATATCAATAAAACATTGCTCAACTGATCTTTCTATATATAGTGGCATTTCATTTTAATAGTGAAAGAACACTATTTGGGGTATTTTAATGAGAGAATTTGGGTTTCGTATCATAGAATTTGCAGTATTTAAACAGGGAACACAAGGATTTCTGCTGGTGCGACAAGTGGTGAGACCTAGGCAGAGGCATTTGTTCAAGGCCAGCACTGGGGACCCAGCTGGAGGGCGGATGAGGAGGCTGACCTCTTGGCCATTTGGGGCCAAGAGGACACATCTAGATAGTTCAAAGCAGACTATCTTACAGAGCACATCTTCTGGGTGATAGCTGCCCAGATGGCAGAGCAGGGGTCCTCCATCCGGGTCTGGAAGGCATGCAGCCATGGGGCTGCAGGTCCAAGGGGGCAGATGCTGTTGCAGGTGGCAGCATCCCCCACTGCTAGACTGCTACAGTGGGTAGAAGGGGAAGGGGGCATGCCACATTAGGGCTGCTTCAGCAGTCCAGCTGGCACAAGGGGTAGTGTCCCCAGATACTAAGTGGTTGGGCCTCAGAAGCTCCTGAAGGCAAATAGCCTTCAGCTGCTCACCAGGGCAGGTTTTTACATTGCTGGGGCCAGCGCAGGTGCCAGCCCCAGGCTCTAGCTGCCCCTGGCTGCAGATCTGGGAGGAGCTATGCAGGGTTATTTTGCCCCAAATGGCACAACTTGCCCCACACCAAAGCGCACGTCCAGGTACGTGTGCTGGGGCAAAAATCCCTGGCTCAAATTTGTGCCACTCCTATTTGAGCTGCTGCAAGCACACGTGCCTGCATATGTAGGCGCAGTCCATGAGACTGCCCATAAGCAAGGGTGGAGAGAAGGGGGCACAGAGAGTGAGGCTAGGGACAGACATTACACATAAACCAGTTTAAATGGTCAGAAACTGGTTTAAACCTGTAATGGAACAAATGTTCAGTGAACATAAACCAGTTTGAAAATGGCTGAAACCAGTTTGAGATAAACCTGGTTGAGTGTAGTATCAGACTTAACTGATTTGGGTCAAACCAGTTTGTGCAATGTCTGTCCCAGACCCCTTACTGGTTTAAGTTAAACCAGACTCCCCCACATCCCAGCATGCTCTCTGGGATGGGCTCTCTACTCCACAGCAGAGCTGGCCTCCTCCCCTCTGCTCCCTGCCTGTAACTCTGGCAGAGACTGCAGGCACCTGCCTGACTTCTCCCTGCTCCCCCCCACCTCTCCCCCCTCCCTGCTAAGGAGGGATTTTCCCTGTTCCCTTTGCCTTAAACAGACACCTCTCAGCAGTAGCTAACAGACCACAGGCTATGGTCTGTGCTGTGGCAGACTGGACAAAGGCAGAATCAACACGTAGCTGGTAATGTCCCTCTGTTGTTTTTTTTAATGGGACAATAAACACTGAGTTAGGGGTGATAAATGCTGTGTTATCAATTCCCTGGTGGGCTGGTTAGAGGTGAGGGAGAACCCCTCCCTGATCAGATCATCTTGCCAGGGCCTGGCCGCCCCCCCTCAGCTCAGCACTGTAGAAGGGAAGGGAGGGCTGCTCTAATGCCCCCCGACTTCTGGCCTGAGCCACTGCAGGTATGTGCCCACATTTCTGGGATGTCTGTACAGTTACAAACTGATTCAGCCTAGCCAGGTTAGACTAACCTGCAAAGATTGAAGCAATTCAGGCTCAGGCTTCTTGAATGTCTGTCACTAGCCTGAGAGAGAGCTGCTGGGGGCTCATTTTTTCTGTGCTACACCTCTGTTATACAATTTCGTACCACTAGAAGTCTATGGAATGCATATGTTATAAAAGAGGTGTTCAAGACAGATGTTCTGTGGTAGAGTTGCATTTGAAAGATAGAGTCTGCTCACACCATATGCTGCTCTGTTTGTTGCTACTGTCAGTTTGTGACTCTTGTGAATTTGAGAGCCACCTTTAGTATTTTTCTTAAAGAGGAAGTACATTATAACTACAGGTATTATGAGGAGGCACTTTTGGTTAGTACCTAGCATGGTAAAGTACTATGCTATCAGACTATGTTTCTCAGTAATCATTAAAGACTCTCACTGCTCTAACCTTGCATAGACAACCGTCAATCCTTGGGATCATGACATATGCTTAAGAAGTTTAGTCACGTGTCTGATGAATCTGCTTATAGCTGACAAGCCCAATTCAAGAGTGATACAACTTTGTTACAAATTTCAGAGATCCATGTGTTGCCTGAGTTGGAGTCCAAGTTTGCAGCATGCTGCTTCCTTTTTTCTTGCTTTACTTCCATCTTCTGGATATAAGCCACTTCATGTTGAGCTGCACCAAGTGCCAGGTGTTCCCTCCAGATTGGATGGGATTTTGTGTGTTCCTCCTAGCTTTCTACATCCCCATTCCCTCTGCCTGATGTTGAACAACTTTATATCATTTTTGTACAAATAATGGTACCACCATAGAGGGAAACCCTGTACTGTCTCCTTCCAGTCTCCTGACGTGGCTGAGCCATCGCAACCTCCTCTTTCTGATAGTGGTTTCTAAGAGTGTCAGTTCAGCACACTTCAGCACCTCTGTGTTTGGTATTTTGTCTCCCCAGTGTATTTTCAGGTTCTTATGCAGGCATCTCATGTGGAAGCTGTTCAGTCTCTTGATGCACTTAGCATATGTAGTCCACATTTCTGAACCATAAAACAGGGATGACAGCATGCAAGCCTCATAGATTTGCATCTTCACCTTAACTGATAGTTTGTTGTTATTCCATGCACATTTTTGTAACAGCCCCAAATTCTTAGCTGCTTTTCTGATTCTGGCACCCCTCCCCTAACATGGCACCCGGGATATGCGCCCTGCTTGCCCATTCAGTGTTACACTAGTGTTGTATAACACTGTAGGGTCATTTTGTGATATAGACAGATATCCAGTACAGATTAAATAAACCTTTAACATTTGTTTTCACTTATGCCCTGGGCTTATAGACTTGAACACAGGTCTCTGCCTATGAGAGAACAGTATGTTAGTTATCTATTCACTTACTAATTGAATGATTAAAGTGCAGATTGTTAGCTTAAATTGCAATACCTATATGTGTGCTTTATTCTGTGTGTCGCCCTGCTTTCATAAAACTGTAGCAAAATGTTGTACTTTCATATTTCTGAGTATGATGAAGACAAATTAGTAGAATAATTCATGATTTTTCCAATGAAGGCTGACAATCCTGCAAACAGGTGTCAGGAAGAGGTTGTGATCAACCACTGTTTTCCATATTGATAAATCCCAGTGAGGTGGGACAGGACTGTGAGGTAGAAAAGGTTGAGAGAGACTGCTGTAGTTCAAATGCAGCCTATGTTGATAGTCTGTTTGGACTAACTGAAAGTTGCAGCATATGCCTTATGAAAAAGTCCTCAGATAAGGATAATCAGCATTACAGACAATAATAAGGCCGCACCCCAGACATCCACCAATCTGCAGCATTAAAAAAAAAACAAGTGAACCTACCTCCAGCACTTTATCCACAAGAGCCCCTCTTCACCTACTGGGACCAAAACTGTGTTGTTTTATTTTTACCCTTAATCTTATGCCAGGCACTAAACAATCTAAGCAGGCTTGATTATGTAGGATGTGCCTGTGTTCACATTTAGCATTATGACTGTCCAGCAGTACTTATATAATGAGAAAAGGAACTGTCCTTGCTTTTCTTAAACTAAGATTACAGTAGTCCTTCAGATTGAAATATAGGAGAATAGTTTTGTCAGTCCATGTGATGGTCATTCTGCTATTTGGTGCATCCTGCCATCTGGTATTCTCTGTAACGGGACAGTGCACTCATTCAGTGTAGAAATAGTTGGCTTCAGGCAGTTGCTTTTACAGCCCCTTGAGTGAGAGGGATCAGAGAGTAGCTGGACCCCACACACTGTTCACTGAAAATATGACAACAGGTTCCGGATACTATGGTGGAATTCTGGCCCTCATGAAGTCAATGGGGATTGTCATTTACTTCAATCAGGCCAGGATATCTCTTCATGAGTTTATAGAGAGTAATCTACCATATTTTATGGCAGCGAATGTACTCTGGAATAAGATATGCACCTTTTTTATGAAAGGCAGAAGGAAGGAAAATTCATAGATTCATAGATATTAGGGCTGGAAGGGACCTCAGAAGATCATCAAGTTCAGCCCCCTGCCCATGGGCAGGAAGTCAGCAAGGGTCATAGGATCCCAGCAAGATAAACATCCAAATGTGATCCCATCATCCAAATGTGTTCCCATCATCCACAGGTGATCGTGGGATATCAGATTGAAGGCTTTTTAAAAGCTAAGATATATGATATCAATCTCTTTCACCTTGTCCAAGTGATAGGTTACCTGGTCATAAAAGAAAATAAGATTGGTCAAGCAAGACCTACCCGCAACAAACCCATGCTGGCTATCCCTCAGGATTTTGCCATTGGCCAGTCTGTTGAGAATGGTCTTTTTGATAATCTGTTCTAGGATCTCCCCTGGGATAGAGGTCAGGCTGATGGGCCTGTAGTTTGCTGGATCCACTTTCCTCCCCTTCTTGAAGATAGGCATCACATTGGCCTTCTTCCAATCTTTGGGCACTTCACCAGCGCACCAGGAGTTCTTGCAGATCTGTGCCAGGGGCTGGGCTATGATACTTGCCAGCTCCTTGAGTACCCTGGGGTGTAAGCTGTCAGGACCGGCTGACTTGAAGGTATCCAGCCTCTCAAGGTGTTCCTTCATGAGATCAGCATTGATGGAGGGTAAGGAATCTCCCTCACCCAGGCCTTCCTGTCCTGTAATGGGTAGGGGTGTCCCTTGGGACTGGTGAAAGACCAACACAAAGTACCCATTTAGCTTGAAAAAGTTGGCTTTTTCATGGGCGTCGGTTGTTAATTGTCCCCTCTGGTTTACCAGGGCTCCAGTGTTGCCCATGCTTTTCCTCTGGCTCCCCATATATCTAAAAATGACTTTTTATTGTTCTTGATACTTGGAGCTAGTTGGAGTTCAGTTGCAGCCTTGGCTTTCTTGGTTTGGTCTCTGCAGGGCCGGACCAGTGCAGAATATTCCCCCTTGGAGGTGGATCCCATCCTCCATCTTTGTAGGCCTTTCTTTTTAGATGCAGGAGGTCCACTAGTTCCCTGCAGAGCCACAGGGACTGCAGTACTCTTTTGCTGCCTTTCCTCCAAGATGGGATAGACTTTGCTTGTGCATCAAGGATCGCTCCCTTGAGGAGCAACCACTTATCTTGAACTCATCCTTCCCTTTGGGCTGAGGCCCTTTAGGGCCTCACTGACGAGCCTCCTGAGCTTGTCAAAGTCAGCTTTCCTAAAGTCAAGGACTTCTGTATTGAAAAAGACATCTTTCATTGAAGTAAGTAAATGAGTAGAAGCAATTAGGCAGCTGAGCGTGCTCATTGTTTTGCTCCCCATGGATCTGTACAAACGTTACATCTGCTTTGCCCCAACGAGCAGCAGAAATGGCTCTTAACATTTTTCTCGTATATAATACGCATTTTAGTTTTCAGCAGCTTTTTTTGTGTGCAAAAAGTGTGTGTTATATGAGAAAATATGGTAACACCTTCACATGGCAGATCTGAAAAGATTCAGTTCTCAGGCCTGTGGTGCAGCTCCTGTAACTGTAGAATTTTACCCAAGAACACTAGGTCTCAATAAGGAGTAGAAGTCTCTTACACTAGCTCTGTTGGAAGAAGAACTTCTGTTGGTGCTGGCAATAGCATAGACTGGCCATCTTCAAAAATGTTAGTGCTTTGTCACTTCTGAGAAAGAGAGCAATTATGCCCTCCGTCATTTGTACATCTTTGTCAGGGCTGCTTTTTTTGGTGGTAGTCTCTCTAGCGGTCTAAGACCTCACTGGTCCCATTAGGCAGATGTCCAGGCTGGTCCTAAAGGGGTACAAATTTATTATAGACTATTTTAGCCAGATCAAATCAACTTCTTGACAGAGCAGAAACCCATCATTACTGCACCTAGACTGTTGTTGTTACTAATCATTATTATTAATATTTGCTGCTGTTATTGCTACTACTACTGCTGCACTGTGCTTCACCCTGTATGAAAAGACAGTGCCTGCTTCAAAAATACTTAGAATGTTTGAATATATTGTAAATTATATGTGTGTAACTCCAGTTAGCGGCAGCAGGCAAACTGGCTTTCGTACCTAATTTTTAAAGAAATTTGCATCTTCTGTTATTAGTATAGTTTTTATCTTTACATTGGCTGCAAGGACTGCCAGGAGGCATGCTTCTTATTGATTTTCAAAGTGTGGTTTAAACATTCTTTTGATCTGTCTTTTTGGATACAGTTGGCAAGGTAAACCTTAGCATTTTCTTCACATGCAAGACAGAGATCAGTTCTTCAGATATATGATATTCCAACTGTCCACACAGAGATTCTGGTCTACACTGATCCCAGGTATGGCTTTTTGAGAGGCCTTCAACGAAGTAGAAGCGTGATGATCTGTTGTGGGTTATATGTTAATATGGTTAGTCATCAGTGGTGGTCACATAAGTCTTGTTCATAGAAGTCATGAAATAGGCCATGCTAGTGTTAACAACAACATCAATAATAATAAGGATAGTAATAATAATAACAACAATATTAATAGTCTCAGACAACTAAAATGTTATGACTAACAATGAGGGTGGTGATAAACCCAAGTCACCTTCCCCGACTTGGGAAATCCTTACTGCCTGGAGTGGAACACAGTGACAAAGCACAGGCATTAAACTGGATTATCATATGGTGCTCTGACAGTACTAGTTTCCCATGTCACAGGCTATTATTGGCTAGAAGCAAAGGTTTTGGGAATGAGCCAGTGACTTTTTTAGGACCTAAATGTAGCAATAATTTAAAAAGTCTTCCGTACATCAGGCTGCAGAATTACGGAAAAGTAATCTACCTTTCAACTCCAATAAAGCAAAAATAACAGAAATGCAAAATTATGCCTCTGCTCAAGCAGTTGGCAGTTTCTAGTAGTTGGGGAAAATGGACAGTGTGACTAGATCTAATTTATCTACTGGTATGACAAATACAGATTTACTGTGTCAGATGGTATCTAATTCTCAACAAGCTTCTTATCACAGGAGAAAAGGATATATTCTGCCTGAAAGCATTTGTGGGCAATGGATTATTTGTTAGCTTCCCAAAAGGCACTAAAATTCCTATTATTACTTATGCACATCTTATTTTCTTAGGATCAATACAGTTGCAAGTATTTTCTCAAGTTTCTAAGGTATAAAATGGTAGTATTGTTAGAGTGTGGTGGGTTTCTGGAAGAGGTTGAATGCCCTGAATGCTCTTTTTTATAAAGAAGAAAGTGAAAAAAGATTGCTTCTTAATTAGACTGCTGGCACCGTATGCAAGATGTTAGCCAATTCAGTGCAACAATAAAACAGAGCTGTAAAATGACATCAGAGCTTAGCAAAACAAAAAAGTTTTCTTTGAATCAGTTCTTTAAAAAGAAATGGAGCTACAGGGTTAAATAGACAATGTGACAACTGAGGTTAGAACCCTTACCTGGGGGAATACCCCACTTGTTTGCCCAGGAATAAAAGAGCCTGTCCATTGGAAAGCTGACCTTGTCTTAAACTAGCCCACACAGATACACTTCAAATATTTGACATCTGTCCTCTACTTTTGAGAAGTAAATCAAGTAACAAATGCAATCTATTTTTGTTCACGGTGCTGGCACGGTTTGCAAAAGGGAATAAAAAGCTCCCTTTTCATTTGCTGCTTACTGACCTTAAATGATAACTTTTCTAATTATGAAGAAATGCCCTCATTGTGCAGACCTGGTGCAAGCAGCATGTGATCATTTTATGCCTTGATCAGCAGCAAAAACAGATCATATAAATTATGTCTTGTAAGGAGGGGAAGAAGTTTCTTTACAACACATGCATTCAGACCTCAATTTGCCTGTTTGATCTATGTGAAATGGATCATTTTAACAAATGAAATATGATCCAATTTTTATGTGCGATAGAAAAAAATGTTTGCTCTAAGTTGTACTATTTGAGGGAAAAATCTGTTTTATAATTAGGTGAAGAAGAAAACCAAACAAAACTCCAGCTAATGGTTTAGAACAAAATTGCTGAACAGAATAGATACAATTGATGTGATATTTAGGGCAAATATTCTGTGAAGAAAAGATTCATTAAAAGATCCGCATGAAAATAAGTAAAGTAGAAATGTGATTTTTATATAGGATCTGCTTTATTCACATTTGGCAACCAGAAGGGGAAAAATAAGCTGTTCTTTTTTTCCACGGTGCTGAGGCCCAAATTCAAGTTTTCTTTAAAACTCATTGTAAGTAGGACATTTGGTGGAGGCCGTGAACTACTTTAATACATATTCCATCATTCTGTGCTGATTTTTTTTTTCTTGTTTTTATTCATTTTCAGCATACTGAATGATTGCAAATCCAGCTACAGCTAGTATAGTCTTCATTGTTGGAGCTGAAGCTTTAGATGTGGACTGAATGGCAAGTGGTGTACCCAAAATCCTAGGCCTCTCTGAGGGGAGGGGGGTTTGGGTAGTTGGATGAATACTTAATTCCTTATATCTGCTTTATGTCTCTGGTCAGCCTGGAAACACAGATTTCCTAGTGAAAGAAGAATTATATGGTCTTTCCAAGAACTTTGCTCTCGTGCAAAAGAAAAGACTGGCTTCTATGTAAAGTCTCAGCAAAGGAAATAAAGTAAGAACGAAAGAAAAAGATATTGCTTAGGAATCTCAGTGGAAAAGCTGGCTTAAAAAAAATCTTACTGGCACAACCTTTTGGCCTATAATAAAGATGACAAAACATCCCATTCCCGTGTCATGGAAAGGACATTGAATAGCAAAGATTAAATTTCTGTTTTCCAAAAACAATAATTGCCAAGATTCAGCCAGGAGGCAGGAGGTTGCTTTTTGCTCAGATATTGGCTGCAATGGTGATATAGCAGCCAGGGTTTGGATCCCATTCCTTGTTTAATTGCTTTTTAAGAATGGTTGAAATTTAAAGTTTTTTGCACTACCTCTGCAAATTGTATTACTGATGAAAATTTCTTCTTTGTACCCCCATGTTTTACCCAGTAGGTTTTTCTACGTTCAAGCAAGAAAGAGTAACTTACCACTTAATGGAGACAGTTCCTCATATCAGGAATCAAAAGTATTCCAACAGAAAAAAGGAATGAATATTTTGCTTTGTGTTTTGTGAGGTTGGTGTATATGGTCACCATACTAAGTAGTAGATCCAGTTTTGTTTTGTTTTTTATGGGTGAATTATTTTATACTTTTACCATTTGGGATCGTTATGGAAAAGGAACCAACATATTTGATCCCTCATTGTTGAGTGAATGGTAGAGGCCAGAATCATGTATAGTTTGGCTTGGAGGCCTGGCTGATTATTTGAGTGGAAGGATTCTTTTTTGGCTGTCTTTCTGATTGTTGTTTTATAACACTCTCATTTTCCACTCTGGTCTCTTGCACACATATACAGATGCAACAAAGAAATTAAGGGTTCCATTCAGGAAAAGTATGGGCTATTTCCATCTGGTGCAACTGTATGGTGCATACAGCAAAGAAGGGACTTTGAAAATGTGGAAAAGCAAGAGTAAACTTGACAAATCCTTCTTAGCTTTTCACTGCATTGTAAAATTATTGTCTGTTTCCCCAGATCACACTTTTACTGGTCTTTTGTTTATTTAACCAACTTGTTTTTATTGATGCAGTCTTTTTATATGTATTATAAATCATTTTAATGGAACAGACCATCAGCGTCCTTCCCTGCTGTTCATGTGAGGCCCTTGTTCTGCCAAGAAGATCTCTTGCATATATGATTTTTACATTCAAACTTTTACTTTTTCATTCATTTAGTAACTCTGCTAGTTTACAGCATCAGCACTGTAGTATATACAGATTTGCCACAGACCATCTTAAATCAAGAGAGCGGCTGGCCAGTAATTTATATTCAAGCAATTCAGAAGAGTTTTAGGGGAAGCACACAGAGTAGCTTTAGGAATCACAAACGAGCAATCATATTTTTCTGTCCAATATGATTTTCCCAAGAATTCTTTTATGGGTGTAGATGTGACCTAATTAATTATTGGCATATGTAGAACCTATTTAAAATCTTTAGAGGTTTCAACCAAATATTCATATTCTTTCTGTATCATTCATGTTACAAAACTGATTTTATATTGGGGCACCATAGCCAGGACCCCTCAATTCTGAATTTTAGTGCTCAGTTGAAGATTTAGGTTCCCCAGTACACATTTTGGTAATTTAAGTGTGAGTTTTAGTAACAGTATAACACACAATTTTCAGGGCCCCGAGTCACCAGGCCACATAGAACAGACCACTAGAAATGCTCCAGTCTCGATGTGAAAACAGACATTGTATCACAATTTTATTTTGATTAATATATTCCAAGAGTTTCTATTTTATTCCGATGAAGAATGCAAAAGAGTTCAGATGGAGTTGTTGCAAAGTAGAACTGTCATCCTCCTCAGCTCTACTTATCCTTCAAAAAGATTTTCCATTGACTTCAGTTGACTTTGGATTAGGCCCTCAGGCTAGTAGATCTATTCTTTTATTTCACTTATGTACCATATTTACTCATATGACATGCACCTTCCCCTCCCTCTTCCCCAAGAGCCCTACAAAATTGGAGTATGTATCTTAAGTGGGAGAGCTTATTTTTCATCACTTGAATAGAGGCAGAGTGGAACAGAGCAGTCAGACACTGACTCATGGCCACCAGTGGCTGCTGTTTCTTCCTGGGGTGAAGTCCAGTGTTAACCCTCTCATAGCCATTGGTAAGGTAGTAGCTTTTGGCTAAAGAGCCATTCATTGGAGTTAGGGTGAGTAAGCTGCTGCATGCAGACTGTAGTATGTTGATGAGGCTTGTGGCATAGAAATACTTTATTATTTACAGTAACTTTTATTAAAAAACCTATTCATATAGCTATGTATCTATATGCAGTAAGAATCTTATTATTGCCCTTGGAAGGGTTTGGGGCCTAGCCTTGTTTTTGTCGTGCCACACCAGGGGCCTAGCCTTGTTGCTGTCCTGCCTCGTTCCTGCTGCCTCACCCAAACGGTCATAAGATGCCACATTTCCAGGACACTCTATGTTGCTATGTTCTGCCTTCCAAAAACAAGGTGCATGCCTTGTTTGGTACATATGATATAGAAGAAAATACAGTGTATTTGAATATGACAGGAACATATTGTTTACTTACTCCTTTGTCTTTGGTATACAGCAAGCTTCCTCCCTTTTTTTTAAGATTTAGGCATAAGAAAATATTTATTTCATTGAATCCCATGGGCTTTGTATTGAGTCCATTGTGAATAACTGGAGTCCTGAGTTAAAATATTCCATTATTATCCAAGTGACACCATTTTATATTCTGCACGTACATGCATATTGACATTATTTATTGCACCACAATTGTTATCTACAGTTCTGACCTAAGAATGTTATTAGCCCTCTGAAACATGTTTTCCCATAAATAACAGATGTGAAATCACAGTTGAGCCACAGACAGACTAATAGCTCACTGTATACATACTATGAGACATAAGGCATTTTTCCTTTGCCCAGGCTTCCATCTACAGAGTGCTCCTTACTCTTGCAAAGAGTTAGTCAAGATCAGGTTTCAGCAGGAAGAAAGAAGCCCTCTGCACAGCATTAACTAGACACTTTCTTTGATACACAAATGTTTAATCACCCAACATGTAACAAGTACAACCATTCAGATTAATGGTGTTCAGCTGAATGTAACATTACAAACACGGACAGGTTTGAGTTGCACATTCTTCCAGAAGGAATAAAACCAGTTTTTGGCTAACCTATATAACTGAAAATTGCAAGTGTCTGTGTTTGTGCCAACAAGCACACTTGGGCGCCTCTTGTCTGATCAAGACTGTCGCCTCCTGTGTCCTCAAGGAAAAAAGAACTGCCAGGCACCACAAAAGGTGACATTTGAGCAGACAGGGTCCTGAACGATGTCTGTTAATCTCTTATTAATCGTTCTAATGTTTTAAAGTATTATTTTTGGGGGGAGGGTGAAAAATTGACTACTCCTCTCTTATAATTTAGGGACTGGGGTGATATGGAAAGATAGAATTGTATGTGATCAGGACACAGAATAAACAAATTCATTTCATGCCAAGAAAATGCCACTACATAGGTGGAACCTTCTGACATTTAGACATTTACCTGAACTGAATTTTCCCTATTATTAGCTTGATATGGATGTTTCCACTGTTGAGATTTTTATGTCTAGAGAGGGTGGTTTACTGTCTACTCTTATTGTTCCCATCCCTCTAAGATTATATAGTATCACTGAAACTCCCTTTATTATCTGAAGCATCTGTCGTAACCAGCTGTTCCTGCCTGATAATATATATTTTTTTATTAAACTTTGATTTACTTATTGTCACACCTGTCCTGGACACACTGGGGAATTCTTTAGGAAAGGTTCCTGACTGGACCCTCCAGGTGGGAGCACTATAACTCTTCTTCTGCTGTCACACTCGCACCATAGGTGCTGGCCTTCCTTATGTGGTTTGGACATTCATTGCTTAGGGACCAAGTACAGCCTTTTTGCACATTTTAGGAAGTGTGTGTACATTATGGTATGTGGTCCAGCACTGTGGCTGACCTCTTCCTTATGCTTAGTATGTTTAATCTTATCCTGCAAGACCTGTTCTTGTTCCACAGCGAAATCATAGTCATTTTCCATCCCTTCAAGCTAACATCAGCCACATCCTAAGCCTCTTCTTATCTGCCCCACTAGTCCTCTCTAAGAGGAAGGCTGTTAAGTGTTATATGTGGGAGCTATGGAGTAAAGAATAAGGTCTGATTACAGTAATCTCTACACATTTACCTTTAAATGTCATCTTAAGTTATAAAATTCAGTCCTCTGTGCAAGGTATCTGTAGGAATGTACATCTCTGTAGTAGCCTATACATAGCACTTCAGTACATATATGCACTGTAGTTATGTATGGTGTCTGTCTATTTACTGCAGTTGAGGTCCATGCTTATTAAATCTGTGTGTCCAAGTAAAACCATTTAATTCCTCCCAAAAAAATGGCAGACAAAATATCTTGCATATAAACTTGCCCTTCTATCCACTCCCAGGCCCCTAAGTTGTTTTCATAGCTCTGATATATGAAAGATGTCTGTATTATTATATGTTTCTGATAATATCTGTGATCCAGTGTTTCACTAATTCTCACACAAGTTCACTGAGCTCTGACTCTGTACTATAGCCTCTTCTGTCAGGTGTTGTTTTCAGAAGGGGGTCTCCAGATGTTGTAACAATCCAGTCCATGATCTTTACCACTTTTGCCAAAATCAAAATCTGATTTAAATACTGTCTTCACAGTATAAAAAGGAGACATAGTGCAACTCAGAAAAGCATGATATGTTTATATGCTTCAAAAAAGAGCTAAATTTAAGCATTTCGTAAGTTCACTCAAATCATTCTTGGGTTATTGTAAGTTCTCTCAAAGCACATATACAGGGAATGTTTAAAACAAAACAAGCAACCACTACAACCACCATGCTTCTTTGCACACCTGATGCCACCAAATAAGACATGCACTTTGTGTTTCAAAGACATAATGTAAGGGAAAAAAGATGTTTTCTAGGGACAGAGACTGCACTGCAGAAAGGCTTCCCTTTCTCTTTGGGACAACAGCCAAGAGCAGGCAAAATCCAGTGTTAACCCTTTCACAGCCAACAGTCATTGTCAGCAGTTTTTGGCTCAAAAGCTATACAATTCATTAGCAGCTGTCAAAGGGTTAACACTAGACTCTGCCCCTGCCTCCCCGCTTTTTCAGAGAGAAGAGGCATCCATTTTGCATCACAGCATCTACATGCTTCTGCTTCTCCATGCTTCTGCTCCATCAATGAATATCAGCTTCGTCTCTTAAGAGAGCTGATTTTGAAGAAAAAGTTGTATGTGGGATAGGGGTAAATTTGGTAGTACTAGCAGCAGCAGAAATAGTGAAAACAAAAATTATAGTACATTAAAACAGAAGTAAAGTTAGTAATAATAATTTAATAGGGAGTCTGCTACCTGAGCACCAATTATCCAAACCACTCAGTTATCTTGGTGAGGCAGCAGCAGGAGTACTGAATCCAATTCTGGGCTCCGCAGTTTAGGGAGGACGTGGAGAAGCTTGAAAGAGTCCAGAGGAGAGCCAGGCTCATGATCAGAGGGAGGAGAATAGGCCTTATGAAGAGAGGCTGTGAGCTATGGTACTCTTCAGCCTGGAGAAGCGCAGGCTCGGGGGTGACTTGGTAACAGCCTATAAGTACATAAGTGTTTATATCAGGATCTGGGGGAACACCTGTTCACCAGAGTACCTCAGGTGATGACAAGGTCCAACAGTCACAAACTCCTGCAAGACCATTTTAGGCTGGACATAAGGAAAAACTTCTTTACTGTCTAAGCCCTCAAGGCCTGGAACAGACTCTCCCCAGAGGTGGTGCAAGCACCTACTCTGGACACTTCCAAGAAATATTTGGACACTTCTCTTGCTGGGATCCTTTGACCCCATCTGACTTCCTGCCCCTTGGGCAAAGGTTTGGACCCAATGATCTTATGAGGTCCCTTTCAGCCCTAATGATTATGAAATCTGAATGTAAACATGTGCTGCAAACCTGCCTGGTGTGTGGTACAAGTAAGAGCAATGGTGACTAAAAGAAATTGTGTTAATAATTAGGGAAAAACTGAAATAAGCTGAAAACTAAAAAAAGTTTGCTGATATGTTGTATGTATTATGTACCTAAATGATCATGTAATACATATTTCATTAGCTGGGCAATTTGATTTCATAAATAGGTTTTAGTCCCAGTTAGTTCAAAAGGTTGATTCTGTTGTAACCAGTGTGATCTGACAGAAGGTTATATGTACCCACAATGACATAAATCTGCAGCTGTACCCTAGTGTATTGTATGAAAAGGGTTGGTCCTATTAATATGTTAGTGATTCAGTGTTTGGATAGTATAAAGTTGGTTTAAGAACTTAAAGATCTCTTTTGCTTCTACTGCTTTGAAAAGTATTAAGTTTTAAGTATTAATATTGTAAAGAAAGATTTGCACATATAATTGTCTCTCTGAATTCCTAGGCTTCGGGACTTTGCCAACAGAAGTTTGAGATGGATTATTTTTGTTATTCAACCTTACATTTTCCTTTATAAGCAATCTTGTACAATATGCATTATAATTTGTATGTAATACTATATAATAATAGTATTCAGTATTCATTATATAAAGACGTGTATAGGTGTTATGCATCTGTATATACACATTCACAATATTATGTACAATAGAAGTTCTTTATGTAATGTCTAATATCTAGATTTAATACATGCAATAGTATATAATAATTTGTTGCCTGAGTCAGATTTGGTGATAGAAAGGTAGAAATGTACAAGTTTATTGCTGGGAACACCCCCTGAGAGCAATACTTGACAAACTGCAGCGTCCAAGCAGTGTGTGAATAACTGTAAGAGTTCAAAGGTCTTGTCACCTGACAGACAGGATGCTTTCATACTAGAAAATTTCTCTGACATGCTCCTGAAGCTAAAGAGGGAACATAGATAATTTTTTTTTAAATTGCAATTAGGTTATCGAGGTGAAATGGGGCTGTATGGCAGATTAAAAGAGTAGTATGGGAAAACTTTCCATTGCTTTCTCCTATGTTCCTTTCTGTTCTAGAGAGTCCTACACAGTGATAGCATGAGCATAATATAATAATCTAGCTAGAACAGAACAGAGCAGAACAACATAGTATCTGAATGCTTTCCAGTAGTGCGTTAAGCAATGACTAACATCTGTCATGTATTGTTTTCTCATCTTCTCCCCAGGGGTTGAAGCATGTGCAGTAGTATCTTGTTTTGATAGGACTTTTTTTTAATATACATGTTGCAATGTATTTAAGTTAGACGAGGCAAGGTGAAGCTGAGGTTGAAGAGTGTCCAAGGGAACAGAAGGGAGGGGTTTGGAGCAATCACGGCAGTGAAGTCCAGTCAAAACTGAAGAGAGTTCTCTACATCAGTGTTTCCCAACCAGTGTGCCGTGGCACAAAAGTGTGCTGTCAGTAATGAACAGATGTGCTGCAGAATTTTGCCGTGGCAATGAGCTACAATAGGTATGAGGATGGGGAATGCCTTAACAGGTGTGCTGCAGAAAATTTTTTTAATGTAAGTGTGTCTTGGGCTGGAAAAGGTTGGGAAACACTGCTCTACATGTTGGAGGTTCCTACATCTGGCTGCTTCTGCAGCTGCTCCTGATAGCTAGTGTCTGATTGGAAGATCTCTGTAGTTTTTCCCCAAGAAGATCACATGTGTTTCTGGAATTGCTATGTTGGGGAGGCACCACTTGATCCCTAGGTTCCCAGTGTAAGGTTCCCCTTACTTGGGGTAATGGTGGCTCTGCCCAGGTCCCACTTAATCATCTCACCTCAGTGCCAACAGCCTCTGTTTTCACTGCCTCTGCGGCTGCTCTTAGCAGCTGTGGGATGTAGCAGAAGAGGTATGAGCTCCAGGTGAAACCATGAGGCTGTGCACATTCATGATTTTTTCTAGTGGAGCAAAAATGATCGCTTTGCTCCCTGCCGTCTCCATTCACCCCTACCCCACCCCCACGGGTACAGGAAGACAGTGTCAGGCCCAGCTAAGTAGGGATTAAAATTACAACCCCTAAGTGCTTTGGGCTTTAAAAGCCCAGTGCTGAAGCACTTAGGGGGATGTGTTCTGCTCCCAGCTTTTTTGCCACAACCAACCCCACTGCTCACCACCCCTGTGAGCCAGCAAACACTCCAGCTCCCTCAATCACCCAGCAACCTCTCACCCCAGCGCCCCACCCAACAGTGACCCGGCAAACCCTGCCTGCCCCTGCCACTGACCCAGCAAAACCCTTTCTCCAGCTTCCATCATTCACATGGCAACCCCTCTAGGCCCCCACTAGTGACCTGACAGACCCTGAACCCCCTACCCACACTGCAGCATTTGGTGCTCTAGGGTCCTGGGCAGGCCAGTTTGAGCACTGCAGGCTCACATCTGCTTAGCTTGAACATCTGTACAGGGCTCTCTGGTTAAGTTTTTCTACTGGGAAAACAAACTTGGGAGAATTCTCCCAGATCATTTGAACATGTGTATGCAACCTGAGTCCCTTTTCACTACTTACTGTAGCCATGATTCAAGTCATTTAAGTGTATTATCCTAGCCCCTGGCCACATCTCTCATGGACAGTGCTGAATGCTGAAGAGGTGCCAGAAGAAGGGAATGGATGTCTGCCCTCCGACAGGAGGGGGATCATCAGTCAGTGCTACTAGGTGGTTTCAGTTCTGTCTCTTGGCCTGAATCCACCCTGTCCTGGGTCCAGAATGTTAACTTCAATTAGGTGAGCTTGTAGTTGGCCTTTGGCTAACTTCTCTGAAAGCTTGTGCAGGAATGGGAAGTTTGACGTTGGGCGGTAATTGGCTAGAACTGATGTATCCAGGGTGGGTTTCCTTTCCTTGGGTAAACAGAGCATTTGTATCTCAGGGGACAGTGATCTGGCACCTCTGACCATCTCTAAATTTACTGAGAGTAATAATCAGAAGTGGCTTAGAACTCTGCAAGCAATCTCTTTATATTTTGTATTTCTTTTAGGTTCTTCAATGCATCAAGTAGTAACTAACATCTCAGCATTGAATCTATTCATGTGCATGTACTTGTCTCTCTCTGTGAACTTCTCTCATTCCCACTGCTATTAATGAATGATAGATAAAGAATTCTTAGGATTATTATTGCAGTCCAATTAGAATTTTAGTGTGCTCATGTGTGATAAATCAAAGTTCAGGAGTGCCAATATTTTTATTGCGGTTGTATTTCTTTGCATGTCAACAAGGTCTCCATTGGTTTTCTTTGTTATATACATTTTCTTGTTTTTGGTTGGGGTTTTTTTTTTTTTAAGAGTTATGTCGCTATTTGTAGTGCATACTGGTTCAGATTTTCACAGAGGAAAACAACAACATCTCTGAGTTTTTGGTTATAAAAACGTTCCAGGCATCCAAGCCTTGCCTCTACCTTATCCTCATTCTTCATTCTGTATTAGAAACAATTTGACCTCTAGATACCCTTATTCTCTCATTCTTGGCCACTGTTTAACTTCACTTTATGCCTGTGGCATATTGCTACTGATACTGGCAAGTGATCTTAATACTTGGCTCTGTCCACTTATAAGTCTCATATTTCGGCTGTCCTAGGCAATTTGGGATTTTCACTGTGTTTGTAGACGCTCTCTTGAAAAAGTCTAGGCTCGTTAAACTTTTATGCAATGAGCTTCCTCTCATACTTCAGACATTTTCAAAGCAATATCAGTCTAGAAACATGGGTGCTTCTATGCCATACCAAATCATTGGTGCATCTGGTCTTATTACTTCCTTTCTAAAGTAGCCAGTGATTTATTCTTCAAAGCAAAATTAACCTTCACTTCACCACCATCACTGTATTACACCAACTAACTGTACAGGGTTGTACCTGGGAGAGTATGTTGTCTCCTGACACTTCACAGGCAGACAGGGTATACCTTAGGACATGAAATGCTATTGTTCTTATCGTCTCACAATTTATTATTAAGGCTGCAGGTATTATTCATATTCATACATTTTTCAGAATGACAAAAATATGAGATTACTGTGCCATTGGGTAACAGGCTGATCTGTAAGAATCAATCCAGGACTTGTGTTTTAAAGCTTCCAACTTTTATAAAAACTCCAGTGTGTTACTTGTCATAACGTGAAACTGATAAAATACAACCTAATGCTTTGCAGCTAATATGCAAGAAGAGGGTTTTTTTTGAGATTTCTTAAAAAATAGCTGTCATCTTGAAAACATAAAGAAGTAAGTATGAACTTCTGACCTTGAAATCAATGGGATTTTTGCCATCAACTTCAGTAGAGGCAAGATTTCACCTGAAACCCCCAAAGTCATTATTCCAAAAGGCTAAATCTGAGGCCATTATCTGATTTCCCCACACCTCTCCTCCTTACTATTGATTTAATGGATATTGCCTATCTAAGGAATATAAAATTAATAAGGAGATAACTATATTTGTTTCTGTGAGACAAATCTGATCCAATTTGACCACAGGTAAAACTCCTGCTATTTTCTGGGAGAAAAGTATTGAACCATAGAAAAACAAAGCCAGGTATACTCTGTTTCTGGGTTTCTGGATTTCTGTTTTGCCTGTTCTCATAGTTAAATAATAAACATGCTCATATTTTAGCTTGTTTAGTATTAAGTTATGAAAAGGTATGTGAAATACGACATTTGGACTATATTATTTATATTATTTATTTATATGAAATGCACCCCCATAATTTAAAAGCCCCTTTGGGCTATACATGTGTATATTTGGAGCTGTTTCAAAAGGGCAGCAGCTGTTACATTCTAATTGTTACCTGAGAAGAAGCTGGGACTGAAACAAATGTAGGAAAACCACTCCAATTTTAACACTGGATGCAGCAGTGTTAAAGTTGGAGTGGCTTTGCTACATTTGCATTGTTCCCAGCTTGTCCACAAGTAACAATTAAAACATAACAGCTGCTGCCTTTTTGAAAGGGCTCCAAATGTGTGTCCATATGATCGGTTATGAGGATTTATGTTTTCATAAGCTACTTGCTTTAGACTTCACTGAAGTCCACAATTGAAACATTCCCCCTTTGAGATGGACTTGATATGATTGCAGTATTCACATTGTGGGAAGCGCTGAGGATCAGCATTGTGAAACAATGCGGTTATCCTTCTCCTGACATGGTTCAAATATTGTTGGCTTAATAAAATCACCTTTAAGTGTTCTTTTGGTGCAAGCTAAGGCAAGTGATTCTGCATTTTGTTTTTACTTAAATCTGTGGGTGGATATTGGTTTTAATATCTGTCACATATTCAGAAAAGGATTCAAATTAAACTTACAAATATGGATTCTTAATGGATTAACCAGAGTTGCCACAAAAGATTTAATTTTTTTCCTGTCTAAGAAAAGGAAAAAATCTGCTCTACATAGCAATAAAGTAGCATGTCTTATGTGAATAGCTGCTAACCAAGCGTAGACAAAACTAGACGTAAAAACTGAAAGCAGAATATGAAGCCAACAAGTGGGTAGTGTTCTTGTTCTATGATGTGGGTGTGGCAAGGGGTATGTTACCAAAAAATGTAATACATCAGAAAACAAACAAACAACGTCAGTGTCATGCACTTTAAAATGTGAAAGGAAGTACTGTGGAAAGGTGCCTTGGTTACGTACAAAACTGCTGAAAGAACATTTAGTGGCAGGACAGATTTCCTCCATGCTATCTCAGTGGACCTCAGCCACTTCCTGGACTGCCATTTCAAAGATAGTATGGATATTCTCCAAGCCCATCAGATACTTACCTCTCCTGAGATTGCTGAGAGTGCCAGTTGGGTAATGCTGTTAATATTTCTGAAATTGATAAGCACTCCTTGGAGCAGGACCAAAATTAGCAGCTTGTTTAAAATCCAAGGTGACAGTTCTGCTGTTCAGCCCCTTCTGTGTTGTATGTGGCTGCATTTTAGGTTATTGTAAGCAATTTATATCTTACCGCTCAATAGATATGAGCACATCCCCACATATTTTTGGTAAGGTAAGGTCCACTACTGTACAAATAGCCTGAATCCCATAGATTCATAGAAGTAAGTCTGGAAGGGACCTCAGGAGGGCATCTAGTCCAGCCCCCTTCTAAAGGCACATTTGCTTCCAGTCAGCCAGGCAGCAGGGGGTGGGAGATTGCTCCCTGCCCCTGGGACTGCCTGCTCCTAGGGCAGGCTCCACCACCAGAGCCTGGGTAGGGACAATGTCCCATTGCCCTGGCAGCAGGGAGTTCCCAGCTCCTGCCCATGATCATGGGGCTGCGGCTGAGAGATCCTTATCTCCAGCCTGAACTCTGTGATTGTCAGGCCTAGGCTGGGAGATCTTTATTTCCCAGCCTGAGCTCTGTGGTCATGGGGCTCAGGCTGGGAGATCCTCCTTACCTCCCAGCACCAGCTGCATTGTTGTGGCTCTGACTCTTGGAGATTCTTATCTCCAAACCTGAGCTCCACAGTCATGGGGCCCAGGATGGGAGATTCTTCTCTCCCAGAGCCAAGTCTGCGGTCAGGGAGCTGGCACTGGGAAATTCTTCTTTCCCAACCCGGGCCCTGCAATTATAGAGCAGAGATTGGGAGCATTTCAGGGCAGGGGGACAGTGTCCCTGCCTGGGCTGTAGTGGCAGAGCCCACCCTGGCAGCAGGCAGTTCCTGGGGACAGGGAGCAATGTCCCAGCCCCTGCCCGAAGACGGCTGTCTCCTGGCCCTGTGCTCCCTGCCAGCCCCTGGGCTAACACCTACAGTGACCTAGAGCTCCCCCTGGCAGTTGCAGAGGGGTAGTGTAGGGCCGGTGGGGCCAGGAGCAGACTTCTGCCATGAGCAGCAAATCTGGTCCTGAGTCCCTGCATGTGTAGACACGTGCCTGGGTCGGTTTATTTTAGAGTAATTTAGAGTAAACTGATCCAGCATTATTTGCATGTGTAAACGTGCCCAGTGGGGCATAAACATCTCCTTTCTGATAGCTTCTGACAATAATTTTGCAAGGCTACAGTGCCATTTATATAAGAACCTATATTGAGCTAAATATTATTGAGAGAAGAAAATTAAACAGCAAAGTGAAGTAACTAACCCAAGTTTGTACATCATACATCAAATCTAGGAATATATTCTTTTGGAGAAACCTTCCTTGTTCTTGCAGTTGTGGGTGATCTAACATTGCAAGCATGGATATAGATGGTACAATTCTGTTTCAAATAAGAGTGTAAGAATTGAATCCATTATGATAGTCTGATAATTAGGACTTTTTACTATTTGGGACATGTATTTATAGGCTTTTCTCTTACTATAGTCATTCATAGTTTTTCATTCTTAAAATAAATTATTTCATTTATGATTTTAATCAAGCAGGTTTTGGCCTTGGAGGTCAATAGTTCAGGAGAAAAATCCTTCCCTTATATCTGAAATTACCAGAAGTATGCAAAATTATGGTAGTTTATGGCATTTGTTGTCAATTTTTTGTTAATTGCATTTCCCAGTCGTCTTCTCATTTTCTGTTGTTTTCAGAGAAGGGTGTTGCTTGTGTTCAATTAAAGCCTAAATTTTTAACATGCTTGAAGAACTGTTTCTGAAAAGCTTATTTTACAGGGACTGACCTATCATCTCCCAGCTCAAAAGGTAAAGAATCAAGAGTTTATTCACAAGATTTTCCATGATCTATTTCCCAGGCCTAGCTTTTCAAATAGAGTTTCCTTTAAAAAATACTTTTCTGTCTTGCAGTTCAATTTCCTGTAGCACCGGTTATGCTGGGAATCACAGTCAAAGTATTATCTGAAAGTTTCTGGATCCCGATGTGCAAGCTAAGCTAGGAGGGGTAGAGGAAAAAGAGGGAGGGAGAAGGTTCCTTCCGTTCCTAAAAGTAATTCTCCTGATGTGATGGAAATTGCAGTCACCTGCCCAGCACTGGAAAATCTCTAGCTTCAGGGAAGTCTGCAGCATCGTCACTTCATTACAGTTACCAGCAGCCTTATGCTGGACAGCAGCTCTGCTGAGGCTGATAAAAGTAGGGTACTGAAACAACAAAAACAATTGGGGACTACAGTTGTAAAATAATGCAGATCTACACAGTCAGGCTACTGCATGTAAGCTTTGCATTTCTGATGTTTGTGGTTACAGCAGGAATTGTGGGAGTTGGGAGATAAGGGGATGCTGATTCTTTGTTCCTCCACTGAAAATCCAGAGAGTTGAGTTCCTCCACTTCTTTTTTGGTGGAACTGAGATCAGAATTCAGCCAATGGTTCCGTTTCCAGCTGTGACCTGGATCTGATCACAGTTAGACCTTGAACTAATCACTAATGCCCTTATTTTAGGGGTTCTGAGCCCTCAGAGCAACAATTAGAAGCACTGCCATACTTTTGAAAATTAAACAATTAATCTTTCTTTATTTCAGTTTTCCATGTGTAAAACTACTCATCTCAGAGGCAACGTTAGGATTAACTTCTATGTATTTTGAAAGGGCTTTCATGTGCTCGCCTGAAAGATCATTTACAATGCAATATAATGTTAATAGTTACATTTTCTACTTGAGAAAGTATGTTCCTCATCCTGTGAACTTAAAAAATGCACCAGTAAACAATGATACCTCTGGTGTTTTTTTTAAATGTGTCCAGATGCATGACAAACAGGTTTTACTCCCTGTGAAGTGGCTGGGATGATAGAAGCAGCATGGGAAATGGTACTCCCATTAAACTTGTTCTCCCATTAAACTCATACTCCCATTAAATTTGTGTCTGGGGTTTGTGCCCCACTCTCTCAGATTTATGTCCAGGGTTGGACCTGTATCAGTGGACCTTTCTTTTTTGATGTCTGCCTATCCCTCAGAAACATCTGGTGGCTTTTTAACTGGCAAATTTCTATTGCGACTTTTATCAGCCAAACACCTGTGTGCCAGCTACGTGTGTGTATACATAACTGAATATTTTGAGTATTACTGCCAGCCTAAGTTCTAATGAAATCACAGTGTAACAGCCCAGTAGGTATTTTCCTCTCCAAATGGGTTAATGCTATTTTACAGATTTTAAAATGAAAGTTAAAATTTTCTTTTTGGACATTTTGTACACCTGTGGCTAAAAGTAGAGCCTGTGGTCACTATAACTCAAAGACCTCGTTACAGTTCCAAGTGGGCTGTGTACACAGATTCACACAGTTCCCACAGTGCTCTGGGTTCAGATTGCGGTTGAAATACCACTTCACTGCCACATCCCTACTTGCCTTGATAAGAAAATACCCTGTTTTACATTTGTTTTAGTTAGTACACTGGAAAGTCCTTTGTGGAATCTCATTTACACTGTTTTGCAGCATAATCAGGGAAGAAAATAACTGGATGAAAAGATCTGAATAAATGTTACCAGGTCAGCAAAAAAATCCTTAACAAAATGTAGAATTTCTTTAAAAGATTTCAAGTTATGATACAAAAATCACGATGCCACTGAAATGGAGCTTTTTGCCTTCTGTGCATTTCACCCTTAGTATTTCAGGGGTGCTTTGTCACAAGCTAAAATGTTTTTTAAAAAGCTAAATAAAAAAAATCAAATTGGCAATGTCCCTTTAAATAATATTAAAATGTAAATACATTAATATTAAAATACATTAATAATTCAGTAATATGTCTATTTGGCATTTCTATATTCTTTTTAAAAAATTCTGAGAGACAGTTGTTAGCTGAACCCAGGGCTACTTTCAATCCTTCTGGGCATTGGAATCACTTAACCCTTCTATTCCATTTCCATAGTCTGTAAAATGCGTATAGCAGTACTTCTGCTCATTGTTGTGTTATGAAGTATAACCCTTTCATCCCACCTATCATGTCCACAGGTATTCTCATCTTGGTACTCCTGGCCTTTTTATTGGGCAAAGATTGTTCCTTGTCTCCTCTTTTGTGTCCCATGCCAGCACCTACCTTTATACCCTTCTTTTGGAGCTCTGCAACTACCTTTCACATCCTACTTCTGCAGCTCCTGGGCTAGAAGTTGCATTTGCAGCTACCGCTTCAGTAATCCCCATTCTTCTCTTCACCAGTTCCCTCTTGAATTATCTCTGCAGTTCCAAGTGCAGCTGTGTACACAGATCCATACAGTTCCCAACTGGACTGTGGGTTCAGATTGTGATAGAAACACCACTTCACCACCTTCTCCCCACCTGACTTCATCTTCAGTTGCCCAACTGTACTTCTCAGATTTATCTATGTAACTGCAGACTAATTTTTGACTGAATAGACCTTTACAGTGATCCTATAAGAGAGTAAGAAATGGAGGAGATGGTGATAAGCCAGAAGGACTGTTTTGTGGAGGGGAAGGGCCCAATGAAATGCAGCACATTCTCTTTGTAAAACATTTAGGCATAGAAATACATAGGCAGCAGAGGGATAAATTTGAACAGGTAATTCTTGGAAAACATCTTAGAATGTATATGAGAAGAAAGCTTTAAGGGTTTCATTATAATTGACCCTTGGCAGACAGGAGGTCATGGCATTTAATGGAACATGAGTACTCACCAGGGAACAATATAAATTTGGGAGGTCAAAAGTTGATTCCTAATCATAAGTGTAACTGTTCTCCTGTGCATTTAATGTGAACTGGGAAATATTTTCTGGAACGTTTGTCTGGAAGAGATTTAATTTTTTTTTATTTTAAATATTAATTTGGGTAAACTGTAAAAATAACGTGGTGAAGACATTGGCTGTAACACACGCATGGTGTAATAACAAGATCAATAAGCAGCTGCACCATTGCTCATCCCGATGTCTTGAGGAAAATGTACTTGGGAAGAGATGGTTCTGGACAACATGCATTATTAATAGAAAAGAAAAAGGAGAAAAAGTGTTTCCCACGTTAAATTTAGGAGCAGTCAAAATAAAACAAATGCTAAAATTATCCAATTTACTCTAGGCTTAGTGAAGAAGAATGGGCAAGTCATTTTTAATTAGTGAAAAGGGACTGGAATGCAGGTTTTACAGAGATAATTAATTGAGAAATATTTCATTTTGATTAGTGTAGCTTGAAAAAGTGCCATCTCAAGTGGCTTCAGGACTTCAGAGTAATCTGTTGCAGATGGGTGATAGACTGGCATGCAGCACTAATGAGTTTATGAGATGCATTGGAATCTATCATGTTACTGAAAATAAAACAAGCATTAGGTGCAGGACACCCTTGTGATTCGGGTTTAGACCCGTGCATCGGAACACCTAGGTTGTATTTTGGCATCTGCCACCATCTTTCTGTGTGGCCCCAGGCATGCAGTTTTGGGTTGAATTATCATCTTCTCCTGTGCATCTATGCAAGGAGAGTAAGATATATGATTGCGTTATTGTGTCCCTTGTTGCAATTCCAGGTCCAGGAGGAAGGAATAGAAGGGAACAGTCACTGCTTGCCTGGTACTCCCCTCTGACAAGTACCTGGGTAGAGTTAGGATGGAGAATTTTGGACAATGGGTGGAGCCTTGACTTCAGCCTAATGTACCAATGGTCTGAGTCTCATGAGTGAGAGGAGAAAAATGAATTGTACCAAGTAAAGGGCTTCAGGGTTACTTTACATGGTGAAAACAAGGAAGGGTATGTGTTTTACTTGTATCATCCTTCCTTCTCTGGATTTCTGCTCAATCTGGTGCTCCTGTCACCATTCCCAGTGTCCCCATGGACAAAATGGCAATGCTAGCACCTGCATTATATGAGGCTGTGGGGCTCAATCAGCTAACATAAAGAGTATAGAGATCCTCAGGTAGGAGGGCAAAGTATAGATATTAGTTGGTTCAAAATATTCTGCTTAATAACTTTATTTGAGCTAGTATGATCTTCCTGGTTTTAGTTTCCCATTTTGGTTAATTTATTAGTTAGAGAACTGAAACTTTTAAAGAGGGACAAATCACCATTTTCCCCTGGTGCAAATTTTAGGACCTCTCAATTTGGGGGACATTAACAAAAATGGAAAAATCAATTGCTTGTAAGAGATGTCATTTGTGCAGTCTGTGGAAGCAGCAAAACCCCTCCCTTCCTGCATGAACCATTTTACTACAAGCAGATTCCTGGTCTGACATGCAGCTTTCAACAAAATCAGCCAACAACTGCTAGCCAGACATAAGTGTCTTTGGCATCAAGCAAATTACTTGCACATCAGACAGTGCTGATTACTACCGGAAAACAGTATAAATATCACATTTTATATTACACTTGTAAAATTGATTTTCCTCTTTTTGTTGATGTAGTATGCCAGAAAATTTGCTAATTGTGTGATCCAGCTCAGGGAAACAAACTGGACTGCCAAACTTTTTTTTTTTTTTTAAAGGATGCATGGATCATTATAATACCTTTGGGTTGATTCCAGTTCCACTGTCACCTGTTTTACATTGTTGTAACTCCTTTGTCTCTCAGTTTGCAGTGGTGAGACCCTTTGATATTTTATTTTGACTTTTATGATGGATACACATAAAGCTAGTTGGCTTGTTTGGCAGTGCAAATTTACCTATGGTTTAGATTGTTCCACTGTTATCTTAACATACAATTTTAATAGTTTGTAACTGTGGGAGGTATGCATGTAATTTAAATAAGCAGGACTCTTTATGAAGATATCATTGTATGTAGAGCTGGGTGAAATTATTTGGGTGAATAGGTTATTTGGTTAAAAAAATGCAGTTTTCAGTTTGACCAAAACTGTTCACCAAGTGCTTGATGCGTTTCAGCCAAAATAAAGGGGAAAGGTATTTGGATAAAGTCAGGACATTTTATTTTGACATTTTTATAATAAAGCTTGATCATTTTTCATTTTGAAATGATATTTGGAATCAAAATTTGCCTACATATTTTTTTTTTTAAATAGAGAAGAAAAATCAGCCAACGAAAATTTGAGTTTGGGTCAAGAATGCAGCAAGTCAGTTGACCCAGCTTTTTTGTATTAATTTCTTGTTTAGCCCACTGAAATGAAGAATCAATTATTCACACTGCTGTAATGACCATACTCAGCAAGCGCATCTACACATGCACTTATGGCCCTTTGGAAGTACTAAATGATAGTGTGGTAACAGTCCATACTGTGCCGTGTGCATGGCACATGGTTATTTTTTGCTGCTGTGGAGCGCATTGCTACAGCAAGGTAGCTGCAACGTCATGGTTTTTGCCTGTGGATGCTGTTGCCATAGTGTGTTGCTACAGAGACGTAGCACCACATGTTGACACACCCTGTGAAAACTATCCCTGTACAAGGTACTTACATTGTACAGTACCTTCATCTCAGGAATTCCTTTGGTGTTTCAAAGAACCCAGTTCAACCAAGCATGTAAACATGCCCTTTAGCGTATCATTATTCTAAATAGCACTTAAAGCATGGGTGTTCTTTCCTTGACTTCATAGGCACTTTGAGACCTTTTTAAGGGGTAATATCATCATGAGTGCTGTGTTAGAAAGGGACAGCTTTCCTGAACTGAGGCACAGACTGTATTTGTTGGGGGTTATTTTGCCTACCACTGAATGGTATCCGCCTGTGGTATAACCCATAGCGCTCTAAGCATACTTAACACTGAAGTAGTTTTACAAGAAGGGACACAAGCAACAAGGTATCTGTTTTAATGATAGATGATGTTTCAGGTCATCTTAATGTAATAGCCAAAAGCAGAATTAATCCCAGGACTAAACCTTTGCTCTTAAACCATTCGGCTTAAGCTCACAGAAGCACAAAACCCTGCTCAGAAATCTTAGGGGAAAGATGCATATTAAATTTGCTCCTGTTACTCTTGCCTTGTTCATTAGAATCATAACTGTTTTAAAAAGGAAACAAGTATTTTTAATGTGTCACTGCTTTAAATGTAGGAGCACATTTGCTTCCATTGTCACCTCTTTAAACGCATCAATGGGGTTCCACAGGAGTGTGTCCTGGGTCCAGTGTTGTTTAACTTCTTTAGTAATGATTCAGATGATGGGAGTGAATGTGCACTTGCAGAGTTGTGGATGACACCAACTTGGGTGGAGTTGCAGACACTGGAGGGTAGAGGGTAGGATTCAGAACAGTTTAGACAGGTTAGCAATCAGCCAGATAAAATTCAACAAGGATAAATGCAAAGCCCTGCACTTGGCATGGAATAATTACATCCACAAATACTGACTGGGGAAGGACTGGCTAGACTGTAGCACTGCAGAGAATGGCCTGGAGATTACAGTGGACTGTTAACTGAATATGAGCCAACAGTGTACTCTTGTTGCAAAAGAAAAAAAAAAGCCAAAGGCATACTAGATTGTATTATTATGAGTGTCACAAATCAGGGGAAGTGATTCTTCCACTTGTTCAGCACTGGTGAGGCTTCATCCAAAGTACCATGTCCCCACACTCCAAGAAGGATGCAGGCAGTTTCGAAAGAGACCAGTGAAAAGCGACAAAAATGATTAGAGGTTTGGGAAGCATGATTTATGAAAACAAGATGAAAGAATTAGGATTTTTTCATCTGGAGGAGAGAAGACCAAGGGGAGAGTTGATAACAGTCTTCAAATACTTGAAGAGCAATTGCAGGGAGGATGGAGATAGACTATTGTCTCTGACTACAGGAGATAATTAAAAGCAATGACCTCAAGCTGCAGCAGAGGAAATTTAGGTTGTAGATTAGGAGGATTATTCTGCACTGCAGGGAGCAAACCAGAAAAGCTAAGGCTGCAACTGAACTCCAACTAGCTTCAAGCATCAAGGACAACAAAAAGTCCTTTTTCAGATATGTG
>NW_017728886.1:90448081-90499455 GCF_001723895.1 Crocodylus porosus
TTGCTGGGATCCTATGACCCCAGCTGACTTCCTGCCCTTTGGGAAGGGGGCTGGACCCGATGATCTCCCAAGGTCCCTTCCAGCCCTAATGTCTATGAAATCTAGGAGGGACTTCCTGACTGTGAGGGTGGTCAAGTAGTGGAACAGGCTACCTAGAGAAGCTGTGCAGTCTCCATCCTTGTAAGTTTTCAAGAGCAACTTAAATACTTGGCTGGGATGGTTTAGTCAGGGCTGATTCTGCCTTAAGGAGGGGTCTGGACTTAAATAACCTTGTGCAATGCATCCCAGCCCTACTTTCCTATGATCAGTTGGACATGGTCTTCACTAAATCATTCCCTGTGAAAGTATCAAAATCCTTATTTATTTTAGTTAGCAAAGGATTTCAGTGAAGGTCATAAGATTGAAAATATGATTTTTTATTATTTTAAATATGCTTGTACACATGAGGACCTTTAACTGATGTAAATCTCATCTTTAACTGATCATTACTCAGTGGCATTGATGTGTATAGGATTAAGGCTCAGAGATTTATTTTGCTCATGTAGTTTGTGATTCCTTATAGCAGGAGCAGTCTACACTGCCGCTGTATGTTATGATGTTTAGCATAGCTGGCCCCTCTTTTGGTTGTTTCCTTGGTATTACCAGAACAGATGACAATAATGAAGGTTGTTGTGCTGGTGGTTGTTATTATTTAGCGCAGCAATAGCTATTGTAAAAGCTTTATTTGTATATAGAGACAATTAAAAAAACAACCTGTAGGTCTTGATTCTCTCATAAGACTTAATGAATTCTTGGTTGTCCATAGAAGGGAGACGGGTTCTGTGCAGCCAACTAATGAGGTATGTGGATTCAAGAAAAAGAAATCCATGGCCATTAAGGCTAGATACAGACATTTAAAAAGTCTGAGGCAAAATCGATCTAAGTTACACAGTTTTTTGTAGGCTGCATAGTTTAGATCGGTAGTGAACAGAACTCACATTTGCCCTGGAGGGCAGGGGGGGCAAATATTAGATCAGATTCTGCCATTTTTAAAATGGTTTATGTGCCGAACTTCTGTTATGGGTATAGACTGGTTTCTGATCAATTATACTGGTAAAAGTGTAATGTCTGTGCCTGACCTAAATTTAAAGGTCTTATATATAGCTCATAATGTAAAATCCTGACTTTAAAAAAATCTACAGTATAAATGACACTGCAAAAAGACCATCATATGATCCAATCCCACAAACATTGCTACCTAGTATAGTGATAGATAGTTAGCTGTGCTAGTCTGAAGTCAGGCACAGAGTGTCACCTAGTATATTGCTTACTGTTAGAATTGTTATTGGCTCATGATAATGGAAACATCTTCCCATGGATTTCTTCAACTCAGTGGCTGGAAGCATGAAAGCAGCAGGAAGGCACATCATCTTCCTCAGGCAAGCCTCCAGCTTCCTAGAGACACAAGCCTTCCTTTAAAGCTGTTTCTCTGCCTTTGGGAGGAAAAGCTTCTGAATTCATGAAGTAAGACACATCTTAAACCATATGAACTGCTCTCTGTGCTGACAGAATTTAGTTAAAGCTCATTATGTAAAAAGGTGCTATAAGGAAACTTTATAGAGTGAATGCTCTTTATAAACTGGAAGCTAAGGTTCAGCCAGTTTCCATTTAATCCTCCAATATTGCCTGCAGCAGTGAAGTGAATTTCATAACAGATTCCCCCCCAAATGAAAACCATGTGCTTGTTTCTTCTCTTCCTTTCTTTCTTTTTTTCCCTAAAGGTCTTCTCAGTGATTTAAAAGACCTAGCAGGAATTTACAGAATTAAAACAGTGGAATTAATGGAATTAAAGCACATTAACACAAGTGGTTGGCCCCCGTATTTAAGCTAAAGATTGGGCAAGTTTAGCCATTTGGTTATGCTAATAGGAAGGGAAAGGTTTATCAGCAAATTCCCTATCCGTGGAGTTTTGAAAGTGATATTAGAATTTTCTTTCCTTCTGTACAACTTTATCTAAAGTGAAGGGACAAGTAGGGAAAAAAAGTTTGACTATATTAATAATAATAGTGAAAAATGGTCTGCAGCAACAATGGCACATTTGGCAATTACAGAATTGTACTCTCACTCCATATTTTCCAAATTATTCTAGGTTTTTTTAATATAATTTATTCCATTAGTAACTTTTCCTTTGAGAGGGAAAGATTGCTGGAACAACCGCAGACTTCCTCCCTGACCTCGGCTTGCTAGCGCATAAAACTGCAAGTACCGGCAGGCAGGCATTAGGAAGTAGGAAACAAGAGGACATCTGCCATTACTCCAAATCCTCACTCTCTGTCCCTCAGAGAGAGCCAGCAATGGCAGCTGACCTCAGAATTTCAGTGCTGTAGAACGATATAGAAATTTTATTTACTCAAGTCAGCTAGGGAGCACCTACTAACTTTCTCATAATGTTCACTGAGTCCCAAATCTCCACTAATCCTTTTTCAAACTTTAAATGCAACTTTAAAATACATTATGCATAAAATTGCATATTTGGAACATTACACATCTATGCAAGTGTGCGCTTATGTGTATAAGTAAAAAGTCCCGGGAACTTCTAAAATCCTTCTTAGTTCCTAGAAGGAAATTCCCATCTGTCTTTCTCAAGAAAACCAGGCTGGAACCTAGCAATCAACAGGTATATTTAAAAAAGATTGACCCAGTAATGTTAGATTTTTAATACATCCTGGGATTATCAACACGTGCAATTAATTCAAAGTAATAATCTGGAGCAGTTTGAGCTGGAGTAAACTAGTTGTGAGCACATTGACTACACATATACCTGGAACAGTAACAAGTTGAGCTAGGGCAAAGCAGTTTATACCAGGGCCAGGGGAATGGGAGGGCAGGGGTCAGCTCCGGGTGGCAGTGTCACATGTTAGGTGGCGGAGGGGCTGGCTGGGGCATGCAGGTGCTGAAAGTGTGAAGCCACATGTTTAGTCACAGGCAGGAGTCTGGCCCCTGCTGGCTGGGTTGACAGGGTGCAGCGGTCAGCACTATATGTACATTTAATTACAGTTAATTACCCGGCCATAAGATTGTACCGTCTTTGTCAGCAGCATAAATTAGTTTACTGCAGCCTAATAGCATAGCACATGTAGACAGTGATGCTTTACTTTGCAGTTAATTAGTATACTCTGCAATTAAACACATGTGTAGTTGTGGCCACTGATTGGAATCACTGCAGTATTTGGTTCTAAGGTGAAATCCTGGTCCCACTGAAGTTATAGTTTGCCATGGTTTTTAATGGGGCCATGATTTTATCCCTAGATTACAATTGCTCTGGTATTCGGTTTCTCTGGAGTAGCTACCAAGAGTTCAGAAGGGGAGGTTCTTAAGCTAGTGTCAAGTAATATTAACAACAATTCTTAGTGAGGTATCTGATCACTCAGGTGGCTGACACGACTATAGAATGTTTCAAGTTTCTTGAAAATTATGCAGAGATCAAGAAAGGATTTTTTAAGAGGCCAAATCCTATAATCTTCATGCATCATCTTACCAATGGGACATGCTATGGAACAGGAGAGGGGAGTTCAACTCATGCTAGGGCTAAATATTTGGCCTAAATTTATTAGTTGGCAGTTATATTTTTATAAGTTGGATAAATGGATGAATTATGCTGTTGATTGTTTTGACACATGGCTTGTATTTACGTTATGGTTTGTGACAAGGTTGCAAACACATTAAATAGCATTTTTTCATCTTTGCTTGCTAAGTGCATTGACATCATTATCATTACTGATTTCTTGACTTCTGCATTTTGTTAATGCTTGTGAAAATTTGGGGAAATATTTTTAACAGATAACTACAAACTTAAAAAGAAAAAATAACAGTTAATATGTTGTAATTTAATTGAAAGCATCAACTTCTAACGTATTTTTCATGTTATTCTCAAATTCATTCCGAAGTTTTGGCACTAATTATCAAGAAGGAAAAGCATTCTTTTAAAGTCATCACAAGTCTAGTACAGTAACAAGGCAGATAAATTATTGTGTGATGCATTTCAGTACATAAACATGTATTCAAAGTAAAGTAATAACAGGTCTCCAAATCACAGTCCATCAAAAAATGATGTGTTTTTTTTTCCATTGGAAAAATGAACCTTTAGCATTTCTGGTTAGTTTCCAGTGATTGAAAAAAGGAAAGACCATCACTTTATGCATTCAGATTGGGTCTCTGGCCTCGTCAGTTGGTAGATTTGAAGTTCATTTGGGGCTTATTTGGGGTTTTCTTGTGTTCTTTCCATTTAATATCTTAAATGATTCTGCAATCAGATTTTTTGGTTTCTAAGATAAAATATTTAGGAGGTTTGAAAGGCCTGCAAAATGAATATTCTTCTAATTGGACTTTGGGATAAATCTTTTCAGTTGTTAATAGTGGCCTTAAGACCGTTTTGCCAGCTTCTGCAAACAGAAAAATACAAGTACTTCAGGAAGGGGATATGGGCACCTATGTATGTTAGTCTGAGTTGATTCCTTCAGTATCTGACAACAGAGGTAATATTTTTCTGCATATGCCCAGGCTGCTTTTAACCCATTGCTTAAAACCTGTGTTTCTGTGCTTGGTAATACTGTAAATGAAATTGAACTTTTAATAAATTCTATTTATTACTCCATTTTTAAAGTATATTTAAATAAGTGGTTATTTGGAGTTCTTCATTAGCACGCTAAACTGCAAAACTTGGCTAAACTGCAATAGCATGGAACGTTCTTGGGCCATTCACTTCAGTGGAAGCAGGATTGAATCTCCTGTCCTTCTGTTTGGTCAACATGCTGTCTGTAATTAATATTTCACAGCTTCCTCTCCAGTTCCTCAGTTTCTTTATCTACGCATCCCTCCCCTTTTCTTGAAGGTAAATCTACCTTTTTACTGCAACCTTTGAAGCAAATAGCTAACTTCAAAGATTGAACTTCATTTTGTTTCCCACTTAGAGAGCTCGGTTCCAGACACCACTATCTATAAAGTATATGTGAGGAAGATTAATAAAATAGAAATAGCAAAAGTATTTATGGTGGGATTTTTTTTCTGAAAATGTCCCTTTCCACATCTGGACCATGGGGAAAGGGTTTGATCAGAGCTGGCAGAAGGCTGGCAAATCCATAGTCCTGATCAGAGTAGAAGCATGTTTTCTGCTGTCCAGATGTCTCTAGTTCTCTCCTCCAGCCTATGGCACATGTAGGAGCCACACATGGACTTAGAGGTACAACTGAGGGAAATTGTACAGTGTATTTACATCTTGTATCCGTACTAGTGTTGCCAACCCTGTTTGATTCTATTCCAGCAGGTTTCTGGAATGCCAACATACCCGTGACACAAATGTGCCCATATATGACACGAATGGTTGCATATATCAGTTATGGATTATGGTGCATAAACTTTACATCAGGAAAGCAAATGCACATTGCTGTTACATTTTAAAAACCTGTTGGGCTACTGTATAAATAGGATTCAAAATTTAATATTTATTTTAATGAATACCCTATCATTTATCTCCTGGGTGACTCTCAGCAGTCCCCTAGAGATTGATATCTAATTCCTGGAGACTCTAGAGCAATCCTGGAGGATTGCCATACCTAATCTGTGCACTGGGCAGGTCAGGGTTGAGGGGGGCAAATTACTCCAGCCAGTACCCCCTCCCAGATATTCCTAAACATGCAGCAACCATTCTTGCTGATGAAAGCTGCCACCTTGCCATGTCTTGCTTTACCCTAAATGTGCTATAGCTATCATATCTAGTTTTCCAGGTTTCTTAGATCTGATTAAATCACTTCATGGAGCATGACACCACTGAATGTGCTACAACAGCTGCAATTAATGCACAATACACCGCCAACACATGCAAACACCAACACCACTGAAGTGGTGCAAAAGCATTTACCTTGCATTAAAGTGTCATGCACATGTGCCCCTCGTTTTGTCTACAAGTGCCCTAGGACTGCTGTCCCAGTCACCCCTCTTAGTTATGCTCCGGGTGGGCTGAACTAGAATTTGGTAGGAAAGGTTCGGTGAAGTAACCAAACCCTCATTCCTTGGTTGCATAATATAAGGACCTTCCAGGAGCTCATTAGCAGATCATAATTTTAAGATGGAAAGCCCAGCCAACTGTTTCAAGCTTTTCCATCAAGATTTTTTCTAAGTATCATTAACATACATCTAAGCTACTGTTTTATACTTTATTCACTCGTTTAGGCCAAATTTTCCTTTTACTGAAAGGCATAATTGCCTTCCTCCTAACCCCCCCTAAATTTTATTTTTAAGGCTTTGAATATTTTCCTGTCTGTGAAAAACAGATAAGGAACATCTGTGCCACTAAAAATGTGGAAGAAGTGATGGGATTGTATTGGAGAGAGCAAACTTGTGCAAACTTGGGATTGTATTGGAGAGTGCAGACTTGTTCAGGAGGCTTGTCTCAATATAAGTCAAATGGTTTGTGCTGGCAGCAAATGTGAAAACTGGAAAGACAAAATCAGGTCTACCACCCTACCTTATACACATTTTCATGAAAATCCCATTTGTTTGGCAACTTCAGATACATTAATTTATTCAATGCTAAAATGTTTTTGAAAGAGAAGGAACTGTAATTTTTTCCCCTTTTTTCAGGTGAGAAACTGAGGCACATAGAGGGTTTTTGGTTTTTTTTAAATCCTCCCAAAGTCACAAAGTAAACCTGTGCCAAAGTCACCTACCAGGTCTCCTGGTCTAGTTTCTCACTCAGAAAACCATTCTTCCTCATTGATGCTTCTATCACTGAGGTCATCGACTCAAATGCAGCCCACAGCACTAGGAAATGAAAGGTGTCACCACATGGCAGCTATTTGGTAGTTGACATAAAATATACATGGAGGGATATATCAACCAAAGGACAATAATCTACTTTGCAAAAGGCTGCTGGCCTGTGTTGTCAGCATTGGAAAGGAGGCCAGAGAATGCGTAAACATGAAGATAGAACTGCTTTCTGATCCCTGATCAGAAGTTGTGTGTCCTCCAATTTAGGGAATTTAGGGATACTATAGGGCATTCTACTCATATCTTTTTTCCCCACGATGTAGATAAATAGTAGTAAGAACTGATTGGGTTACCATCTCTAGGTTCACAGAGTTGGTTCTATTAATTATCCAAAAAGACACTCTTAACTGATATTTATTTGTGTGGTGCTTAGGCTAGAAATTTCATATGAACAAATTTTCTAGCAGGTTTCCAATGACTGCTGATTCAGCCTGACTGGAAGTCTGCAAGAGAGGCCTTTCATGTAACCATAAGAGTCTAGAAGTTAGAGGTAGAAACACTTATTCATCCATTTCCTGACAGGGCAAAATTATTCTCTGCATTATATTTTGTAGTGTTCTGTCCATTCTAGTTTTTAAAAATTCAAATCATTGAGGGTCACACTTCATTCCTTAGGAGAGTTCTCTAAAGGCCTAAATAGGCCTAAATAGATCTTGGCATTGGGAAGTTTTTAAAGATATTCAGCCTGCACCTTCTCTTTCTTGTTTTTATCTCATTAATCTTATTAATACCCTGATCCACTGTGCCAAAGAATTGCTCTGCAGTCAGAGTGGTGACACGCTCCAAAAATTTGCAAACTACGATTTTCCCCATGGTGGTTGCTTAGCCAACCTGTAAAAATTCAGCTCCTTTATTCTTCCACCTCAAGTCAGTCCTCTTTGCCCCTAGTAAGTGTGTTGCCCGTTTTTTCCTGGTCCTCACTGAAACCAGACTGTGCCAAGGCACCTGATTATGAACACATTAAGGAAACACTTTGAATCTGAAAAATATTTGGGCCCATTAGATTTTGGGAGAAATTTTTATTTTAATTTTATCTCAACAACCATGTGGTTCTTAAAGAAATAAGATGCCTTTTACAACATTGTCTTCTGAGCTCAATATCCCCTTTGACTTTAGACAAGAAAAAAATCAGAAGCTCAACTAGGGAAAAAAAATCACCAAAGCAGATACACAATTTACTATGAAACAAAAAAAAAACTTGACTTGTGTCCTTGGAATTACTAAGTTTTATATATATATATATATAGTTTTAGAGTAAGCCTGAAAACTTGTGGAAAATTTCTGAAAAATCAGTTAAGATTCTTAATGACTTTGCAGGTTATTGCCTAAAACTTCAGCCAGTTGACAGTAAATCTGCAGGACAACATACAGTTTTCAAGTATTCTTCAACATCCTGTTGATAGGATAGTTTGTGGTGCAGTTCTTTTGGCATATAGTACATTTAGGGTGCATCTGCATATGAAATCAGTGTGCCTGAATAAACTTCAGCACAGTTTGTGCTGGAGTTTATTGCTCCTAGTACATTTACATGTGTACCTAGGACTATGCATGTTGAGCTGGGGCAGTGCAGCCTATTCAGTCTGAGTAAGAGAAGAGTAAGAGGTGACTCGATAGCCACTTACAAGTATGTCAGGGGTGAGCACCAAGACCTAGGGGAGCAACTCTTCAGGAAGGCATCCTTTGGGAGGACGAGGACCAATGAGCACAAGCTAATAGAGGTAAAATTCAGGCTAGACCAAAGGAAAATCTTCTTTTCTGTAAGGGTAATTAGAATCTGGAACACACTCCCAGCAGAGGTGGTGCAGTTGCCATCCTTGGAGATGTTCAAGAGGATGCTGGCTAAGCACCTTGTTGTGCCCAATAACTGCCTGCCCATGGCAGGGACCCAGACCTGATGATCTTGCAAGTCCCTTCTGGTCCTTTGATTCTATGATTCTATGGCAGAAGGTCTGGGGGGCGGAGCAAGGGGGCAGGAAGGGGAGAAGGGTTGGGGGCATCCTGCCATCCTGGAGCTGCTCTACCCTGACTCAGCATGCTGCAGAAGGGCTGAATGTGGGGCACGAGGTTGCTCCAGTGCGGGGCTAGCCAGCCGGTAGCCCGCCCTGTAACACCCTTGTGTTCCAGCCAGCCCTAGTCACTGTCTACATATGTGTTGTGTTGGAGTAAATAACTCCACTGTAGGATAGTACTTGTATCAGGTAGTATTATCCTATGGTGAAGTTAATTAGTATACTCTGACCTAATAGCACCACTCATATAGACAGTGATGCTTTACTGTGGAGCTAATTAGTCAACTCCGCAGTAAAGTGCACTTGTACATGCCTCCTCAGATGAGGAAGGTCAGGATTGTTGCTTTCACTTCACTTGTAGATTAACATTTGGGAGTGCAAAAGGTAACTTATGGTATAAGTTTACTTTGTTGAAGCTCAACAGTGACAGTACTCAGAAAATGGAGTTGTTGCACTGAGTGGGGCTGGAATTTTCAGAGGTGCCTATTGTAATAAAAATAGGCATGAAACTCCTGAATTGGCACTTAGGGATGTATTTTAAAATATGCTTAGATGCCTAAAGATTTTCCGCAGGCCAGATCTGACTTATGGGCCGGAGGTTGAACACCTGGTAAGTGCATCCAGAACTTCAGAAGATGTTAATGGTACATATCAATCCTGAAATTACCACAACAGTTTATCAAAGACAGCAATATTTTTGTTCCACTAGGACCTGACACTAACGAGGGAGGCCCGGAGACTCTTGCAGCCACCCTGGAATCCCACTGAAGTTTTAGAGAGTTTGTGCAGGCTATGGATCCATACAGAATGATCTTATTTCTATACAACTTTTCAATTCAGTTCTCTTAAATTATTTTTGGTCCATAGAGTGGTCATTAGAATGAAAAGGTACAATGGAATGAGCGTATCAAGGGAATGAGAATGACTTGACATGACATCTGGCAGATGTTCTTAATATTTATTACAGTTGAACTTGCTTAAAGTGGACTCAGACATAATAAAATATTGTTATACTGAGGGAGTCAGAAAGTCCTAAAACAGCTTAATATGTAGCAATATACAAATAGCAGTTCCAGTTGCACTGAATATTTGCTTAAAGTCAAATAATTCCATCTGTAATTTTATTGGATCATAAGATTGAGGGTAGCCTTCCATTATAAAGCTGATTTTGTATCCCTTCCATTGTAAATAAAAAAAACCCTAACAAATCCTGTCAGAAAACTGCAGGTGTATATTTGTCACAGGAGAATTTTGGTGAAATTTTGAATATAAAATTCATGAGATATCAGGATGTTTGAGATTTGCGAAAATGAGAAGTCTTGTTCTTCAGTGATTTCCTATTTTCCCCTGGTCTATCATAACTTCCAACACCTTGTTTTTGAAACTGAGTTTGTTGTAAATCTGATGGGTTTGGGAATGGAACGGTGCTATTTTTCTAGGAATTACTGAACTATGTGAAGTGTTTTGTGTGTAAATTATGGTCCACAAATAGATGTTGACCCTGATGTGGAAAGTTGTGAAAGGGGGAGAAGTTGAAAAGAATTGAAGTGGGAAAGAAAGAGAGAATATATGTCAAATGGAAAGGAGGTAACCATTTTTATCACACACGTTGCTTCTTGGGAAACAGTTGGAAATCAGTTTAGAAAGAGCAGAATTTCTAATGTAATAGTTTTGTCATGCTCGAGTGACAAGCCCAGATTTAGCCCAGATACAGTACCTATGTTGTCTAAGCTATGAACCTGTTAAAAGAAAAAACAAAAACAAGGTTCCATATGTACTAGGAAGCTAGTTGAGCCTAATGAATCATGCATGCAAATGTATGCATGGTTTGGAAGGTGAACAGGGTAAATGTTCATGGATACTCTAGTGCTTTATTTTTGGAAAAATAAAAATGTAACTTTTAATTTCCAGAATTTCTAACATATGTAAGGTTTGAAAAAAAACAAAAATGCTCACTTAAGGTTTTTTTTTCCATTAAGTAATTGATCTCTATTTTCATCTGATGACTTTCTGGCCTGGGAACTTGTATACAATGTCACTAAAATAATGAGAGTAATTCTTGCAGCCTCTTTGGTAAGTCTGTACTTAAGTATTTAAAATTGTGATATTTTGGTTGTATTTTATAATCTTGAGCCCAGTCCTGTTCTCATTGAAGTTAACATCATAATCCCAATTGACTTTGAAGCAAGAATGGTATGGAGCCACTGTAAAATTATTAGGCACCAGTATTTAAAACAAATCTATATAGAAAAAAATAAATATATACATGCTTAGCAGTTAAATATGCAATGGAAACACTGATCATTTCTTCCTTTTCTTTTTATATTAAGTGTTTATATGGCACTTACTACACATTGTTGATGAAGTACCTATAAATTCAATATTATTCTTATTGTCATATTTTTCAAGTCATAATATTTTAATATATTGAAGCTCAAAAATGTTATGAAACAGAAAATCACCTCTTTCATTTGTTCCTTCATAGCTCCAAAACAGTTGACTGTCCTTAAAGCTCATTTGCCTTACTGTAATTTGGAGTACAGTTTTATAGTTGACTGATGAAGCCCCTGAAATTAGAAGTTTATAATGGAAATGACGAAAAAGATTTTACTAGAACTGTATATAATAACTCCACTACTAGAATGAATGAAGGTAGAAGGTAATGATATGTTAAGAAAAATTGTGCTTGCCTTTTCATTCTACTTCCTTGAAAAGATCTTGCAATACTCTACCCTGGGCCTCAGCCTCCTTAGTCTGAAACTGATATCCCCCCCACACTTTTTTGTCACTGTGGTCAGTGGTATGAGGGTATAATATGAATCAAACCTCATAACAGGCAGCACATAGCTAAATTCTGCTCCATCTATTGGGCATCTAAATATACTTAGGAACCTAAGTGCAATTCTGCTCAAATCCTTGAAAATCCATGAATGCAGCTAGTTTTGTCATCTTCTCCTTAAGACTGAGTCATAAAAAAGTTGTTGGAAAGAGGAGGACCCATCCTCTTATAGTAACAGTTTTTCAGATGCAAGCAGGGTATGGAGTAAGATCACACTAAGGCCTGTCTGTCCACATATGTGCCTAACAGGTAGAAAGAATCTGGTCCCAAATGTCATCCTATGAACGTTCCATTATAGCTCCTCTGATGGCACAGGAGGCAAAGCAAGGAGATGAAAAATAATTCAGGCTGATCCTCCAAAAATTGTTTGTCAATGTGATCTGTCTGTGTTTCTGTTCTGTGCTCATCAGCATGATATCTGAGCTCTGTGGCTGAGGTCAGAACCCCACAGTTCCATGTAACCACAGTTCCTCTTCTAACGGGGTGTAAGGTCACTTCAAGGATACGCAGAAATGAACTACATATGAAGGGAAGGTAGAGAATCTGTCCACAGCAGGACCAAAGTCTGCAGGGAGACGCTTCCATCTGGATGTACTTTACAGTGCTGAGCAGGTGCCAGTGTTATGTGGCAATCCTTTGTGGGTGAGCAAGCTGTATAGCCATGGGAAGGGGTGAGTGCTTCAGGCTGACAGGCCAGCTCTAACAAAACAATGAATGATATATAAATAAACCACAACACTTATATGGCAGGTGAAAGATGGATGGGGTACTTAAAGTAAGGCTCCTGGGAACTCAGTGTGATGTGCAAGATTGGAAAACTTATACTGATTATGTACTTTGTGCATGGAGAAACAGGTGAGGCCCCCATGGACTGTCAAAAACTGAGTGAAATATTAGCATGAATGGTACAATGCTATTGTTAATGGTTCCTTTGCTTACTATTAGCCCAGGCAGCAACTTCGTGAGTATTTAAGGCTTCCTGACTATGGAGATTTCTTTTCCTTCTACACAGTGTATTTTTTGCCATAACATAAATGCCTGTATAAGAAGATGTACATGATTTCTTTAACAGAACAGCTATTAGAGGAGTTCTTACTAAATGGGACCAGTCAATGTCAGTGTTGCAAAATCAGATATATTGTAATATAATAATCTCCAGTATATTCGACAGGTACACATGAAAACTTCCACTACAAAATTGTGACAACATGTGGCTTATCCCTAGCCCATATGACACTGATTCTTTGGGAAATCTGATTTATACAAAAACATTTCTTCATCCTAGAAACTGGAGAAAATCTTTCTCTGTCATTAGCAGAGCAGTAGGAACATAGCTGATCAGAGGATTTGGGGAAGACTTGGCATGGTGAAGCATGGAGATACATTGCAGACTTGTCTGATCCAACAGATGTGCATGATAGCAAGGGTAGTGGGGTTCTCTTGTCTTTTCCTGTCCACCTGGAGTCCAGTTACGCTCATCTGAAGTGTGAGCTCCTTTTCTTCTTTCCAATACATTTATATCCATTTGTTTTCAAAGCAATTTCTTTAAAACAAAAGCAGGATTTGTTTGGAAGCTTATCTCTTGGTTAAAAAGGCAACTGAACAAAAAGACAATTGTCAACATAATCAATTTTAAATCTTCTTGATAACTTTTATGCTTAGTAGGACAGCATACTCTAGCATAACATCATTATCATTTTCTGGACTTTTTAAAGCATTTGTTTGGGGGAGGGTTTGAATTTTTTGGATTTACCTTTGTTTTTCTCTTTTTAAGTCTGCAAACCGCAAAAGTAACTTTAATTTTTACTGTAATTTTTTTAACTGATTTAAATTGGATGAAGGAATTTGAGAGGTGTATGATTCATAACAGCGTATGTATCAATAATTTATTAGTTCTTATGACTGCATAGGGTATAAGAAACAGGTGGGCCAGAATTTGTTCCAGCATGTTGCAAAATATCTTGTTCACATAGGACTGCCATGTATTTTATGGGTATTAAGAAATTCATTTTCATAAGATCCTTGTGAAATAATTAGCCATTATTTCCTCAGTTTTAGATATGGGGAAACCGAGGCATAGAAAGATTAAAGACCAGATAGTTTCACTTTTATTCTGAGTAGTGCCTTACTCTACGGTAGTCCCATTAGTTCTACTGGAGTGTTTCCTAGACTAAGCTACTACTCAGTATGAATAATTTGGCTCTGAATGATTTGCCTGCCCAGAGTCGTGCAAGAAATATATGCCAATGTTAGCAACAGAACACAGATGTTTTGACTCTTTGTCCACTGCTTTAGGTAATGGACATCCTCTCATGCTGGTATATGTCAGAAGGTATCATGATGGCAATAGCTCGGTTCTCTTTGTATGAATGTTACCATGAATGTAGGATTTGCAAATAGAGAATCACGACTGTTGTTTTAAAATTGCCTCTCAGTAGTCATTTTCCTGGGTTTAATTAGTAACAAAAATAAAAGCTAATTAAGTAATTGTTTTACAGTGCTGGGGTCAGTTGCTCTGCCATTTTAAGTTTAAAGAGCAGACTGTACTCAATGCACTGGAGCTGTTGGCTAAGGAGTCATTTACAGTGCCCTGAGATCCTGGCCTTCCTTGATTCTAGTTGAACACCTTACCTGATTCAATGCTTACCAGCTGGCAACCTTCCTAAGGTACTACTTGCTTGATCAGGATAACTGGAGTCTAGCATGCTCTGATGACACCACTTCCCTGCCCAACATTCATTTTCATCCTTGCAGCTCTACACCTCGTATGTCAGATTATCTCTGATGATGCAGTGAAGCCAGATTCCATCTCCTACATGATACCAGAGCAGTGTAAAAGGGCGGCAGCAAATTTGATGCAAATTCTTAAATCTATTTTTTTTTTAAAGTTTTAAACGAGGTGCCTAAAATTAGATTGCTACAGCCAAGCTTTTCAAAAGCAGCTAATCATTTTGTGTGCATCAGTATTTAACTGGAGATCATATGAAAAGGCCGGGTTTTCCAAAAGTGCTGACCATTCCCTGAAAATCAGGCCCTTTCAAAACTGCATGCATTTAGGCTCCTGAATATTGAATCACCGCATATCACCAGTCACTTTTGAAAATCTTAGCCATTAGGTATTTTCAGGCACCTGAGTACCTGGGGCCTGATTTTCAAAAGTGCTGAACACCCCAAAATCCCACTGAAGTTAGTGGGAGCTCAGCAAGTTTGAAAATCTGCCCATTTATGTGACTGACTAATTTCTGCCCTAAATTTTAATCCTTTTTTTTTCCAAATCCCCTGTTACTTCTCACAAAAATTTATTATGACTCATTGTAGTAAACACCTTTGAAATATTTGCTTCTCTGAAAGAATTCAAAAATTGACCTTTTACTTGAACACCACCTGCTGTTAGAGTAAAAAGTCTTCCTTTTTTCATTTTCATTATTTTCCAATATAACTGATGAAAACATTTGAGATTTATACAGACATATTTAGCAGCTGTCTCATATTTACTTAGACTGTGAGGTATAAATTGAATTTGGGGCTTTTTCTCTGAGAATAAATATGTGTTTGTCGATTTAGATGATGGTGAGGTGTTTCAGCTATAACTGTCACGGAAGATTTTCATTGTTTTAATATTGTTTTGATTACTTAATTTGTCCTTGTTTTGTGTATTTTTTCATGGCTGTTTATGTGGTTTGGCATGGGGTTTTGTACACTCTTTTTTATTATTTGGCAATGACTACAAAGGAAATGTAAAAATTAGTATAGAAAACATATTCTACATATTATATTCAAATACTTCTTTCTTCAGTAATTTAATTTGAAGGAAGAATAAGGCAATTAAATGATTGGGACTATTAATAGTTGGGGCATGTGTACACCACGTGAACAAATTGGTGAGGTGCCCATTGTGTAAAAAAGGGTGAACCTCAGGGGACACTACACAAAAAGTGCTGGAAAGGAGCCCATGGTTGTGGTACATATTTGGTACTAATAAAGTAGGGAGGCATAAAAGAGTGGTTCTTTCAACATTGAAAAAATCTGAAGTCCTTAGTCCTTACAACCATTGTCTCTGAAATGCTAAATTTAGCTACTCAGGGAGGACTTCAGAGTTTTGCTTCCTGGCTGAGATGGTGATGTCCAAGAAAAGAGTTTGAATTTGGCACAAGCTAGAGAAGTTTCCCTGTCAAGCCAGGCCGCTCTTGGTCTGCTATCTGGTACCATATAGACCAGTACAGCCTATTTGTAGCAGGGCACTATGGTATGCTGGCCACTTCAAGCTTAGGCCAGGGCTGAGAGGTGGAACAGAGGACCCACCAGCCAGAGAGGGCTAGAGTAGGGGATTAGGGTATATAGGCCCCAAGGGCCCAGAGAAAGAGGGCAGAGAGACCCAGAGGGTCTGAGAGTCCCAAGAGGGGCTAAGAAAAAGGAACATTTGAAGAGTTAACACCTGCGAGGCTTGGGGTGTGGTGTAGGGGAAAAACAGCCATGCAATGTGCCCTTGAGGCTATAGGTGTCCTGCAGGGGCACAGCCAGGCCAAGGGGGCCTTAAGAGCTAGACTGAGACTATGGGGTTCAGGAGGGACCTGCTGATGAGATGATTGGGCTCAGGCTCATTCTAAGGCCCATGGGCAGTCTGCTTTACTTACTCTCAATAACAACAAGGTATTGTGGTGAGCAGTTAAGGGAGGGTAACAGAGATGGAGCCAGTTAGGAGTGAGGGACACTGGCATGGCCCAGTGGGGCAGGGGGCTGGGGATTGGGCACTGGCAGGGCCAGAGGGATGTGGGTCAGGACAGGAAAAAGGCTGTGAAACCAATGTCCTAGAGCACACAAGTTGAGTAACTGTTCTTGACTTAACCACGCAGCCACTAGAGGATGGGTGCCATCAGGCACTTTGCCCAAAGAATCACCAGTGGTGCAAAGCAACTCAAGTAACCTCCAAAGGAGGGTTGTTACAGCAACTAAGGCAGGGGTGGACTGGGCAGGGAGCAGCTTTAAGGCCAGGGCCGGGATCTTGTGGTGGTGACAACGTGATTGCAGGGCAGAGCTGCAGTCTGCATGTCCTGGGCCCAGAGCAGCTCCCCGCTCAGCTGTGGGTCCTGCCAGCAGTGCTCAGGCTGGTGTACAGGGAAATCATGCCCCCATGCTGTTATGACCCTGTTGCTCCTGGGGTCTCCATGGAAACTGGCTGCAGTGAGGTGAGCAAAAGCTGCTGGGAAATGAAGTCTAACCACTGGGTGAACCTGCCATTTTGCCCACCCTGATCTAAGGTGTCTCAAAGTTTGCAGCAGCCTCGGGACTGTCTTGACTTAACTTGACTAGAGATGTTTGGTGCTGTGAGAACCTATAGAGCAGAGGTAGATTCTGCCTTACCCATAGCAGGACCAGGCAGCTGACACAGGAAATTAAGAAGACTTAAGTGAGGAGCTGGGGGAAGGCTGACAAATGCTGAGGAGCACTCAGGTTGCACAAACGTTTTTTAGGGATTTAAGTAATATAAAGGGTGCCTCTGTATTAGGTATAGCATAAGACTGAAATCACAGCGAAGTTGAAGGAGAACAGTAGAGACTACAGTGGTACACTTTGGAAAGTTAAAATTATCAGAGTAAAGGGTTAAATATAAATGCACCTTTCCAACCCCCTTTTTCCTCCCCACATATACATCCTATACATCTCTATATACCAGTGTGAGAAGTGCAAAGGGAAAAAAATAGGTGACCTGGAATTCTTGGCAAAGAAAGAGGACCTTGACATGCTAGCCATTACTGAAGAATTTTGGAATGACAAAAATCAATGGGATAGTGTAATACCTGGCCATAAATTGAACAGGAAGGACAGATTAGGTCATAGAGCCGGGGGAATAGCACCAGGGCTATACTACTGGGTCTTCTGATCAGGAAACGGATATTAAGTCCAAAATGTAGAGAGGGATCAAAGAATCAACTAAGCCTAATAATAAGGCAGCAATAACGGGTGACTTCAACTACTTTCAGCTGGTCAAATGTCACAGTGGGACAAGGTATAAGGGAAGCAATTTTTCATCACGTTGAATGATTGCTTCTTTTGAACACTTAGTTCTAGAGCAGTGTTTCTCAACTTGTGGGTCACAAGAATATTTCAAAGGGTCGCGAGCTGTCACGGGACAGAGGGGCGGTGGGAAGGAGAGCTGAATGGCCATGCTGGTGGCACTGGCACCGGTGCCTGTGCTTGTGGGAGCGGGGCAGCCAGGACATGCTGCTTGGGAGGGCAGGAGGGACCATGACCAGGCTAGAGGCCATGACCAGGCTACCTGTTGTGGCATGGCAGCCCCAGCTTAGTGCAGGTGGGGTGCCACAGGCCTCTCCTCCTTCTCCTGCCAGCCTGTGCTGGGGCTGAACTTGCTCCACTGCTGCCCACATGAGCTGGTGCTGCCACAGTGCTTTGAGTTGAGCAGGATGGGGGACAGGCCATTGATTTTTGCAAATAGGTCCTGGCAGGAAAAAGGTTGAGAACCACTGACTTAGAGAACACAAGTTGAGTGCCTATTCTTTACTTAATCCTAAATAACAGATGCAGGAACTGGTATAAAACACAATGTATGTTCAGCCACTGTAGTTGCAACTGCCTATATGCACTATTAGCCACTAGTGACCAGTGACTACAGTACAGTTAAATTCAATGTTGTCAGTGTTGTGCTCATACCAACATGTAGCAGTATGGATAACAAACTTAAAAAAGGAGAGTTTCAAAAAGATAAAGATGCGAATTTCAATAAAGAGAAAATTAAAATGGTCAGACTTAAACTAGCAGACAGCTAAGTTTAAGTAATGTATAATAAAACAAAGGCATTCAGACACCAAACAAGAAAGAAGGAGGGAATGTAAGAAATAATTAAATATAGTTATATGGCATGGTTTATAAAGATTTTCTTTTTTTCTTTTTCCAAACAAGCATCCTTCTGAAAATGAAAATCCAGTTCTAGAGGACGATTAGAAAAAATTGTAAGATAGAGCATGTCAAAAATATGATGGAACTGGGAGTGGGGTGTGCATTTTAGGACTTTTGAAGGGCAATTAATCAGTGATCCTTGCCTCCATATAAAATAATCATTTCCCCTCCAAGAAAATAAAATGTATAGTAGAAGCAGGACACCTATGAGAAATTATATCCACTGGTCTCCCAGGAAGCAATTAAGGAGAATAAGGATGTTACACAAAGAAATGTAATACTTTTTAAAAACTACTTTGCATCCAAGAGAATGTTTGCAGGAGAGAGAACCTGGAACCTGAAAGTTGGTAAAGATATAGGGGACTATCAAAATTGATATGTCAAAATAAGAAATGCTGGACCAAACTGATAAAGAGCATCAAGGCACAAAGTCCAGATTCTGTTCATTGAAAAGAAAAGTCAAGAATTTAAGGAAGTGACTCAGTGGCTATCAAAATTATGTAGCTGTTTGTTAAAATTTGCTACTGTTCTGTATATAAAATAATCTCGGGCTTCAGATTTAAATACAGATGTCTAAAGTTATTAGACGTATAAAGGAATTTCCATATAAACTGAGATTTGAAAAGATGGGCACTGCTGTGTAAGCAACGAGACTTGATAGGCTCAGGTATACCAAATAATGTGTTCCTATTTGCCCATTTGGCTAGTACAAGGGCAGTATACAATGAGATGGAAAGGATTTCAAGACGCACTTGATTTCAAATATATTAGATTATTTTGACTTGGGACAGGTATTTTTCTGTGTGTATAACATAATAACACGAGAATTCTGATTGAGCTAAACATTGTTGCTTGTTTTCTGGGTGACTGTGGTTATGGTTTTCTGTTTAGCAGATACAGAACCTTCCCACTGCCCCCTCATATTATTTCTTTCCTTAAAGCTAGGAATTACAGTTACCAATAGCTAACTATCTTGTGGCAACAAAGATATGGAGTATGTTGTTACATCATTTTCTTTGTGGCCCTGAAAATCCCTTCTCATTAACTCCTGATAACAGTATTAAGGAGTGTTATCAGAATGTATGTATATTTCAAATGCATATTCAATAAGCAATTTAAAAATTAAATCTGAGATTTCCTTTCTCGCAATGTACTTAGCATAGTCTTTCCATTTCCTTTGGCTCTCTTAGTTAGCATTGGGAATTTGGCTGCTGTGTGAAGTAGCAAGCAGCTAGAATGAATTTGGGACCTATCTGATAATTAACAAACCAAAGAGAAGCCTCACTTCAGCTTAGGCAATCAGATTCCTAATTACATTACAACTGAAAAGGACCAAAGTCAAGATATCAGATACTTTATGGTTCGGGGTTTTTTTTTTGCCAGGTAACTATAAGGCAGCCAAAGAGCTTCTTATCTGCATGAAAGTGAACATGTATAATGTGCCTGATTCTCCATTCTCTGCTCTTAGGGGACTCATTTAAACAAGGTCGGGAGTGGGGAGGGGTAATCATTTTCTCAGGCTTGCCACAGCTTAGTCCCACATCCTCTCTGAGTGCCATTCTGGTCCCCTTCCCTTGCCCCATCTGCTGCTCTGCTTTCCACTTCCTTCCTGGTGCTCCTGTCTAAGCTGCTTTTTGTTCCCTCCCTGATCTGCCATGTGCCCTGCATAGAGGCTGCCTGTGCCACTTGTGGCACCTGTGCTTCAGGTTGGCTACCTGTGATTTAAATTCCTGTAGTATGAATAGAAACACTATCATTTATTTGTGATGGCATTTGGCATTTGTCTTTGTGCCAATGTATATGATCATAAAATGTGTAAGGCACCAAATAATCATGTCTAGTGTTTGATGCCTTTGATAATCAAACTCAAGTATTTTTCTCATTTTGATGAGTCAGAGACGGTTTTTTTAAAAGGATATCAACCTTTGTTTAGCCTCTAGCAAACCTTAGTCTATCCATTTATTTCTTACAATTCTCAGTATTCTGCCTTGAAATTTAGTTGCAATTTATTTATTTATTTTATTCCTGAAGAATTAACTTCAGGCATCAAATATTCTTATGAACCTTGAGAGATGCAATGAGTCAAAGTTCTTCAAATTGATCTAGAGATATTTACAGCGTGTTGGTAGTTTTATATATTGTGGTATTTTCAGGATTTCCTATGCTTGCTATAGGAAACACAATGAGCACTGAAGCTGTCTGTCTATCTCAATAAATATAAAGTCAAATACCGTAACATAGTAAATGTTTTATTTTCTCCCCAGAGATGACCTATGAAAGTTTATGTGGCATGCTTCATTATTGTATATGTACTATGATCTTGTAATGAAAAGGTCCTTCCTCACAAGAGGGTAGAGATAAAGTTCCTAAGGGAACGTTAATTTTGAATTTCATGACTCTTTTATATAAATCAATTTTAATATTATGTTATTGCAGGTGTATACTGTTTAACATTAATTATACTTCCTTATATTCTCTCTCTTTCTTTCATATACCAATTCATTTTTTAAATTTTTGGAACATAGAGTGTAGCCTCAAAATACAACTGAAAAATAAAGGATGTATTTAAAGTCAATGATATTAACAGACACCTTAACACTGAAATGCCATTTCACTACATGGATTTTTTTGAACAAGGTGTGATTACAAGAAATAACCAAAGTTAAAGTTTAAAATTAATTATGTAAGCATAAGCTATGGTCACATGGGATTTCAACTCCATATCTTATTGTTGGTAGTTTTTAAGAGTGTCCAGGAAATAGTGGAATTAACCTTTAGCATTTATTCCCAAGTTATGTTCTCTTACGTTCCCAACAGCTGATATAAACATCCCTCATAGTTGTTTTCATGACAAGCTGACTGAAAATGATGAAACAGTTGTCAGTATATGTGATGAAATATATCGAGTGCTTCTCTGTTTTCCTTATGCAAATAGAATATTGGAGGTCTTAAGAGTTTTTATGCACGCTTGTTTTCAGATAAAACTACCGTTGAAGTAAAGGTTATCAATATATTTTTTCCTTTTACTCACCAAAGTAAAAGAGAAAGTAATGTGGCTAACTGTAGCCATTGTAAGTTTTTTTGAAGTTACAAAATAGTCCAGGGTCTATTTAATACTGTAAATTGTGGTGATTGCTGTTGTTGTTTTCTACTAAGTTAGAAGTTCCTGTTCCACTGATGTTAATGTGGTAAAAACCTAACTTCACTTGCATGTGTGTGTATGCACATACTGTCTCAGAGAATATGGAAAATATCAGTACAGCAGTGGATCCTAATGTGGATCCTATAGTGTTAAGGACTGTAAATCAACAGAGAACAAACACAAATGTCAGGTGGAGAAAAAACATGTCATTCATAAAATGGCTGATCCAGAGAACAGAATATGAGGGGTCTGAGTTCATACTTGTGTAATTCCATGACGCTGAGCAACCCTGGCTTTCACTGAAGTCAGCATGGGTGTGCAGAGTCTTTGAACAGTTATCATGCATTGTTGCTTTAGCTGGCAAGTAAGAGAGGTCTCCTTTTTTTTCCCTAATCAATGGGAAAGGCCTAAACATATGTACCAGTGTAAGTGATCTTAAAAAATTACATTGCAAGAAAAGAGAAGAGTAATGAATTTTAAATAGAAAAAGTATGAATGATGCACGGTTCCCTTTTGATAAGACAAATGGTGCAAATAAGGACACCAGGTAAAATATGGAGAAACCTGGCATTCTTCTCTTCAGCTGATAAGAGAGGCTGCCCCTTCAGTTTCTATGATGACTCTCTATTGATTAAATCATTTAAAAATGAGATTGCATAAAAGGTCTGTTGGCCAGCAGATCCCCGTAGAATCTGATTTTATCCCTGACATAGATCAAAGTGTCAATCTTTGCAGAATTCCACCTGATACTAGCTTGACTTGGAAGCTGTGTAGCTCAGTCAGTAGGGTGACTGGCTACAGACTGGAAGGCCCTGGACTCGATCCCAGATGACAGGGGTTGGGGTTTCCATGCATTGTTTCCACTTCCAGTGCTGTCCTGATATAGACCCGGCCTCCTCTCCAGTGGGTACCAGGAGGAACCTGGGCGTCAAAGGTAACTGGAGTGTGGTGCTGACAATATCACCCCCTTCCTCATGCCAGAGTTAAAGAAACAGTGGAGCCCTGTGTCCATTGCCTCAGTGGTCCTCAATGGCCTGTAAACATGATACTCTTACCTTTACTAGCTTGATTCAAAATAGTATCAGATGATGGGGAGGAATCTTGCCTGGTCTCTAATGTAGTAAGGATAGATCAGAACATTTTGATAGAAGGGACAATGTCATAAGGAAGAAACTCCAAAATATCTGTATCCATATATCTGTGTAACATAATATTAGCTCAGTAGATGTTCGGTGGAGGGAGACACCACCACATTGTACATTTTGAGCCTGATTCACTACTTCATTACAATGGAATGAAAAAAATACAAAGTGTAAGACTACCAAACCAGAAAGGTAGGCCTTTGAATCCACTCTATACTTATTTTGCAAGGTGAAAGACAGTGGAGAACCAGGTCTTTCCTCCTGCCTCCCCTTTAGTTCGTTCTCTGGATTTACCTTTTGCTTGATAGATAATGAAGGTAAATATTGTCTCTTCATTAGGATTGGATGAAAGAAAGTGGTTTTCCTTGATGATACGGTGTGTCCGTATGATCTCCCTTGTATAGGATGTATACAGGAAAATAAGAATGAAGTTCCAGTAATTTTCTATTTTGGGAATCCCAATAATAGGATCAAATGAAACAGGAAATTACACATTTCTTTGAAACCATATTGCTGTTGTGTGCAGAAATGTACAGGCATTGGCCAGATCCGTTTCTTACAGGGCTAATTTATAATCGCTCAATCTGTCTGAAAAAGAGAAGAGGAGAATAGAACTAAATATATTGGTGTGAAGATTAACTACCCTGGAAAACAAACATAAAAGTACTAGAGATATAGTACATTAGGGAAAAGCAGTCTGAGAGGGAAAATCATACGTACTCCAAAATTGGGGGAAGACATGATTGCATCTCATGAAAAGCTTCTGTAAAAAAAGAAAACAAGTTAGGTTAATAATCCTTATCTTAAATATACCAAAGGAAAAATGCTTTTATTGTTTATTTAGTGCAAGAATAGGATCTTTCTCCAAAAAATAGGAATTAGTAAAGTTCTTCAAGCACTTCTCTGCATTAAACAAAGAAACTGGAATCCATAAAGCCACATCATGAAAATCTTCTATCTTCAATTAGTTCTTAGTTTTACAACTCCCCTAGGCAAGTGCTCTTTTTAGACACTTATTTTAGGCCCTGATCCAAAAAAACATTTAAGGATATTCTTATCTTTAAGCATATGAGCATCCCATATGTTTCAGGTTAAACATGCATATAAGTACTTTGTTGGAACTAAACTTTAAAGAATTTACAAAATTGGCTTTCATTGAGGGAAAAAGTCTTAATTAAGGCTAAGAAGAAGTGGGCTGAGGTTGCAAGGTTTATTAGATAGCCCAGCTAAGTACAGTAGGACAAAAAAAAGAAAAAAAGATGCTTTCATATTTACTTGAATATAACATGATGCTGAATATAAGACAGCCTCTCAATAATTAGATTCTATATATGGAAAATGTATAAATCTGTTATAATTTTCCAGGCATAGGATCTATTTATTGGAGGTTTGCCGTGAATTTGTTCCCTTCCCACTGCCAGAGAAGGGAAAATCTGGGAGGTTAGGTAGCCCCCTTGCCCTCTGCCCTCCCTGCTTCTCCCCTCCTAAAGCTCCTTTCCTCCCTCCTTACTGTCTGACCTTGCTGTCCCTGAGCACATGAAAGTGAGAGCCAGGTTTGAAAACACTGACCTTGAAATAAGCATACAAATAAACCCATAGACTTCATTCATCCAGAACTTACGCATTTTACCTTTTTTTTTGAAAGTGCTGCAAGTTTTAGTACAGGTACTCTATAAACATACTTTTAAGCAGCATTTTTATATCTTCTAATATAGAGTACAAACTATGATTGATATTAGTTCAAAGCCAAAAGATTTACCATATAGTTCATTGGGCTGGGCCCCAGCAGGGTCAACAGCATTTCAAGCCATGGTGACCCTACAGCTCAGCACTGTGCAGTATGTGTGTGTACTCTAGATATATACCCCTCTACAACGGAGTCGTGCTAATTATCTCCACATGACGGGAACTTGGTCTACTTGTCAAGAGTCCTGGGATGCTCCAAAAATGTATATGCAGATGAGGCTCAGGACAGGGTGGTCCAGCAATACTTCAAGGAGGCGAAACTAATCTAATGCAACAGGCTGAAAGGAGCGGGCCATAGAGGGATTCTGGGTAAACTATTTGGGACCCTGTTTGGTGATGTTTGCCTGATGTTTAAGGCTGGTGAAGAAACAGGAATCATTGGAAATGGGAAAGGCAGGTGCAACTCAGCTTTGGGAGTGAAAAGAAAGTGTTCAGTGTTGCAGCTTATTATAACTTGAAAAACAGTCCATGCTGAAGGGGGAGTGTGTGCAGTGGGCACTACCGGATATGTATTCAGATGGGCTGCATTAATTTATCCTTGTGGTAGATTCCCATTGGCATATCAAATGTAGTACTTTTGGTACCCAAGAGAGGGTGTTAGGGCTGGTTCTGGCTCTCCTTGTGCCTGCCTGGGATAGCAGTACTTTTAGGCCTGGTGCCAATTCCCTGCAGAGGGAACACCTGGGCCGCACCAATAAATAAATAAATAAATAAGTTCCCACCAGTATGTTTGCTGAATATGGGCCATGTGTTTTATAGTCATGATCAATGTTGGCTCCATTTAATCAACTTCATGGTTGGTTTCTGTTACTAAGCACATGCTCCTTTTGGCAGCAATTCAGTGATAGACATTGTATTTAATGAGGTTTCCTTGTATGTGAATCTAAGTTGAGGGGCTTATCCCCTCATGCTGATTTGGGGGAAAAACTTCATCTTGTATTGTATACTTTGTATTTGTATACTTTGGGGGACAAAGCTGCATGTGCAAATGTAATGCCTTCCCAGATGAACCTCCCTAAAGAGCACTTGAACTATTGATATACTACTAAGCAATCAAGTTCTCAAACAAGTTTTATTCCCTTCTTACATGCATCTTCTGGTAGGATGACTGCAGAGTGTTACAGAGGGTGATCCATTGCAAGTTCAAGATCAAGTGAATAGTAGTGGAAAAAACGAGAGTGCAAGTTACACATAAGTCTTTAATAGGATTTTGCAGAGTAAAGGTTTAAAGGTTTGATGCTGTTTCTTAGAATTTCTAATACTTATATACATTATTTGAGATTAATTTATTTAAATATGAAAAAAAATCAAGGCTGTGTGAAAACCATCCAGTAGTAGTTGAAAGTGTAGTGTAATACATATCTTTTAATTGCTCTTTTGCCTTTAATCTTCAAATCTTTTCCCCTCCCCCTCCCCTCTTTCTCATGGGTTTGAATGTAGTGTGCACCAAGAAGACATGTTCCATGGTCAGTTTCATCCACAGTGACATGGAGGATTGTCTGGGAGGTGGAGTGCCAATAAATCTTTGGACATATGGCTTTACATGTCTAATCCATTGTTTGCTCTAGTAACAAATTATCCCCCCTTCCCTTGCTTCAATTTAGCCCTGCTGTGCAGCAAGTTGGGAAGATGAAGGCAGTGCTTTATCAACTCCTTTCCAATTATTATTAGTAATACATATTTATATGATGATGACACCCAAAAGCTTATAACCCCATTGCATTGGGTACTATACAATTCTTGCTCTAAGGGCGTAAAACTTAAATGACATCAAAGAAGTCTGGGGCTCTAGGTACAAGGTGCCAACAAATGAAGAATTGGTGCAGATTTATGTGAATTGCACTAGGTGCAAAAGTAGCAGCGTCTTTCTTTTCCAATTGGAATAAGAGAGATAGAAGGAGAAGAACAAGGATAAAAAAGAAAAAAAGGTGAAAGAAGCATAGTCTTTTATTCATCTCTCCACCATCAGCAGAGATGGGCTTTTGTAGGCATCACAGCAGAGAAAAGAGCTGGTAGAAACAGTAGGGAAGTGTGAATGGCATAGAAATACCATGAGAAAGACAGGGAGGGAAGGTGAGAAGGAAGAAGGTGAAAAAAGACAGCAGTGAGCTGTGGGAAAGCTCAAGGCAGATACCTGCTGGGAAGCACAGATAGGTAAGTGCAATCAAAGGAAAATAATTCAAGTCCAGGCTGCTTGAAGTTCCTGACAGAAGCCAGGAAAGATAAGGAATCAAAGTTTAAAAACTGAGCAAAGGCCTTTGTTCTCTCTCCTGATGGTTTGTCCCTGATGGCTGTCTCCCTCTGAGCAGGAGCAGGGAGATGGTGGCATTTACTTTCCTGGGCCCAAACTAGCCCAGTTTATCTGAATCTGAGATTGTGGAGTGCTTACGGGTGCGGAAAAAACAAAACAAAACAAACCAGTGCTTTACTTCCATCTTGGTGTCATCCTGCACCAGGGGCAACGCATGTCCAGAAGAGGAATCATGTCAGTTTGACCCAGCTCGCCCAGCATCTGTATAGCTGATGTGCTGAAGCAGGACTTCTTGGCACTTTTATCTAATATCTGTTTGGATCAGCTATTAGATAAAAGCACCAAAAAATCCCGCTGAAGCATACGAGCTATATAGATGCTGGGGAGCTGATTCAAACTGATGCAATATTATTCTTCCAGTAAAGTGCTGGTTTTTGGGGGGGTTGGGGTGGGAAGGGGGTTCCACATCTGTCAGCAACCTAATATCTATGCATTCAGTTCCACAGAGCTTATAAGGCTGTCCTTTTAGTAATATTAGAACTCAATTTAGGGTTAAAAGTGAGGAAAAAAAATACATGCCAGTGGCTTCAAATTAAGCTATATTCATAAAATCAAAATCTTTTGCTCACTTTTAGGTGCTTATTTAGATTTATAAAAATGGACAAGGTGTTTAATAGTAGGATATCCTATTTTGGCAATGCTGGCAATGTTGACCTGAAGCAAATTGAAAATGTTAATGTATGAGTGTATTTACCATGCTACCTGACAGTGACTGTACCTCTGCTCCCTGTTTACTTCTTCAGTGTAAGAACTTACTGTATTTATGGTCCTAGTAAGTGGTTCTTTTTATTTTTTCTAGGTGCTGCACAATGGTCTTATCATGGAAATGGACCACCCAACAGCAGGGAGAATCGCTGTTCCAGGTTGGAATATTTATTTCTTCTTTTTTAAATGGAACTTAAAAAAAAAGCTTCATGAAGTACTAAGTACTTCCAGAACTAAGCTTAAGAAGTGATATATCCTGCTATTTCAATTAAAGGAACAGAAGTTTGACTGACAGATGACACCAATGCTCATTTATGCTCCAATAGTGTGATGGGGTGGAAGTGGGTTGAAATGTGTGTTGGACCATCCCACCGTTTTCATAGATCAGTTCTCCTAAAACATGAACATGGACTCATGGATTTCATAATATTTGCAAATGCTCACAGCTAGAAATATTTGTATTAAGCTATCTGATAGGACATAGAAATCTGCTTTTGATTTACATCTGCTTTGAGAGTTATACAAACTGTCCTTTAGGGCCTTTTTAATAGAAAAAGGAGGGGTGGGAGGAAGGGGAGTCTCACACTGGAGCATATTCCAAGACACTGTGTTTTTAGGATCATAGAAATTAGATAGCAGGGCTGACAGTAAAGATGTCTTGTTCTGAAAGGATTTCAAAAGGACAAAGATTTGAAGTTGCTATTTCTCTTTCTTTTTTTGTGATTGAGAATGGCTGAACAGAAGTGCCCTACCTGTGCTACCAGAGTAGGCAAAGTTAGAAATCTTACTAAGTCCAGTAGGAACTGTGATAGGTAGATATTATTTTTAAGGAAATCTGGGACACTGCTCCCCTGCCCCTCCTCGAGCTGATCCCCACCCCAGGCAGGAGGAGTGGTTTCCAGCCCAGTGTGGCCCCCCCCCCCCCCCATCTTTCCCCACCTGCAGACTCCAGCCGCTGGTCAGGAGAAGCCGGGCTGGGCAGTGTGGGCAGAGTGACACCAATCCAGGACTTTTGTCTCCATTCTCACCAACCAGCTGTGACATTGGGACGGCCTGTGACTGCCCCAGCCAAACCAGGTGGTATGGTCACGCTGGTGATAGGCATCATGCAGTACTTGTGAAAATCTCAACTGGAATCTTCACACTTGCATCCATTTCTGACCCCAGTGCCTTTTCTAATATTTGTCTAACTGTGAGGTGGTTTCTCTATGTGTTCTTCTATCAGAGACTTTGACTTTTCTTCTTCCATGCAGAGCAGCATTTCAGTTATATTTTGTAATACTGTCTCTTTAACATCTAATGTGAAAATTCCATCTTCTAATACAGCATACAGTTCTCATCAATTTCAACTGAGTTGTACACACGTGGCTGTAGGAAGAATTTGACCTATACAATTTCTCTTAGGTTGCACATCCTGGAGTCACACTGGGTTACAGAAAGAGTGATTAGAGAGGAATGAAGTTCATATCATTTCATCTTTCCTGCATGGATACTTTTTTATATGCCTCATTTTTGGTCTCTTTCCTACTTTCTATTTTACTTTTAGGCCTTTTCAGGTTGAGGAATTTAATTGAAAATACACTAATATGCCTCCACAATTGAAGTGGACTTTTTTGATAATGTACCTCCTGATGATTGAGTTTTCAGGAAAAAAGGAAATCTATTTTGTCTATTCAAAATGGAAAGGCAAACAAAGGTTTTGGTTTCATTTTTTTTTAAACCAGGTAGAAAAGCTTTGCAGATGGCAACAGGAAAAAGTATGTAAAGTTTTCATTTTGCATGCAATACATAATCTATCTTTGAGAAATAAAATACTCCTTGAGGGGCTAGGTTAAACTGCAAGAAGAGGAGGGAGATGAAAGGAATGTTCTAACAGTCTGTCAGCAGAGATAGAAACCACTGGCAGGAGAGTAAGTTTTCACATAGGCAAACTACAGTGCTTTCCAAATCCTTGGCTATTTTTTACTTTATTAAAACTCAAAACCTGTGACAGTGCATTGAAACGAAAATAAATCATCTTATTCTCTGATGGTTAGCCATTTAGATGGGCTTCTATGAAGGGCTTGTTGTACTGAAGCAGATGGCTATAATGATTATTGGACAGTTGAGCAGGAAAAGCAAAATTCCTTCCTTTCCTGGCATAGAGTAGAGGAAGGAGGCTGAATGAATAGAATATGGTTCTGCCTATAACTTAAAAAAGTGAACCTAGAGCTTGATTACCATTGAATGTAGATTTTGGGAGTATCCTATGTTTTCCTAGAGCAAGTGTTACACACACATTTTGGTTTACGAAGACAATTCACTTGTAGGTTAACCATTTCTCAATATCCATTTCAAAGTATTTAAGTGGTTTCAAATGTAATTATATTCAGCCATTCAATAGGGGCTACCTCCATTAGGTAACAACTTTTTACTAGGAATTTCATGAGGGATTTCTCTGTAAATGCTAGACCATGAGTCTCACTATTGTAAAAACTTGTATTCGTAATACCATTGGGGAAGTTGTGGGCCCAAGACAAAGCAAGGAAGCATCATCAGTTAATATTCTTGGCCCTGAATTTGCATTCATAACTATAACATTGCTCCTTCCCAACTTGCTATTAGGGAAGTGTGAAATTTCACTGGCCGTTTCATTTTAACACTGTTTTGACTTGTTTTGAGCTTGAAACAGTGAAATCGAAATGAAACAGAGAGCTTTGAAACAGCCTTGAAACGAAACAAGGCAAGTCGAAATATTTTGAAATTTTCGAAACATTTCGAGTTTCAAAGCTCAAGCTGGGCTTACCTGCAGGGAAACAGAACTAAAGTAAAGGGAGGGAGGAGGAAGTGGGGGGAAGGAGTGCTTTCATTATTGACTGTGTAGCTGGCTAGTGACTGTGATCCTTTCCTGAGGTCTCTTCCAATCCCAGTGCTCTGGGGAAGGGATGGAAAAACTGCATAAAAGGCAGCGTTGTTTGAACTACCCTGCTTTCTGCCTTGGTATCACTTGAGCGAGGGCGCACCTTAACATACACACAGTGTCACCCACCCATGTCACGAGTTTTGCCTGTCAGCAGCTACAGGTGCAGGGCCCCAGAACCCCTGCACCTCTCTCCTTGACAGATGGCAGACTTCGTGGCCTCAGCAAGGGCTACCATGCCTGCAGTTTTGACTCCACTGTGGCTTAACACATACACGTGACATGAGTTTTTTGCTTTCAAAACTTTGAGGTGCAGTTTTCCTGAAGCCCCTGCATCTATCACCTTGAAACTTGGCAGGCTTCATGCCCTCACAAGGTGCTATCATTTCTGCAAGTTTCATCCCAATCAGGCTAGAAATGACAAAGTTATAGGCTGTTTTGAGATTCCCTGTTATAGTCTATGGGGGAAAATGTCAAAACAGCAAAACTGTTTTGATGAAATGAAATGGAACAGAGGTTTCAAATCGAAATGAAATTTGAAACAAAACCCTGTTCCGTCAAAACTGCCAGGAGTGACCAGGAATAACGGTCACAAGCTGGCAGAGGGTAGATATAAGCTAGATATCAGGAGGCGCTACTTCACAGTCAGGGCGGCTAGGATCTGGAACCAACTTCCAGGAGAAGTGATGCTGGCTCCTACCCTGAGGGTCTTTAAGAAGAGGCTGGATGAACACCTTGCTGGGGTCGTTTGACCCCAGTGCTCTTTCCTGCCATGGCAGGGGGTCAGACTCGATGATCTACTCAGGTCCCTTCTGACCCTAGAAACTATGAAACGTAGATATCATGCCCATGCTGCACCAGCTGTAGACATAAAAATGAACAAGGAAAATCACCAGTAAATATACATTGCAGTTATCTAGCCTTGAGGTAACTGGGATATGTATCACCTTGCCTAGGTTTATGTATATTAAAAACGTGTGCAGTCTTCAGCTGGTTGGATGAAGAAGTAGGCAGTTCTGGCCAGTGCTACCAGATAAGGTCCCAGGAAAAGCAATTCAGCTGAGACACTGAGATTCTGCACGACTTTCTCTGTAAAGAGCAAGTGGTTCATCAGTCAGGTGAGGAACAGATTTTGCATTGTGGCATGCCATTCTTTTATCTCTTGAGATCATCTTCACATGCTTGAAGAATTAATCTGAACTCAGTTAAGAACTGTGGTATAGTGTTTCATTTTGGCATAAACTCCTGGCCCTGTGTTCAGATCATCCACATTAACTAGTCAGTGTAAAGAACCATCCTTTTTTCATTGGTTTTCTTAAATTGTATTGTGTAAGCAAAAAAATATTTTTTCATAATCAGGGTTTTTTTAATTGTCTGGTTGGTGTGGTTTGGTAGAAATTACGTCACAGCTGTTTCTTTGTAACTGTTATGTTGTGGTCCTGAAAGAAGAATAGATTTCTGGTTAGGAATCTGGGAATAAAGAAACCTGGATTTCTTCCTTTTAGTTATGCAGATTTCTTTTGTTACATCAGACCAGTCATTTAACCTGTCTTTAAAATGCATGTTTTCCTGTCTTTAAAAATGAAGATTCAGCAGGGGTTCCATAATTCTTAATCTCTTAACATCTAAAAAAACTTTTTGATATCTTCAGAAGGAAGTAGTTCTAGAAATGCCAAAATATGTGTGTGTGTATGTGTGTGTGTGTGTGTATATATATATGTATATATTACATATTTTGTCCAGGCAAACAAGGCAGACTCGGACTGATTACGAAGGTGAAAACTGCTATTCAGTTTTAGTATATTCCCTCAGATGCCAGAAACCACAGACTCTTGTTAACTTTACACTGCATTTTTCGATCTTGAAGTGTGAGGGAGAAGGGAAGATTCATAGGACTAGATATATGGTGGCATGCATTCATCAAAAATCATCCTGCATTGAGGGATTTTGCAGGAAATTAAGTAAATATGTACTAGAGTACATTGTTTCCTGCAGCTAGGGGATCCCACACTACAGAAACAATAACAACAGCATGCAAAAATTCCAGCAATTCTCTGCACACATCATTACTTGAACTTCTGATCCTGTCTGCTTCTCATCACACGTGTGTGTGTATGTGTGCACGCATGTGTGTGCATATGCACATAGCTGAAGTTGATTGAAAATTTTTAATTTCACTTCACTATTTATGGAGCATTAGAGACAAACAGCTTCACCAGCATTCCTGTTACCTCATTCACCTTTTTTAGTCATCAGTGCTGAGTGTTTATGTCTTTTACATTTGCAGAGTTGATTTCAATTTTTAGGAATTCGGTACCATTACAGGAACTCAGCAGAAATGATGTATGTCATCTCGCTTGGCTAGCCTCAAAATACTTTAAAAAAAATCTTAATAAATTTATAAACAGCATATTGATACTGATTGCAAAACCAGAAAAGAGATGGTGGGGAAGGTAATGAGTATGTTATAAGTTTGAAGGTTATGCAGACGGATAAGGAACTGGTTTTATTTTTCAAATATGCGATATTGATCTGTTCATTTTAGGACTGTTTCTTGTGAAGAATAGATAACAGACTTTATTAACCCTATGACATACATTTTCTTAGTATTTTTTTAAATGATTTATCATACAAGCTAGTACCACCTTAATCAATCCTTTCCCACATTTTAGGGAAGAAGTAAGGAATGACCTTCTAACTGATTAGTGGTACTTCTGTTCCTGGTGACTGTTAGAAATGGAAGAATTCTTCTCCCTTAAAGCCAGACTGGTTGTGCATGCATCTTACGCTTCACTATAGCATTTAACTTCAGCACTATAGCACCGACTAGAACTAGGAATTTTGCATTGCACAGGGAACAGTGCTATATCCCCAAGCACTAAGCTCATCTCTGCTGGAAGTTTCTCTTTGCGGACCTTAGAGTTACCATTTAAATATCTCTTTAGGGTAGACGTTTTTCTTGCAGAACACCTTTCTTTCCAAGGGTTGAAAGCAAAATGCTTGCAGGGTGCTTTCCTCTAAAAAGGAAAAAAAAAAGCAGCCATGACTACAGTATACAAGATAGTAATCAAATACTGGTAAAATCAAATCTGTGAGTGAGGTCTGTATGTATAATCCATGGTTTTCCCTCTAATCGAGATTTTCCTTATGTTTCTTTTTTCCTCCATGCCCACTGGGTTACTCTCTGGCTTTCTTTACATTTATATCACAAACATTTCCAAAGATATAAATAAAGAGAAAGTATCACTTTGCTGTATTCAGTTGCACATCTGAATGAAAGTAAAGAATGAATTATTTAGGCAAACAGTTTGGTTAAACCACTGTTCTCATGCCAGCAGTGGTATATATTACAGCTGAAATGTTTGTCTTTGGAATTCAGTTTTGTTTAAAAATAATAACATGTTTATTGTTATTTTGAATAAAATAGTTTCTCAGATTTATCCACTTAAGCATCTCAGAAAGCTGTTTCCTACCCTCTTCCTGTGTAAGAAGCACAGCCAGGTGCTCAATGAGGGCAGGGTGTGTGCTTGTAAAGATACATATGTGCCTCTCTTGAGTGCATTGTAAAACAGTCACGTTACTTCAGCTCCCATAAATTGCAAGCGTATCTTTATGATCTTTAATAATTATTGGATAAGTAAAGGAATCCATTTCCAACTGAAAAAATTGGTTATGTTTAAACATTTAGACAATTTTACTTAATCTGTAAGACACTCTGAGGCTATGTATACTCATCCTCCATTCCCACCATGTCTTCCTAATGCAAACCCTGTTTCTCTTTTACAAAGGAGCTTTTAACTTACAGCAGTTAGTGCGTGGCCCTTTTATGGCTTTCTCCTCTAAATTAAATAGCTTTATATAGGCCTACTCAGGACTGGGAGGAATGACTGAATTAAACTGTTGTGAGGTCTAAACTATTCATAGTTGCAGAGATCTGAACATCAGAAGGGACCATTAAATCCTCTAGTCCATTCACCTATACAATGCAAGACACACAATTCTGTTCGGGTATTGCTATACTGACCCCTGTAACTTCTGTTTGATGAAAACATTTCTTATTCAGAAAGACATCCACTAGTTCATCTGGTAGTGTCTTCCGGTGTCAAATCCAGTTATTGTCAACCATGGCGCCTGGTTGAGATCCTCTTAAGGGTACTGTGGGGTGCCAATCAATATTAGCACTGTTAGGCATGCAGACACCTGCACATGATTCGCAAGACACACCCAGAGATTTCGAAGAGGAATCCATGCGTCAAAAATACTCTGACCTGTAATGGCCTATCTGAGTTCTTTGCAACAGAAGAATTGTTCTATTGTTTTTCTTTAGTCAAAAAAACAAGAGAAAACTGAGACCTGACATTTTCTGAGGGGTACCTTGAGTCTAAAACTGTTCAGAACCACTGGTCTAACCACTCTTACTGTTAAAAAGATGCGCCTCACTTTTTTCTTTTGAACTTGTCTGGCTTTAATGTCTAGCAGTTAGCACTTGGCTCATATATGGGTTTCTTCTATAGTACTCAGGATTTGTATTCCATGAAACTACTTACACAATAGAAGTCACCTCTTAACCTTCATTTTGATAAGCCGAATAGGTTGAGCTCCTTAAATTTCACTCTGTAAGGCATGTAGTTTAATTATTGAGTGTGTTTGTGGGAGGTGTGTGCTCACACACACGTGTATATCATACAGAGTGTATTAATGGAGAGAGAATTTTTACATATATACAACTTGGTGAGGTATAGTGTAACCATTCAATTAGCAAAATGAGGTCCTTAGAAATTCTACAAAGGGGATAAGATAGGGGTCACCAGAGAGTAAGGTAGCAAACAAGTGAGACGCCCCTTGCAGCAACTTGGTGAATTTATTTGTATTTTACTATCATTTCACCCACTTTTTATTCTTGGGTTAGAATCTGACAAAAAAAGTGTGAGAAGAATTTTCTTTTTATGGTGACTTACTTTGCAAAAGAGCTTGTCTCTCTTCAGTTTGGGTGGCAGTATTTGCCATTGACTGGCCTGTTCAGTGATTGATTTTTATAGGGTAAATTATTTTTTTTGAATGCTCATTCATTGCAGTTACACATATACTCCATGTACCTGAGACAGAAGACTTTTTGCCAACTATGCCCACTTTGTCCAGCCATGTACCCCCACTATGCTCATGTTCTGCCCCTGTGGATAAAGGGCAGTCTGGAAACAACTGCCAGGCGGACTCCATGGGGCTTCACCCCAGCATGCGGGCTTTCCCGGGCTCTGTGTTAGGCCCATATGTGCATTGTGGAGTGCTTCATGATGGGGTGTGGGAGCATGGCCCAGGAACACAGGTGCCCAGGAAAACCGATGCCTTCCTTCCCTATGCCCACTGCCTGCCCCCAGCTCACAGATGCCTGTGGTTGACAAATGAAGCAGGAGGGGATTTTGGGGTGTGGTCACCCATGCCCAGCAGCTAATTGGGGTGGCCTGGGTACTTGGCAGTCTCTGGCAGCCCAGGGAGCCCATGGGGGCATGCTGGAGGGCCTGCAGGAGCAGCCCTCACCAAGGGCAGATGTGTGTTCTGTTCGTGATTGATCTAGCCTATGCTGCTTACAGAAAACCACGTAACTTAGATGAATTCCACCTCGAGCTTTTTGAATGTCTGTACCTAGCCATAAGCAGTGATCATATTGAGATAGTTTGGATCCATAAGTAAAACATTGTCACAAAGGATCTTGCACAAGGGAAATCAGTTAGAGATCTGTTTTATATAAAGAACAAACTGGTTCAGATCTCTCAACAGGATCAACAGTTGAGAATGAAGACCAGTCTGTAGATGAAGAGGTATATTAACCTGGACCCTGTCATCTCCATTTTAAAACTTAGCAGAAATTAATTAAAAAAAAAAGGTAGCAGAGGCACAACAAATTCCTCCAGAGGAAGTATAGGAAACCCCACACAACTCGCTGGTTATTCTTCACAGTTTAATGAACAATAAAATTACTTTCTGTTAATAAAGCACTTTTTGAATCAGAAAAAGCAGTGCGACAGATGTCTGCTACTATTCTTCTATGGAACCTAGGAAAAAGTATAATATTCCACCCAGGAAAGCAGAATATTTCTATTAACCCCCTGTTCCAAATTCACTCATGTTCACATGAGTGGCCAATGTTAGGCATAAACACTAGCATTTGAAAAAAACCCCAACCTAAGTACCTTTTAATAAAGAAACTAATCAATTGGAACTTTTTGGGGTGAAAAAATTACTTGTTGGCAAGTTTACACTATTGCATTTCGAAGGACCAAATCTCCTGGCAAAGTATTATTTTTATTAATTGAAATATGTTAGTGAAATACACCGGCAAACTGTCCCAGAAAAACAGGTATCGGTTTTCATGCCTTTCTCAATGAAGGTAAGTTATTAGTAGTCTATGGAACCACTGCAATAGCAAGATGCTCTTCCTGTCTTCAGTATTCCAGCATTCCAAAAGATGTGGAAAACTTACCATTTCAGAGCAGTAGTCTTCTCAGGAGGTAGATGAATGACTCCGTCCACATGATGAAAGAGAACAGGATCATACTTTATTCATTAGGAACTTACACACCTGCAATAAAGAGGTAATTTTATAATAGAAACCCTTACCGGAAAGACAGAAGACGGTTCCCTCTACATTCTGATATCAGCCTTTTTATGACCCACCTAGAAATCATGAGAATCTACAAAAAGGAAGGCTACTATAACTACTGTAATTGCTGAGAAATGGGCACTGGGAGTTGTTTGTACTGGTTATACAATCCAGTTTCACATAGTACCCAATCCCAGCCCACCTTCCCTCTCCCTTTTCAGGGGCCCTTTATTACAGTTCTCTCATGAAGGCGGTTCAGTCTCTTTCCCAATAGGGTGCATTTTCCTCTAACAAAGAGGAGGAAAGTTTTCTTTATTCCACATATTTTTCTCTCTCCAAAAGAAAGGAAGTTGGTGTGCATTTGGGATATTAGAGAGCTAAATGCATTCATTCAGTGCTTGAGGTTGAGTATGGTTTTATGCATAAAAGTTTGAAGACTCAGAAATTAGTGCCTGTTTTGTCAGATCACTCTGTCAACAGTATATTTTACAGGATATTCAAACCACACTCTCTGATAGTTTCAGTGGACATTTCTCTAGGGATCACAAATGGGAACTCCACAATTCAGTGATGGAGTCAATTTTCCTGTATTAGGGTCATCCAGCTGTGGACCTGTTTACCAGGCATGTAAAGAAATGTCCAAATTACTTTTTGCTCCAGTAATGGTTAGGATCAGTGTTCTTTATGGGTTTTTTTTTTTCTGATTCAATCATTAGGTCAGTTAATACATGCATTCTCATGAACACCATAAGTCCTCAGATCGCTGATTTTAAAATCAAACTGTACAAATACTTATTATTTTAGTAAATCTTATCTGGCCTAGGCAGTTTTGGCTTCCATGCTTGTTTCAGTCATTTGTCTATTCCCCTTTTCACTTATCTGTTAAATTGGATCTCCTAACTGAGGATAAGGTTTAATGCCTCAGTCTTCCTTCCCTGCATTCAGCTCCTTTTTAATAGATATGTGACCTGAAAAACCACATTCAATATAAGTTCAATAACTCTTAACTAAGGAAGAAGTCTACAAGGAGAATCTGTTGAAATGGAGAGCAGTATAAACTGCTATTTTGGCCCACTGATATCATCATTACCAGACATTGTGGAATATCTATCATCATTGAAAACTTCACGTCTCTTCTATAACTCTGTTATGCTTGGCAGCCCTTAATGCCTTCTCTTCATCAATGGACAACTTTACTGTGTTCTTGCACTCAGTCATAGTAAGATTTCTAAAATGATTTGTCAGTCTTCCCAACAATATGGAAACCAGCACCATTGTGGCAGCTCAGTTTGGTGCTTATAACTCATAAGCTGCTCATATTCCATTTGAGCTCAATGTTGCATAGTGGTTCTCTACTTCTCTATAAAGGTTTTTTTCATTATCCCATACCATCAGTTGAGAGAATGAGAGAATATAGAACGCTCATGTTAGACCTCCGTTATAGTATTCTATCTTGATGAACTTTTGCTTACACCACACCTGAAATTTGTACCGAAGATGCTTTCAAAATTCAAAATGCTTAATCCCTTGACTGTATTTTTCCCCAAAGAACTTGTGAATCAGTACAAAATTAAATTACTCACCTTAGACATTGGAAGAGTTTTGCAGCAAATGAAACATGAAATGTCAGGGCTGGTTGTTGCTCCAGGTGAAGTTGGAGTCAGAGTTCTCCAGGGCAATAGATTTGACTGCACCAGGAACCACCACTTAGGTTGGGGGATAGAGAGAGGAGAAAGGTAAGTGGCTGCCAGTGTCAGAGGGAGGAAGAGGAGGTAGAAAGGAAGAGAGCTTACCTCCAGCTTTAGAGAGAATCACCAACAAGTCAGGGAGGGGGACATACTGAACTGAGCTGCCCATGGGCCATGGGGTTGAGCACTGTTTCTCTAGGAGATGCCCTTCTGATCAAATGGTCATCTTTTTTGGACATCTTTTCCAGTAGGGCAGTCTTTCAGTAGGTCAGCAGTTGAAGACATACAAGGGCAAATGCATGACAGTGAAAACAAGAGTAACCTGGCTCTGTATTAGGTTGTGTTAACAGTATTGTCATATCAAAGTAATAGGAAGTGATTCTTCTACTCTGTTCAGCACTGGTGAGGTCTCACTTGGAATATGGTGTCCAGTTTTCAGCACCTCATGCAGCTCTCAGATTGGACTATTCAGTCACATGAGACACTGCAAACCGTCTATGTCATAGGCTGCAATATCCACCATCTCCCATAGATGAAAGGATGCCAAAATGTTTCAGCACCATGCTTCCAGAAAAAACGGGCAAACTGGAAAGAGTTCACACGAGAGCAACAAAAATTATTAGAGTTCAAGAAAACATGACATATGAGGAGAGTTTGAAGGGAATCGAACTTTTGTCTTGAGAAGAGAAGATGGAAAGGTACTTGATACCCTTTCAAATACAAAAATAGCTATAAATACATGACTTGATTATTATAATGGTCGTTATAAAAACATGGCACAGGGGTATGCCAAGAAGTAATAGACTTAAATTGCAACAGGGGAGATTTAGGAGGGATATTAAAAAGAAATTTCTAGCTATGAGCATGGTTATATACTGAGACAGATTACCTAGGGAGGTGTGGAACTTCTCTCATTGGAAGTTTTTAAGTACAGGTGAGACAAATATTTTTTTAGGCTGGTTTAGACAGGGGTGATTCTGCCTTGAGCTCAGCCCAGGTTGGACCAGGTACCCTGCTATAGTCACATTTAGTCTGATTTTTTTCCAAGATTTTATCAAAGTTTAGGTCTCCAGCAGTTATTTTTATCCTAATTTAAAGCAGTTGAAGCCAGTTTGCTGTACTGTGATTTAAAATGCCAGTGATGTTTGGCTGCCAGCTAAACAAATCCACTAAATGGCATTTTCTCTCTTTCTCTATGTGCATTTTTATTGCAAAAAAATTGAAAATTACGTTAGAAGATCTTTGAACGTCAGTGGACTCTTCAGGATGTCAAAATTTAAGACCTGCTCATTTCGTTCACCTCTGATTTAGGCAGTTGGGTTACTGAACTAGGACTGGGAGACTGAGGTTCATTTCTCTGATCTGCCATGAACTTCACTCAGGACCCTAGACAATCTACTCAGTTTCTTTGTCTCACTTCCCCATCTGTAAAGTGTCAGATCATAGGACTTTCCTGCCTCTAAGGGAAGGTGGTCGGATACCAAGTAAGCACCATAAACAGAGAAAAAAATTCTACTCTATCCTCTAACCCAGAGGTTTAGTCTCAAGGCACCCTTCAGAACATCCCAGCTCTTAGTTTCTACTCATTTTCTCACTACATAAAAGTAATAAGGCAATTCTGTTGCAAGAACTCAGACCACGGCAGGTCAGACTGGTTGTGACTCTATGGATTCCTGTGTTAAATCTGTGGGTTTATCTTATGAATCGTATACACTGTGGCAGGGCACTTGGAGTGCCTTGCACTTTAAGAGGTCAGGCAGCCTGCAAAGCTGCTGGCAGGTGTGGGCCAGGGCTAATTGGGAGTCAGATGGCCCAGGGAGCCAGCAGGTGAGACTGAGCCGGATACAGTCCAGGAGCCTCAGAGGTGGGGCAAAGTGAAAGAGAACATCTGTGAGGATGCCATCTGTGAGCCATGTAGGAGAGAAATGGAGCCATGCAATTAGCCCATAAGGCATGGACTGCAGTGCACCTAGTGGTCATTTGAGGGTAATTTGGGAAGCCCCCTGGTAGCCTCCCTCATAATCATAATAAACATTTAGGTGTGGTAGGTGAATGGAGGGGTGAATGCCCAGAAAGTGAGGGCTGCAGGGACTCCAGAGGCTTCACAACCACGCCTGGAAGGACAGCCTGCCCCACACATCTAACGTTGTGTGGCATAACAGGGCACCCTTGAAAGATGTCAAGGCACTCTGGGGTGCTACAGCACCCTGCATGAGAGTCTCAGCTCTAACCTGACCTAGCAGTTTTAAGGCTATAATGTCTGTGTTTGTTTGTTTAGGGAAGTTTGGGTTGAGCAGGAGAGAAGAAAAGGGGTAACATTAAGTTTATAAACTAAGCGAAGTGTATCCTTAATTTCGGTGACATTCCTGAACGTACAAGCATTTAAATCTGTGATGCTGCCTATCTGAGCTATACATTTTTACTTTTAAAAAGCTTTCCCCTTAGTGTGTGCTTTTGAATTTTTAATTATTTTCTCTGTTCTTCCCTATAGTCCCTGCAGCTTTTTCTGATAATGCTCTGCCCAGAACAGAATCTCAGAATGCACCAGAGCAGTATTAGAAAATACTAGTATTGCCTAGCTTGAAGATGTGGAGTTTCTGCATACACACTGCAAAATCAAACTGATCTATTTAGCTGTCATAAAATCAGAAAATTAGGGTTGGAAGGGACCTCAAGAGGTCATCTAGTCCAACCCCCTGCTCAAAGCAGTAACATCCTCAACTAGATCATCCCAGCCAAAGTTTTGTCTAATCAAGTCTTGAAAACCTCCCTGGATGGAGCTTCCACCACCTCTCTGGATAACCTGTTCCAGTGTTTTACTACCCTTCTAACGAGAAAATTCTTCCTAATATCTAACCTAAACTTCCCTGGCTGCAACTTGAGACTATTGCTTCTTGTTCTATCATCTGCCACAACTGAGAACAGTCTAGCTCCATCCTCTTTCAAACCCCACTTCAAATAGTTGAAGGCTGCTATTAAGCCCCCTTTTCTCTAGACTAAATAAGCCAAGTTCCCTCAGTCTTTCCTCATAAATCATGTCCCCCCTTACCCTCTCACAATTTTTGTTGCTCTCCACTGGACTAATTTCAACCTTGTGCCCGATTTGCTTTCCAGTATCATCCTGAAATATCAGTGATACTGTTTCAGCTTTCTCTTTCCTATTAAGGATCTATGTTAGGTTATTTTTCCTTAGAAATGTATTTTTTGTAGTAGAAGCACTGAGATGAATGGCACATTCTTTTGCTTCTAGATCCCTTGGCATGGTCAATCAAGAAATATTTTGATTTGGCCCTATTATATCCAACTGCCTACCTCCAATCCCTAACTTCACACCCAGGATTTTGTGCTAGTACCAGTCCACTCAGTAGTCTATTCACTATGTAAGTCCCTGTTCCCCCGAGTACTGCCAGGAGTGACCAGGAATAACGGTCACAAGCTGGCAGAGGGTAGATTTAGGCTAGATATCAGGAGGTGCTACTTCATGGTCAGGGTGGCTAGGATCTGGAACCAACTTCCAAGAGAAGTGGTACTGGCTCCTACCCTAGGGGTCTTTAAGAGGAGGCTAGATGTACACCTTGCTGGGGTCGTTTGACCCCAGTACTCTTTCCTGCCATGGCAGGGGGGCAGACTAGATGATCTACTCAGGTCCCTTCTGACCCTAGAAACTATGAAACTATGAAAAATAGTCATTGGAACAGGGACTGGAATACAGGTGTCATTCTGCTATGTGAGTATGCCAACAATGAAGCTTATAGAGTCATTTTCCTTCTCCCTGTAATTCTTTTATACTATTATTTTATAGTAAGTGAAATAGCATGAAATGCCAAAATTGAGAGAGATTTGCTACAGAATACTGTAGAGACCGCTGTTTGGGGCACTCGCATAGAAAGTAGAATATGTGGGTCTTTCGTTTGAGTCAGGAAGATTAGGGTTATATGGCTGGGGATGGTGCTGCTTTGAACTGGTGGTTGGACTAGATGACCTCCTGAGTTAGTCCCTCTAGGGACAGAAATTAAATATAAACTGGTGAAAGTGGTCAGAAGCTGGTTCAAATCTGTAACACAACGGAAATTCGTTGTACATAAAGGCCAGCCACAGACAGTCAAAAAGCCCAAGGCTGATTTGATTCAATCTTTGCAGGTTAGTCTCACCTGCAGAGATTAAATTGAAACAGAAGTGAACGGCTATTTACCCTTTAATTCAGGAAATGCAGCCACATGCCTGCTGTAACTCAGGGCAGAAGCCTTGGGGTGCTAGACATGGCTGTCTGATATGTAGCCAGCATGGGCAGTATGTTCACTTCCTCTTCCTGCTACCCCATTGTCTCTGGGATTTGCAATCCAAAATCACAGCAGCAGGACTCTGTAGGGTTGCTCATCACTTCCTCTTCCTGCTTCTAGGTACTTCTGGGATTTGTAGTCCAAAGTTGCAGCCAGCAGTAAGTTTGAGTGAGGAAAGGGTTGTTTAACACCCTTAAAGGGTTTGCCTGGGAGAGTGAGCAGTCCCCCCTACACTCTGCCAATTGAGCTGCATCTCCAGCTGGGCTTGCCCCCACCCCACCCCTTGTCAGCCAACCCTCACTGCTCCAGTTATGGAGCAGATGGACAGAGCCAGCCCTGCCCTCTGGAGCAGAAGGCACAGCCCAGTCCAGGGCTGGAAAGCATGCTGGGATGCTGGGGGAGTGTGATTTAACTTGAACCAGGAAGGGGTCTGGTACAGGAGTTTCATAAACCGGTTTGACCTAAATCAGTTAAGTTTGATATACTACATTCAACCAGGTTTCTCTTAAACAAGTTTCAGCCATTTTGAAACTGGTTTATGTGCACTGAGCTTCTGTTCTGTTACAGGTTCAAACCAGTTGCTGATCACTGAAGCTGGTTTATGTGTAACTTCTGTCCCTAGCCAAACAGCTTTCAAAATGGCCAAAACTGGTTTAAGATGAACCTGGATGGATGCTGTATCAGACTTAACTGATTTAGATTCCCCAGCATCCCAGGATGGTTCCTCACAATACCGCCTTTTCAGGGTGGGCAGGGTGGCCGTAGCCCAAGCTGTCTGCTCCCATCTCTTCTGGCTTGGGCCACTGCAGGCACGTGGCTGCATTTCTGGACTCAAAAGTGAATTTCTGTTCATTTTCTTATCTGTTCGGTCTGTGCAGCTTAGACTAACTTGTGAAGATTGAATCGATTCAGCCTCAAGCTATTTTACTCTCTGTACTTGGCCCTGAGGTCCCATCCAACCCTAATTTTCTATGATTCTTTGAAAGAGAAATTGTATTTTGTTCCCCATATTCCTTGTGACTGCCATAATCATAGGGCTACAAGGAAATAAGAAGACTGCCAACAGCCTCTTCTCTGCTTTGCATCCCCTAACAAAGGTACCCAAAGGAAAATTTTGGAAATGCTAAATGTACAGTTTTTACATTTCTGACATTTTTTCGTATGTTTATTTAGCTGAATTTGTTCATTTAGTGTAGTGTGATCCAAAGTGTATTTGAAGTCATTAAGTATTGGGTCAGCACTGCATGAGAAAAATTTTCCTAACAGAAAGGTATATCAAACTATAGAAGCACCTAGAAGAGTCCCTAGAATGTCGCAAGACAAGTAACAAAATCCCTGTTTCTTTTGAGATTTAACTTTTTGAGATTTAACATTGAGATTAACATTAGATGGGCCAAGCTATTGATAAAAGCAATTTCTTCTTGTGAAAATTGTGGCCGTTGTGTGACAATCATGTGATAATTGTGGCAATTTGGGGGGATTGCTAATGTATTATATTTTAAAAGTTGGTGACCACTTGTTCCTTTAAATTCAAACAATTTAAAGTTTGTCTTTTGCAACTAAAAGTTTGTGGACAGTTTTCTCCATAAATAGGAAATACTTTAGTACCTCAGCATTGCTGAATGGGATGAAAAGCTGAAATGAGAAGAAGGCGCCTTTAAATCACGGCAAGATTTTAATATCCCCTGCAGGGCAACAGCTGTTTTTAGAAACATGTTAAGAGACAATAAAGACAAGAATAGTGGAGAATGGAGACTTTATGATTTTAAAAGAATGTTAAATGACTGTGTTTCAAAGATGTGCTGTTTACAAATGACCAGAGAGCAGCTCCCCATTGTAACTCATGACACTTCTCAGGAAGTGCCATGAGTTACAGTGATCCCCCAGATCCAATGTGGGTCTCCTCTAGCAATGCCTCCCCCTTCCCAGCCCTGGCATTGTTTTCAGAATGTGGAGGAGGAAAGTGAGTGGAGGCAGATCATTCTGGGGGTTGCCCAGCTGGTGCTGGAGGGTGGGATGAGTGGATTGGAGCCTCCCCCCCACACCTCAGGCTGATTAAAATTTGGGACCAAACTCCCTCTGTTCTCTTCCCCTCCTCCCAATCTGACGACTGCATCAGGAGTAGGGCTAAGCTGTGTCCAGCTGTGTGGGAGCCCAACCCTGCTCTCATGGCTGTAGAGAGATTTCAGGGGCCAGATTAGGTGAAAGTGGTCACTTCTGTCTGCACCTTTAAGCTTCTAAGTTTCTAAATCACTTCTGAAAATGAGACAACAGTCCCTATGTCTGTTAGGTTTTCTGAAATCATTCCACAGAATTATCAACCAGGAATATAATTTTCCAGTAATTAAGTTATTAATCAATAACATGAAATCATTTAGAATAGTGCTTTGAGCATATAGAAAGGGGATCTACTTCTATTAAATTCTATCAGCTATTTCCTTAATGTCCTAGTCAGTTATGAAGCTGGCCAGTTATGAAGGCAAGGTATTGGTATGAATAAATAATGAGTGTATACTTTTGTGTATGCACTTGTATATATGCCTCTCTTAAATTTTGGGCCTAGTATAATAAAAGGAGGCACACCAGTGTTCGGTGAGTTTATCAAGGGAGACAGCCTTGGCTAGGATTCCAGTTTCTTTGTTTCTTGCCACTCAAGGGAATACAGAAGCTAAGGATGAGGTTGTATATTTACTTCTGCTTTCCTAGATAACTAGTTGAGGATTAGTGGTTTAATTCCTGAAAGGGAATTTTTACTTCCTGGCTTTGATTATACCCACAAATCAGTGTTCCTATAAAAACTCTGTTGTAGGATTTATTAGTTGCTTTTTTTTAACCTGAAAGTATGGGTTTAACAGTCTGCTCCTCAAATCCTGCTTTTTTGCTAGGATTTCGTGGTAGCCTGATCATTGGAGAACCCTTGACCTTTGAGTTGTCTCTCAGCTCCCCTGGTCTCTGGGTCAGCCTTCATAGACTATGGGGAAAGGTATCAAGAATTGCCAGATGAGGTGCAACTATGGTCTGGATGGAACAAATACTTTTCAAAATACTGAGATAATGAGAGTGGCAGGGAAACCTACAGAAATTGGGGGTATTGCCAAAGGAGTCTGCCAGAGGAGTCTGTCAGCAGTGCCTGAGAATCTGGTGGTGGGTTGATATCTCCATGTAAAATGCTTCACTTTCAGAGTACTGCGAGGCTGAGGGCTGGCTAACAGATCTCGAGTCAAAGCTCCCGGAGACTGACATGATTTGGAGTATATCTTGAGATTCTGGGAGCCTTTGTACCAAATGATTTGAGAGGCAATCCACTCTGTTATCTTTACTCAGACACAATTTGTAGATTTTTTTTTTATTGCCAGACTGATCATCCATTAAGGGTGTCACTATCCACCACAAACTCCTACGTACAATGGTGTTGTCTGTGTTACTGTGGTCTGCGCAGTGACTGTCTGTGGCAGTGTAGGTAGTAAAGTATAGTTGGCTGCCTTGAGTTTGACATTTGCAGTGTCTTCAAAGCAACTACAAATAGCTCTTATTAGTTCATGCCAGATGGGCCTCAGTGTCCATTGAAGGAGGGCACTCATAGCTGTTCTGATGAGTCCTTGGGACAGTAAGAAGTTACAACAGGCCTAGAGAATGAGGACCAAGGAGCTCATAAGTGAGAATATGCTTGAGGGTACCTCAGCGAAAACATAGAATTTACTGATGATCACTCATTCACCCTGTTTCAGGAGTCTGTACTAGATTAATTTTTCAGAATTTTTCCTCAAAGTCCTTATGGCTCTTATTAAATGGTGATGGTTTGCAGTTGTTTGCTATGCTTTGAGGCATGATATAAGTTTAGAGCTTTTTGACAATTCAAAAAGACTGTTGTTCTATTCCCCAAGAGTGCTTGGAAGTGAATCAAAATGGCAAATTAGAAATGTTTCTACTTAAGGGCCTAATTCTCATCTCAGTTATATCAGTGTAAATCAAAACTAAAGCTACTGAATTAAACTGTTATTTCAGTGCAATACTGGCATAAGCAAGAAGAAAAGTAGGTGCTATCAGTGTACCAAAATCACACTGAAGGATGGTGTTGATGACTGCTTGTTTCAGTAACAGGGTGAAAGGCAACCCTGTACTAGAGGTGGTAGCCCCAGGAAGGGGGTAGAGAGTGAGGTTAGGATAAAGGCAAGAATAATTAAAACACTGGTCACTGCTGGGGGGATCTGCACACTGGGGAAGAGTTAACCAGCAAGCGGCAAGCCTGAGGATAAAAGCAGTGGCATGTAAAGGGGAGGTTGCCCTCGGTGTACTTCAGCAACTGATCGCTCAGGTGAGGAAACCCGCAGCAAAAGATCAGGAGAGGAAAAGGTGAGGAGAAAAGTTACTTACCTTCAGGGTCTGAAGAACGCGGGATCACAGTGAATGGACGGATGCCTGACACAGTCCAAAAATGCGGGATCAAAGTGAATGGGTGGACACCTGACACAGTGGAAAGACATGGGAAGAAGTGGAGGGGAAATCAGGTCGGGGGAAGACTCCCCCATTAAGCGAGGCAGGAGATGAGAAAGGGGAAGAATAAAGCATAGGAGTGCTGCAGATCGTGGTGATTGTTAACATTCATGCAGGGAGCACAATAAAATGAAATTTTGTTTACCTCATGGTTTATGTGATTAACTACACTGTTTCTTGGGGATAATTAACTCTCTTATTCTCCCAACATCGTAAAGCGTGGCAGGAGAGTCCCTGAGAGAGAGTATTCATTACTTACCCCCTGCCTGGCCACGTGTGTTTTATCTTAGACATAGTAAGCATTGTCATGCCATATTAAATGTTAGACTGTATTCCATTAGAATGTACAATTCCCATGCCTGGAGACTGCTCTCTTCACCATGTATGCAGCATTTCCGAGACTAAGTATGTTTGTCCCTGGCACGCGTAAGTGAGCTGGGTCTCTGCTGCTGGCATAGAGAGAAGCTGGGGTAGAGAGAGGCATGGGGGGACAAGTGCAGACAAGTGTCATTCATGTTACTAGATGCACAGGGTGAGCCAGATCTATGTCTCTGGCAAAAAGAAAGATGCTGGGGCCAATTCAATCAGAGATCAAAGGTCTGCACATGATTATCTTTGTAGAACAGTCCTACAATAGCTGGACATGTTGACCTGGAGTTATTACCTTAATGTGACCTGGAGATAGTCCTCCCAAGAAAAGTCCTATTTATATAATTTACTTCAATACAATTGCAATTAGTATGTTTCTTGCTTGAGTATGTGGACATTCACATTTTAAGTGCTGTTAACATGTCCTAAGTGTAACTGCGGCATGGCAAGTGTAACTTGCTCAGTCAATCTGTATACCAGTGGCCAAACCAGTATTATAATCCATGTCTACTTGATGTTCAGTCTATTATCCACACTGCTCAGTTTATTTCTGGTAATTCTTTCTTTTTTGAGAGGTTTTTTGTATGAAATATGGAGAGAGCTATGAAATTGGACCACTGTTAGAAATGAATTATTTATACAAATATATAACTATTAATTTCATGTTGTTTTATTTGAAAACAAAGACCGAAGCATCCACTCGCTGATCTCCTTGAGGAACTCAGGTGTTTTGCTGGTTTGTGAAAAGCATTGTTATGGAGGATAGATGCTTTAGAATGTTGGGAAGACAATGGAAATTGGGCTAATTGTATTGTGCAAGTTTTGTTTTGTTTCGTATGTGGTAACTACATATGTGGAAAACCTTTTTTGTAACAAAGTTTTAAGTAAATTATGGTTTGAAATGCAAGTTAATAAGCTTAGTATTCAATGATGAATTTACCTGAGTCTTATGACACAGAGCTTCCATTAACAGTATATAAGGCACAAGTGAAGTTCCAATTTTTATTACATAATACACACTATTGTTTGAGAAATATGTAATAATATAATGCAATATATTATAGTCTTCAAAGACAAAAATTAAGGTGGAACATCAGTATTACCATCTTAATTTTGGAATTTGCCCCTTTTTAGTGCTTAATTTCTCAGTCCATAGTAGCCTATGAATGTCACTTCGCTGCACGAAGCCTAGATTTATATCTGTAGGGTGTAATTATTATTCATCTCCTACCCCTGAGAAAGATGATATATCCAACTATCAGTGGTCATGGTGTTTGAACCATTTATTTGGGAGAGGAAGAACATTATTTTCTATATGCTTTCCTCATTATATCAGAGTAATATCTGCTTTCCAGCTCATTACTGTTTTCAGCCACTTTACTAACAGCCAAATATACCAATCCAGGCAGGAATGCAATTGTACATAATACAGCAGTTATTTCTGGGTATAGATGTAATTTGTGTACAACTCATGCAGCCTTTGAAAGACTTATGAGTTTTGATTATACGTTGACTTACTCCACAAGTCTCATATTTCCAATCTTTCCTAAATAGTGCAACTGTGAAATGTAATGTTTGAAGGATGTTGGCAGAGAATGCAATTTTGTTCTAAACTTCAAGCTATAATGGATATACAGTTCATGTGCCAGCAGTGTTCTCCCACTAGTAATATTTAGCCTGTAATAAGAACAAGATGATTGAATTGATTCACACCTATATAGTGGTAAGAAAGCTACAAAATGGAAAAAACCAAATAATTAAGATAATGTGTATTTAGCAGAGCACTTAGTACTTCTTTTTGTGACTACTAACCATGTGATGACACTTGGAATAAGGTAAAACGTTGCTGAAATACTACTGTATGTATTACAGAGAAATGTTGAAAACCCATATCTAATACCCATCAGTAGGTTTTTGCTCTACTCTTGTTGTATAGGCTTACAGGAGAGATCCAGATCACGTACACTGGTATGTCTACAAGTGTATTAATGTGCCGTAGTTACTGCACATAACATTTAGTACTTGTAACAACAGGTGTTAACCGGCAATGCACTGTAACCGGCACTATTGCATAGTAATGCCAGCGCACACCTTTTTCGTAATAGTAATGCACAGTAGTCTAATCCTACTGTGTGCTAGTGCAATAGTATGGCTTTTGCTGTGATGTGCTAATGCACAGTAGAATTAGTCTATTGTGCATTTATCATCCCATGTAGAGACGCCCACTGTGCTGATACCTATCTATCAGCCTTGAAGTCTATACAAGATTTGAATAATTATAGTTTTGGTTAAATTCCCACAGAACAGTGAAAATTCTTGTTTTCCTTTTTTTATACAGATGAACTACCTGTTTTATTCCTGGTTATATGCTGTTAATTATTTTTGCCCCCAAAAGAAAGATGTTTTTCCTTTAAAAGAACATGGTGTAGCCCTTCAAGTGCATTTCAACTCTATTGTTATTCCAGTAAAATCCATCCCTGTGCTAAGGATACTGGCAACACTGAAAGTTCTTTTTGACTGTCATACATGTTTGTATATTGGGCTGAAGGGAAGTGGATATGTTTATATCAGAAGATACCTTCTTTACTTACTGGTTTTTAGAATTTTTTAACTTGGTAAAGCATTCAACCCAAGGTTGTTCTTAGAAAGAAAGGATCAAAACAGTGATAGTCACCAGTGTAGAATAAATTTACTGTATCAAGCTAAAGAAATTCAGGAAGCAGAACAGGGACAGATCAACTGAGAATGAACAACTGAGAATCAAAATTATGGTCCAGTGTATGTGCTATAGAAAGTAACATGAAAAGCTGCAGTAAAAATGGCCAATCTATGGACAAGTTTAAGAAGACCATTGTTTATATTGGAGTGCTGCAACTACCTCAGGAAATAAAAAGCAGCAGTGCACACTGTTTAGAAACTGAAGCAAGGACAGAAAAGGATGTCTGCTAATTCAAAGATTCTCTGTGTATAAGTACTACAGAGGGAAGCTGCCATTCATTCAACTGTTCGGGCTGTGTGAAGCTTCAGCAGCCATTTTGTTTTGGAGGTGTTTCAGCCCGTTTTGGTACCTGAAACCAAATTGGAATGGGAGACTGAAAAAAAGCTCTGAAACAAAACAAAAGCGTCTGAAACAATTCGGAAAATTTTGGAGTTTCAGAGCTGGGCTTCCAAGGAAACAGAAACTAAGGAGGGGGGGGGGGAGAAGTGGGGAAAGGACTGCTCTGATATTGACATCTGTAGCTGACCAGTGTCTGTGATCTGTCCCTGAGGTCCCTTCCAATCCCAGTACTCTGGGGGATGGACAGAGAAACAGAATATAAGGCTCTCTGTATGAACTCCTCTCTGCCATTTCTCAGCTGTGTCTGTTTGCAGCACGAGCAGCAGCAGAGAGCAGCATCTGGAAGCTTACAGCTTGGTAGTCTCTTCCTATCAA
>NW_017728886.1:90499796-90501084 GCF_001723895.1 Crocodylus porosus
CTGCTAGTGGCAGCAAGGAGGTGGGAACAGTGTCTGCACCTGCACCACTTCCAGTAACACCAATTATAATGACCATGAGCACCAGCATGATAGTCTCTTCCACCCCACTTCCAGTTCCCAGCCTGAGCCTTCCACTGCCAGGGGAGAAACTGGGTCTTGAAGCAGAGGAGCTGAGTGCCATTGCCAGGGAAGTTCTGGGAAAGGAGGGGGAATCTGAGTTTGTGCTCGACACCCCTCCAGTTCCCCTAGAGCCAGGTCTCCTTCTCTGGAAGGCATCTTGGAGGAGGTTGAGGTTGTGGAGGCAAGCGGCTCAACCGAGTCAGCTCCTCTTGTTGTGCCTCTGGCTGCTAAGGAGGGGGATAAGGCAGGATCCCTACCTGCACCCCAGAAGTGAGGAGGTGGTGTAGTGTGGGATCATTCTAAAGTGGCAGATGATCCCAGATCTGCTATCTGTCAGCACTGCCAAAGCAAGATCAGCTGGGGCAAAGAGGCACCATGGGGATGCTGAAGCATCTCAAGAGGCACCACCCCTTTGCATTTGTTCCTCCTCAGCCTGGCACCAGTAGGAGTGTGCCCAAAGGGGAGTCCCCCTTTTGCTCCAAAGCCTCCATCCCCTGGAAGCAAGGACAGACCATCCTGGACCAGTGGGAGAAAGGTGGACACAAAGCTGGGAGCGTTCCAAAGGCGAGCAAGGTCACCCAGAGCACTGGGGAGATGCTTACTTTGGATGGCCAGCCCTTCTCCTTAGTTGAGTGGCCAGGGTTTAGGTGGCTCATGGCGCTTGTGGCCGCATCATGCTGCGTGCCTGCACGCACCACCTTCACCAGGACAGTGGTGCCCTGCCTGTATGAAGTATGCAGGGAGTGCTTGAGGGAAGAGCTGTGCAAGACAGGTCTGCAGGTCGCCTTGCACTTCACCTTGGACATCTGGAGTAGCCGGGATGGAAATCATGCCTACCTCTCTGTCGCAGGGCACTGGTGTGATCAGTCGTGCCGCCCATGGGCTTTCCTTCAAGCAGAGGTGATGGATACAGCAACAGAAATTATGGAGGACTTGAACTGCATGGTGCAGGGTTGGCTTGTTGGGCAGCACAAGCTCACCCATGGGTTCATGGTCACCGACAATGGGGCCAATAAGGTCAAGGCAGTCCATGATGCCAACTTTGTTGGCATCCGCTGTGTGATACACAAGTTCCACCTTATAGTTAGGGATGCCTTGGAGGGGGACAGGGCTGCCAGTGAAGGCATTTTCACAACCAGCCAGCACATTTCAAAGTGTAGGAAGTGGC
>NW_017728886.1:90501641-90503857 GCF_001723895.1 Crocodylus porosus
TGGATGGGTCATTTTCGACCTGGAGGGATGTGGGCAGTGGGGTTCCCCAGGGCTCGGTCCTCAGGCCTGCACTGTTTAACATCATCATCAGTGACTTGGATGAGGAGGTAAGAAGCACCTTGTTCAAATTCGTGGATGACACTAAGATGTGGGGAGAAGTGGGCACGCTAGAGGAGAGGGACAGGCTGCAACTAGATCTGGACAGGTTACAGGGGTGGGTGGATGAGAACAGGATAGGTTTCAAGACTGACAAGTGCAAGGTTTTGCACCTGGAGAGGACGAACCAGGAGCATACCTACAGGCTGGGAAACTCTCTTCTTGTCAGCACAGAGGCAGAAAAGGATCTTGGAGTCATTATTGATTCCAAGATGAACATGGATCACCAATGTGGGGACACGGTTAGGAAGGATAACCGCAACTTGTCATGCATCCACAGATGCATCACGAGGTGATCCTCCCCCTCTATGTGACACTGGTCAGGCCACAGTTGGAGTACTGTGTCCAGTTCTGAGCGCTGCACTTCAGGAGGGATGTGGCCAGCATTGAGAGGGTCCAGAGGTGGGCCACTTGCATGATCGAGGGGGCAGCGAGGCAGGCCCTACGAGGGGAGGCTACGGGACCAGAACCTGTTCAGCCTTCACACGAGAAGGCTGAGAAGGGATCTGGTGGCTGTCTATAAATTGGCCAAGGGGAATGAGCAGCAATGGGAGAGTCCCTGTTCCCCCAAGCACTACAGGGAGTAACAAGGAATAACAGCCATAAGTTGACCAAGAGTAGATTCAGACTAGATAACAAGAGGCACTACTTCACAGTCAGAGTGGCTAGGATCTGGAACCAACTTCCAAGGGAAGTGGCGCTGGCTCCTACCCTGGGGGTCTTCAAAATGAGGCTAGATAATCACTTAGCCAGGATCATTTGACCTGAGCATTCTTTTCTGCCCAGGGCAGGGGGTCGGACTTGATGATCTGATCCCTTCCAACCGTACCAACTATGAAACTATGAAAGCGGCTGAAGGAGGGCATCAGGAAACAGGTGGATCCATTATAGTCCTGTAAGGTCCATGTGCTGGTGGGCATGTGTGACCTGAGGATGAAGGGGGGTGTCTATGGCAGCAAAACTGGGTGGAGTTGCTGGTGAACAGAGTCAGGGAGGCAGAAAGGCAGAGGCGGGGGGCATGGAAGAGGGAGATGCACTTTCTTGTGCCAGCACTCCATCACCATGCAGTCTCCTCCACTTCAGGTACTGCCAATGTGGGCTAAGGGCATGGCTTCCATGTTGGGGTCCAGAGGCACCAGACTTCAGCATTGGGTAGTTAGTGCTGAGGCCTCAGTGGCTGCCTATCTTACCAAGGATGTGGAGCCACTGCTTTGTGACCCCTTGGTCTGTTGGGCAAGTTGCAGCCACATGTAGTAGGATCTGGCCACTTTTGCCTGGGATCACCTGTCCTGTCCACCAACCAGTGTTCCAAGCGAGAGGATATTCAGCATTACTGGGGATGTTGTGACACCCCACTGCACCTCCTTGTATCCTGGTTTGGTGGAGCAGCTGGTGTTCCTTAATGTGAACCTCCTGCTGCTGGGGTTCCCCAAGCTCCATGTGCAGATGGATTGAGTGCCACCCTCCTCAGTCCGTCCACACCTATTTCCTTTTTTTCTTTGGTTTGGTTTCACAGCCATTTAATGTCCTGCTGTCAGAGCTGGAGGCAGTACTCACTGTATCACCAGCCAGCAGGGGAAGAACATCTACCCACTGAGCTTCCATGCCAGGACAAACTTGGAGGTATGGGGAAGGAGGAAGCCCCAGGTCCTGGGCATAACCTAAAACTGTGCCCTGACAGGGTTGGAAGGCCTGGTGGGACTGCCAGTGGCATGGCAGCCCCCAGGAAATGCAGGTGAAATGCGGGTAGGAGGTGCCTGAAAATATCAGCCACCACACACACACACACACACACACACACAGAGTCCTGGCTAGGGAAAGTGTAGACTTTGTAAGATGTTTGAGACACCTGAGGCTTGCTGGTTGCAGTGGAGTTGTGAGGCTCCAGGTGAGCGTAGCTGCCTGAGATGCCATCTGTGAGGCATGGGGTGCAGTGTAGGGAAGGTATGGAGCTGTAGAATAGATGTCACCCCAAGACATCAGGGGCCTAAATGGGCAGCCTCCTGCCTGGGTAACATCTGAATTGGTTTTCCATCAAGGTGTGGCAGGAGAAAGAGGGG
>NW_017728886.1:90504160-90513802 GCF_001723895.1 Crocodylus porosus
GGGGGGGGGGAGGGGGAAGAGGGATGTAGCAGGTAAAAGTATGCAGGTACTTAAGGAGTCAGATGTCAGGCAGGTTATAGTGTGTCATAAATCAAATGTCTATATTGAGTCCATGAGTTTTTGTATCCAGGAGGTTGATGATGTGATGTTCATAGGCCCATCTGTGAAAACACCAAATCAAATCACTGTCCCTCCGAAATGGCCGAATCCAAATCAGAACAGAGCCATTTCGCACAGCTTTATCAGCTACCTTATTATCCTGCTGTCTAATCAGTGACCTATGTGATTCTAGTTGGATTGTGGAGCCAGCTAAAATATTATTCTAGCAACCAGATAATCAGCAATAATAGGGAAAATGTGACCAAGTGCTGGTGAGGTATAATAAAATCATTCTAAATCCGTAAGACTAGGTTAGCCAGCTGGCATGCAAAGATGCTGTATTCTCCTTCTCAGTCATGTGGAACCCATTCTCTTCCCAGTAATCCTTCTTGGAACACTATTCCATGGTCAAAGAAGCCAATGCCATACTGGTGACATCAGCTATGCAGCCACTTATTAATCTTGGGGGTGCACCTACTCCTACCCAGGGTTGGCTCCTGGGACCACCCAGGCTCCTGTCCCTTTCAGTCTTGTATTCAGAGCTGTGTCATCATGTTTGATCTCCTCAGTGTCACCCCCGGAGGTATCATTAGTGCCCACGTGAATGAACAGCATGGGGTAGTAGTCAGACAGGGAACCAGCAGCATCACCTGTTATTAGGGGTGTGCAAAATGGGCCCTATTTGATTCGGATTCGGCCCAAATCGGGGAAAGTGATTCAATTCATTATTTTGGATCACTGTTCCCGATTTGATTCAGCTGAATCTGAATCTGAAGATTCAATTCTGATTCAGAGAATCGGTGATTCGGACATAGATACAGCTTTAAATTTTTTTCTACATACCTCGAGGTACCAGGCATGGCTTGTGAATGCTGCAATACTGGTGCAGATGGAGCGTCCTACAGGAGCATGGGGGGCTCACCCACGTGCTCGGCGGCAAACCCGGAAGTATGTCCGGTCCACTTCCGAATCCACCAGGGAGTGCACAAGGGACCCCCCCAGGCTCCCCTAGCTCAGCAGTGCGCCATGAGTGACCCCGGGTACCCCCCCAGACCCAGGAGGCACCAGCTACCAAGCTGGGAGAACGAGGGGGCCCCTCCTGCACTCTCCCTAGCAGATCCGAAAGTACACTGGAAGTGCTTCTGGTTCACTTCTGGGTCTGCTGCCAAGCATGCTGGGGAATCATCCACACTCCTGTGGGATGCTCCATGCACCCCAGCATCGCAACATTTACGAGCCACCTGCTACTTAGAGGTATGCAGAAAAACCATTTACAGCTGTGTCTATGTTTGAATTGCCTAATCTTTCCAAGTCTCTTCGAATCAATGTGGAGTGTTCCGATTCAGTTCAGAGAAATTAAAGGGTCCTCTGATTCTATTCGGATGTGGAGATTCGGCCACCAAATCAGGCCGAATCTCCACCGAACCGAAACTCACCGAACCGAAACTTCACACAGCTCTACTTGTTACTTCCTTTTGGTGGCAGTAGCCTTGATCTTCCCATCCCTTGAGATACATGGCTTGGCTTCTTCTGCTGGAGTAAGAGTCTTCTTGAACAAGGTCCTTTGAACCTGTTCTATGGCTGGGCAGCTGCAGGAGCAGAAGAGGAGTGCTGTCTGCTGCCAAGGCTGCCATCTTCCTGAGTATTCAGGTTTCCTTGTCCTGGTGACAGAGGCAGCCTTGAGATGAGTTAAGAGAATATGTCTCCTGGCCACATATGAATGACCCTTTCAGAGAATGTGTGCAACAAAGAACATAGTGATCTATAACGGAAGGAGACTGTACAGCTTCATGAACTCCCAAATGTAAGAAAAGGTCTGATCAGATCTGCTAGAAGACTGTACTCTAACAGTGGACCACAATGTACCACACAGCAGAATTTAAATAATTTAGCACAAATGGGAATTTGAACACAACACATCTTCCCCTGGGTATTAAAAGAGCACAAGAAAGGTAGAGTTGAAAAGAAAGACAGCCAAGAGCCACTGGCAAAGGCAAAATAGAAAAGGTATAACTTTGTATACTTGTCCCCTGGGACTTGAAAGTAGCCCCACACAGTGACTGATAGGCGTAAGAACCAGAATCATTTCTGCTGAGGGGTAGTCCACTAAGGGATAGGGGAGAAAAAATCAGGCAGGAAGTAGAAACTGTTAAGAGAAGACAAAGCTGAACATGCAGCCCTTAACAAAGAAAGCAAGGGCCTACCCAGGCCATTGCATACAACTGAGCAGACCTGGGTCCATCCATCCACTTGCTAAACATATCAGTAGCAGAAGGCAACAGTCCACTGCAATAGGACACAGGCCACGTGAGGTAGCTGTGGAACCTGGTTAGTGGTGGATATTAACCCAAAGACAACAGCTGTTGTGGAAGCCAGTTGGCATGCTTGGAGGAGGATTTGAAATGAACATATGCATTATTTCATTTGACACAGCCGAATAAGAACCAGAGTAAATAAGGAACAACAGAATGCCATTGAGTAAATGAACATTGCAACAGGGTGGAGCAAATAATTCCCTCCAGACAGTAACACTAACAAGAACTGGGAGGTCTGGTCTGAAGACCAAAACACGAAGATCTCTGAGGTCTAACAAGCCAGAATGTGCTGGTGGGAAAGGGCATGTCCCTACTGTGGATTATGTTCTTTCTTGTAACCTTTGGCTGTAGCAAGCAACAAACACACAAGCTGCCACAGCAGCAGCAACCATAATTAATAAAACCATAATTAATAATTTCCATGCAGATTGGAATTAATAAAATTAATTTTATTTTTTATTTATTATTTTTATTAATTAATTACTAAAATTAATTCCAATCTGCAAGGAACCCAGAGGTTCATATCCACGTGCATGTGAGACCCTCACCTCAAAGTTCTTTTTAAGAGGATGCTACTCTTACAAACTCACCATTACTTTACTGAAAAGGTGAGTGGAGAGGGATGGGAGTGCAGTGGTTTGTGTGAGGATGAAAATCAAATTGATAAAATATATGCAGCTAGTGTAAGCAGGATAAATATTACACCGATGTATCTTCTTGATTTCTTATGCATTGAGCCAGAATAAAAAAAGTGAGCGAAGTGGTAATTGAAGGTAAGTTTCTCTGAAGTTGTTGTGCTGCTAGATCCTACCATCAAACCATTATTCATACAAGTTTCTCATTGGTTTTTATGCCAGGGCAGTTGGGGTCCTACTTTGCCCTGATTTTGACAAGCACCTTTAAATGATTCAAAACAGCCTCCTGTAACATATTTGAAAAATAAAAGAAGTTTCTCCATAGGCATTTCTGATCTGTTTCTGTCTTCACAGTTTACATCAGAATAAACCAAACAGAGGAAAAAACATGTTTTTTTCCTTTAACACCAAACTTGTGTCCCAAGAGGTTACATGCAGCCTTCTTCCAGAAGGTGTTTGAGCTGGCAGGTTTGCTTTGTTGGTCCTCAGTGCTCTTTCTGGCAAAATAAGCGTGGTATATGTTTCAAGTGGGTTAAGTAAAGGTTTCATATTCAGAACCGTAATCTGGGGAAACAAGCATTTCATTAGGCAGCTGCCTGGAATCAGCTTAATATTGGAAAGGGGAGAAAGCTTTGAGAGATTTTGCAGTCTCTGAATAGGGCTTTTCTTGCTGTTTCACACAGTTACACTTATGCAGAGATGAGCCTTTCTTAAATGTCAGGCTACATTCTAATTTGTATACATTCCTTAGGCAAGCAAGTTTATTGTGTTTGAAAACCCCAGGCTCAGAAAGATGACACCATCCCTGCAAACCCTGCTGGAGAGCAATTCTCTTGATCGCAGGGGTCTCAGTATTGGGGCAACCTTTGAACCACTTGGTTCATTGGCTGCTGTAGAGGCCCCTTTCTCTTTGCCAGTCCCTGATTTAATAACAAGTTATAGATATTTCCAAGACACCGATAGGGGAGCTCAGATTCTGGATCTGTCAGTCAGCATGTCAGTTCAGTTCCAAAATTCAATCTTCATGACACTCTCCAAGAGCTCAAGGCAATCTGTTTAGTTATCCAGGCTTTTTTCTTGTTGAAAGAAAGGTAGACTGAATTCTTACTGACAATTGCACAGCTGTGTGTTGACAAGCAAAGAGAGATTCCCAGTGTATCCCTTGGGAAGCAGTTGTTGCATATCCTTTTACTGTGAAACTTCACAAGACTTATGGGACATTTTCTCTTCATCTGTGCCTTATACAGCTTTGCTTCACACTGTATTGTGTTAGACACTGGATCTGGATCTTTATGTTTAACCATATCTTTAAAATATGGTTAAACATTAAGGATTTGACACATTAAGCACAAAATATGAGCGGCATAAATTGCATTAGACACTTTTGTATCCTACTAGGGAACATGCAACATTTTGATCCTGTTTTGTGGCAAATATTATACAAACCCTATTAGAAATCTTTTGGAAATTTAAATAGAAATTTACTGGATTTTGTAATAGTCTTCCAAGGGATATGTGTGAAAGATCTGGGAGTTGTAAAAGTAGACTGGACAAAGCACTAACAGTAAAAAAAATTGCCATAGGAAATAATGAAGGCTGGACATAAGATGTGCTAGGTCTTTTGCTTTTTAACATTTCTTTGATTTTCTAGAGGTATTTTCCTTAATGTGGCTTTCAATGACCAGTAAATAATTTAAGCACCTTACAGAGGAATTGTTTAAAAGAGATGATGAAGGATGATTGGCTTCTTTGCTGATTGCCAAAGAATGCCAACTTCTTTTGAAACTGTATCCCAAAGAGAAACTAAAATGTATTTTAAGTTAGTATAATATTTTTAGAAGTCTGACTCAACAGGTAGGAAATCCCCGTCTCTTCAATTGCTCCTGGCTTATTGATTCACTTCTGGTTTGAGCTTGGATTTTTTGACTTGTAAAAATACAAGTGTAGATGTGAGATGTGCAGAATTGTGTTATCTCTTACCCTGGCCTAGGGGGACAATTCCAGTCTACTAAGCAGCAGCAGCAATGGGAATTTTTTGTGAAGAAGAAGCTTGAATATATCCACTTTTCTTAAAAGTAAATATACAAACTTCCTTGAACTACCCCTTCTATAGAATAACTTTATTTTCATCTGAAGGAGGTCAGGCAGATTTATGATATAAAATGCGGCCTGAGACCTTATAACATGGTTGTGAACTAGTCAGTCACTCCTTTGTGCCAAGTAAATTTTGGAAATGATTCTCCTTTGCTGACAGTACCCTCATTACTGATTGTGTAGAGTAATTTATCAGGCATTTCTTAAAATAAACCATTCATTTATGCTAATAGGACTTGGCAGGGAGGAAAAATTGGCAGGACTTGAAGTTCCTAGTGTTTTTCTTTTTTAAAACAAAAACTGTAAAGTTCTAAGCATTTTGAGCAAACCGTTATCAGAGGCAGGCATGCAGTTTATTCAAATGACAACTAATTGCATAATAAATTTAAGATTGCGAGGAAAGGAAAATCATTCCTGTAATAAGTTTACAAAAGCAAATAGTTTGTTAGCATTGTTAAAGCATTGGCATTCATTTCTTATTTCTGCATTCCTCATTGGCTGAGCTTCTAGTGTTAATGAATCATTGTAGCATCATCATGACTCATCTATTTTTGGTGTCACACCTCATTTTAAAATGTCTCTTTGTTCTTGCTTCTTCGTGTAGTCTCCCTCTGATAACTGCTTCTGACTCTGCAGAGATTTTTCATTTCTGCTACAGATTGCAGCTCAAATCCCCCAAACGCTCAGGCACATGAGTAAATTTACATGAGTGGGGAATGCTATAGAGCTTAATGGAAGTACTAACATGTGTAAAGTTTCTCACGTACATAAGTGTTCTCAGAAACAGTACTATGGTTCATTGCACAGTATTTAGTTGCTTTCCTTTTGTAGCTGAATGGTTGCTGTCAAGATTGATAAGTCTAATTGTCTCAAACTAATTTTATCAGAATTTTCTTATTCCTGAAAAAATCTATCCACCCAAAATGACCTCCACAATCTGGAAAAAAACAAAACAAAAAGAGCTAATCTCTGCTGTACTAATGAAATGTCAGTTGTTCCACATGGTGATCCACCTTTATACCCAGTACCTGAATAGAGTAACAGGAAAGTCTCTGTTGACTTCAACGGTCTCTGAATCAGAGGGCCATTAACAAAGGCAAAGCTTTTCATATTTCACAAATATATACATTATCTGTGGCAAGCCTCCCTGCTTTTGCTGCACTCCACTGATTGCTTTCATGGTAAGTTCAAAATTCTGCTGCATGTAGAGTAAACTCAGTAATATTGTTTTTTACAGAAGTAAATATGGCAGTGGAGAAGTGCCATCAATATTTATCAGATAATTTACCTTGACGATAAATTGAATGTGGCAGCTTGACCCCAAATTTTCTTTGTGCCACAAACACTTCGATTGATATTTTTGTGTGCTTTCTATTTTTGCAGATCAGCTGGCTTAGAGATTATGAACTTCATAATTATATTGAGTTGTCAAGTCCTGAATGAATAACCCCCAAATTATTATTTATTGTTTGTATTACCACGGTTTCCAGGATTCTCAGTTGTACTGGCTTAAGCACTGTGCAAATGCAAATAAAAAATCCAGAAGTGAAATATCAGATGGATACAGATGGGGAAAACCACAATCATGTTGGATAATATTGGTCAACATGATAGGCAGTTGTTACAGCACACCACTTATCTACCCACTGTCCAGTTTATGATACATATTGCATTTTTTTAGTCCAAGAGTGATTTCTGTGAAACTCTGAATTGTTCTTGTTATTTTGAAACAAGAAAAGTGATGGGGGAACAAACTGATTAGTACAATGCGTAGAATACTTTGTGTGTTTCAGACCTTTCTTCCCACCTCTTTCTCTTGTTTGTTTTGTTTGGGAACAGCAAGAGATGCAGCGAACTGCTTCTATCTCATAAGATGTTAGCATGGTATTCACAATTTGGCCTACACTTCCTGCTTGTTCTATTTTCATTTAATGATGTACAGTTGGAGATCTCTTGTTGCTTTTGGGGCTGTCTATTATTGTGCCTCCCAATGTTATGGAGTTCCGAATGTAAGCTATTCCAGACATAATGCATGTTTGTATGATTTAAGAGACAAAAGCCCTAAGGAAAGGAAAGACCCAGGAGACCTAGATAAAAGTTTAGTAAGGAGAAGCAATAGCAGAAGCCTTAGCATAGCAATGTTCTCAGAGAGAAGAGAGGGCTATCAGTTAGATATCTGAAATGTTTATATAATTCTGCAAGGTGTATTGGGGAATAAACTGGAAGAATTAGTGTTCCTAGAGGAATTAGGATTATAAAGATGTGATGAGATAGTTCATGTTACTGGAGTATGGCCCCTGATGGGAATAAAATATTCAGGAAGAACAGGCAGGGGTTAAAAGCTGTTTCCCTATATATAAAGAGGATGTAAATGTGTTCCAAGGTGGAAGGTGGGCTTCCTGAAAGCCTCTGGGTGTAAAGGTCAGAGGCTAAAGCAGCAGATGGGATGTTATGGTTGGTGTCTGCTGTAGGCCATCAAACAAGGAAGAGGTGGATGAGGACTTCTTTAAAAGTCTGATGGAAACTTCCAAACCATAAGACATGGTTCTCATGCGAGAATTTAATTATCAGGATATCTATTTGGAGGGCAGTAAAGCACTGCACAAACCAACACATTCTTGGAGTGTGTTGGGGGGATAGCTGTTTGATGCAGATGACAGAGAAGCCCCAAAGGGGGAAACACTTTTTGACTTGCTGCTCAAAAAAAACAGGGAGGAATTGGTTAAGAATATGGAAGGTAACTTTGGAGGCAGTGACCACAAAATGATACAGTTCAAGATTCTAAGGGGAGGAAGGAAGTCGAGCAGCTTCATAAAGACACTGGACTTCAGTAAAACAGACTTTAACAAACTCATGGAACTAGTGGGCAGGATTCCCTGGGATACTCTGAGGGGAAAACGAATCTAGGACAGTTGGCTGTACTTTAAGGATGGCATTTTAAAGGTGCAGGGGCAAGCTATCCCAATATAATAGAAGACCAGCCTTGCTGGATATCAATCTTTTCAGTGAATTGAAACACAAAAAGGAACCTTATAAGGAGCGGAAACTCAGTCATCGTATTAGGAAAGAGTATAAGATTATTGCACAAACCCATAGGGAAAAATTAGGAAGGTCACTGCATGATTTGAGATGCAGCTATCAGAGGACATGGCAATAAAAAGGAATTCCACACAAGTATGCCAAAAGTAAAAGGAAGACCAGAGAAACCATAGGCCCTTTACATAATGCAGAAGATAACCTACTAAGAGATGATGCAGAGGCAGCTGAAATATTTAATGCCTTTTTTAATTCAGTCTTCACAAACAGGGGGAGCTACCAGATGACAAGCACAGTTGACAGCAAGGATAGGGAAAAAGTTAAATAGCTTAGAGTAATGGCAAAACAGGTAAGGGATTACTTAGAGAAAGTGTATACTTTTAAGTCAACAGAGATGGATAGGATGCATCCCAGGGTACCAAAGGAATTGGCTGATGTAATTTCAAGGCCACTAACTATCCTCTTTGCAAACTTGTGGAGGTCAGGTGAGGTCCTGGATAATTGGCAAAGGGCAAATGTATCTTTAAGAAATGGAAGGAGGATGATCTAGGGAACTACAGACCAGTCTGACCTCAGTATTTGGAAAGATCATGAAGCAGGTCCTTAAGGAATTTATCATGAAACACCTAGAGGAGAACAGGGTGTTCAGAAACATCCAGCATGGATTCACCAAGACATATTGGAGGATAGGGCTAGGATCAAGAATGACCTAGATAGCCTAGAAAAATGGTCTGCAATCAACCAGGAGAACTTCAACAGACAAGCACAAAGTTCTGCACTTGGGATAGAATAATTGCATGCACAAATAGACTGGGCTAGGCTACAGTACTGCAGAGAAGGGCCTGGGGTTTGCAATAAACCATAAGCTGAATATGAGCCAACTGTGCTCTTGTTGGACAAATTGGCCAACAGTACATTGGATTATATTAATATGAGTGTCACTTGCAAATCAAGGGAAGTGATCTTCTGCTCTCATCAGCACTATTGAGCTCTCACCCAGAGTCCACAGTATTGTGTCCAGTTTTGGGCCCCACACTTCAAGAAGGATGTAAAGAGGTTGGAAAGAATCCAATGGAGAGTGACAAAAATGATTTAGAGGGCTGGGAAGCATAACTTACGAGGAAAGGCTGAAAGAATTAGGTTTTTTTGAGCTGGGAAGAGAAGACTGAGGAGGGATTTGATAAGTGTTCAAATACCTGAAGTTGTTATAGAGAGGCTGGGGTTGGATTTTTCTCTGTGGCCATAGGAGCAGTAGCTTCAAACTGCAGCAGAGGAAATTTAGGTTGGAGATGAGGAGGAACTTTCTGAGCATGAAGGTGGTCAAGCATTGGAACAGGTTACCTAGAGAAGTTGTGGAATCCACCACGATCCACTGGCTGGGAAATTGGCTTCGTGGTCGGACCCAGAGGGTTGTGATTGATGGCAGTCAATCATCATGGTGCCCTGTAACCAGTGGGGTCCCT
>NW_017728886.1:90514307-90552289 GCF_001723895.1 Crocodylus porosus
CAAGAGTAAATTGGATGCTTATCTTGCTGGGATCCTATGACCCCAGCTGACTTCCTGCCCTTTGGGCAGGGGGCTGGACTTGATGATCTCCCAAGGTCCCTTCCAGCCCTAATGTCTATGAAATCTATGAAATCTATGAAATTTTCATAAGCATTTTGGACAGAAACTTGGCTGGGATGGTTTACGTAGGGGTGATCCTGCCTTGAGCAGGGAGATGGACTAGATGACCTGGTGAGGACCCTTCCAGCCCTACTTTTGTAAGATTGTGGGACCTCAGTCTGGATTGATGATCCTAAGCTCTGTAGTAATAGATATGACTGAGTAATGTTTTAAGATGAGATAGCTCAGTAAAGGCTGCAGGTTGTAATGAAAGATTCTCCCTTGACCCAAAACTCTGGCACAGATTTTTTCTCAGAAGTCTATTTAGCTAGCCTTTGAACACAAGTGTATAATTTGACACCATATAATATTTTTAAGTGACATTGTATGCTATTTTAGAAGCCTGCATAGATATTCCAAACTACAGCACAATTTCAGTGGTTCCATCTGTATTTAGTCTCAGTGCAGCGGAGATAGGACTGCAACTTATTAACACTTGTGAAGTTCTATTTTCAGAATCTTTCATTGGAAAATATAAATGCAAAGCTCAGCAAAATACAAGTTGAAAAGGTTATCTTTTATCTCCTTAAACCAATGGGAAAAATCCTAATCTAATTTGATTTGGATGAGGGTATCATATTTTTTGTCTCCCTACATCTAGAAAATGACTGTTCCTCATTTTTCCCCAGCTGTAAGTAATATGAGTTAAATAGCTCAGTGAAGCAGCTATATTATTTACTAGTCAAAAAACATTACAAATGATTGAAGGGTTTTATAAAAGAGGTGGCTCAGAATTGTTCTCATTTGCTTCCAATTGAAAGTTTAATGCCTGTGCCATATGGAAGGGCTAATGCAAATATAAAAGGGAGAAGAACATTAAATAAATACTATTTTTGTACAAACTTAATTTTTCTATTTGCCTTAGGGAAAGATTTAAAAAAGGAGTTGTGGATGCCTGATTTTAGGTGATTTTTAAGGGGTGTGGTTTTCTGAATGTACCTGCCACCCAACAAACAATCATGCATCTTTAAACCAATTGTCATTTAAAAAAATTCTGGATGGTGTTTCAAATTTAAAAATAGGAAAGTTGATAATAAATTAGACTGATATTGCTGACTTAAAATCTACTCAATTAAAAAAAGAAGCCTTAAAAAAGATAAGCCCATCTGTGAGCCATCCTGCCAATTTTTTTGTGGTTTTACAATCACATTTTCCTGTTTCAATCCTTGTTTCTGTTTGGGAGGCCTGCATTGCCTAGGGGCTGAATTCAAGCAAGCTGTTAAGCACAAGCTTAACTTTGAACATGTGCTTAAGTCTCATTAGTTTTGGTGGGACATAGTCCCCTGTTTAGGCACAGTGCTTAACAGGGTAGAGGGTAGAATAATTCTTCAAGCTGCTTTCATTTATGTTAACATTACTGATCTTTGTAACAACATTATCTGTAACAAAATATGACACCATGTGACAAATATTATTTGACAAAACAAAGCAAAATACATGAAAAATAAACTGAATTTTATTTTGAAATAGAAAGTATGCTTTTAAAATGATTGGATTTACAATGTTCTACACAAGTCACATGGAGAAATAAGACATGCATAGATTCCTTCAGCTATTTAGCAAAACATATGACACCCCATACTGCTCATGGTATCTTTATGATGAGTGTGGTTTCTGCATGGGTAATTTTTAGGTTGTTTGTAAACTTTATGATGAAAAAGTATATAAAATATGGACATATAAAAACCTATTAACATCCCTAGGTGTAATTTTCCACCTTGGTTTTTCCACTTTAGAGTAAATAGAAAGATCATGGCATGGGCTAGGAGAACCCCAGGAATAACAGAACCAGAGCTTTCTGTGGTCCTAACTCAAATGAAAAAGGAAAGAAAAGTTGAATATTGTGAATCCAATCTGTGGATCAAGGGGAAGTTTGGTGACAGTGACCATGAATTTGTCACCTTCTTACTTCATTGAAGAGCAGGCAAACCCCTCAGTAAAACAAAGTCCTTAACTTTGGGAAAGCTGACTTTTGCAAACTGAGAGAATTGGCCAGGCAGGGTTTTGGAGGCCATACCCCCCAGAAAAGGGAGTACAGGAGGAATGGTCATCTCTCAAAAACATAATCCTTGAAGCACAGGGCAAAGCTATACCATCTCACAAGAAATGAACTCAATGGGCAAGGAAACCCTCATGGCTGAATAAGGAACCGTTGGACCTCATTCAGCTCAAAAGACTAGCCTACACCAGCTGGAAAATGGGAAGCATTACCAAAGAGGATTACTCTGCACTCACCCACACCTGTAGAGAGCGGTCGAGAAAAGCCAAGGCACAAACCAAACTTAGGCTAGCTATGGGAATCAAGAACAACAAAAAGTCCTCCTTCAGATACATGGGAAGTCAGAAAAAGAAAAAGGATAGCTTGGCCCTTTCTTGGGCATTGGATGTCAGTTGCCCCGTTGGGTCTATCAGGGGCCCAATCTCCTAAATTACATTTTTGCATTGGTTTTTCACCCTCCCAGGGGGATCACATTGCCAGGAACGTCACAAACCAATCTGGGAGTGGGCAACAAGCCCAAAATCAATGTGGATCAGGTGAGGGAACACCTTGAGAAACTGGACATTCACAAGTCCATGGGGCCAGACGGAATGCACCCAAGAGTCTTGAAAGACCTGGCAGACATCATTGCATCCCCCCTGGCAGGGATATTTGAAAAATCATGGCTCTTGGGCGAGGACCCAGATGACTGGATGTGAGGGGCTACCTCTTCTTCAGCTGCCTGCCTCACAGGGAGCCCCTGGAGAAGAGAAGAGTAAGCCATCCACACTGCATCTCCACCAGTCTCTCCTGCCATGACTTGATGGAAAGTTGGGGTTCACCCTTTTGTGGTGCATGCAGTCCGGAAGTGGTACCTCGACTTCAGTAACTCCAGGGGGTCCTGAGGGCTCCTCCTCCCCTACACCCTCGCCTGGTCCTCTGGGTGTGGCCGCCCTCCCGGGCGGACCACCCTACAGGATGTTAGCCCTGCCAATGTTCGTAAAGGCAAAAGAAACACAAAGTGCAAGTCCAATGTAAAATTCCTGGCTTAATGGCCTGGGGCCGGAGTTTACTTGACTCCTATGCTGCCCCTTTGCCGGGTCCGGGCTGAGGTCTCCTACCCTTAGGCCGGGGCTTCTGTCCGCCCCTTAGCCTGCCCAAGAACCTCAGGCGTGGGGGGGGCGGTTTCCTCCTGCCCAAGATGGCCCCTAGTTTCCAGTACTTATGGTACCCAGCTCCGGCCGGGTGCCGCTGACTCCTGCGGTGCTTGGGTGCTCATCCCTCCACCGCCCGTCGATCGTGTCTCCCTGTCGCGCTGGGTCCTACCTCTGCCCCAGTGGATCCTGCCTCGTTACCAGGCAGCTTGCACCCGCCTCAGGGCAGATCCCCTGCCACCGGTGATTTTCCCGCTCACCTCCAGCTCCGCCGCCTTGAAACCCGCCGCTCTCGGGTCCACTGCTCATGTCCCCGGCTCTGTCGCCTCTGGATCCGCCGCTCCCGGCTCCGCCGCCTCTGGATCCGCCGCCTCTGGATCCGCCGCCTCCAGCTCTGCCGCCTCTGGATCCACCGTGTTCCTTTTATTGGTCCGGGTAGGCCTCAACCCAGATGCGTCCGGGTTCCTGGAAGGGGAAGACCTCAGGGCCGGGTTTCCTGCCCGGACCCGGAAGTCGGGCCAGTTTCCGCCGCCCTCGGCATTGCCCCTGCCCCTCACGTCCTCAACCCCTTCACACTGGAAAAGAGCCAACGTGGTCCCTGTCTACAAGAAAGGGAGGGGGGATGACCTGGGGGACTATAGACCAATCAGTCTGATGTCTGTCCATGGAAAAATCTTGGAGAAAATTGTCAAGGGATCCATCAACGCCAGACTAATGGAAGGCAAGCTTCTGAATGCCAGCCAACATGGCTTTGTGACTGGCAGGTCTTGCCCAACGAACCTCATCTCTTTCCTTGACCAGGTAACATGTGCCCTGGACAAGGAAGATGATGTGGACATCATATATCTGGACTTCAAGAAGGCTTTTGACCTAGTCCCCCATGATATTCTCATGGTTAAGCTGGGGAACTGCAGTCTTGATGATCATATGGTCCGAAGGCTAAGCAGCTGGCTACGGGGTTGGACCCAAAGAGTACTAGTTGAAGGGAGCAAATCAGTGTGGCTCAGGGTGACCAGTGGATTCTCTCATGGCTCAGTACTTGCACCGGTACTCTTTAACATCTTCATCAATGATCTGGATTCAGGAGTCAGATGTGAAATGGCCAAGTTCATGGACAATACCAAATTATGGGGGAGGTCGGTCACACCGCAGGACAGGCTAGGGATACCGGCTGACTTAGACAAGCTCTCAAGGTGGGCTGACCAAAACCTGATGGCCTTCAATGCAGAGAACTGTAAGGTGTTGCACCTCGGTAGGAAGAACCCCCAGGATACTTACAGGCTCGGCAGTGCTACGCTCACTAACATCACGGCCGAAAGGGACTTGGGGGTTTTGATCGACCGCAAGATGAATATGAGCCACCAATGTGATAGTGTGGCTGGCAAAGCTTCAGGAAGGATGTGGAGAAGCTTGAGAGAGTCCAGAGGAGAGCCACTTGTATGATCCAAGGCCTGTAAGGAAGGCCATATGAGGAGAGCCTAAGGGACTTGGGACTCTTCAGTCTGGAGAAGAAAAAGCTCAGGGGGGACTTGGTGGCAACCTACAATTACATAAGAGGGGTAGGTGAGGACCTGGGAGAACACCTGTTCACCACAGCTCCCCAAGGGATAACAAGGTCTAACAGCCATAAACTCCAAGAAGGCCGATTCAGGCTAGACATAAGAAAAAAGTTCTTTATGGTGCGTGTGTCCAGGGTCTGGAACAAACTCCCCCCAGAGGTGGTGCAAGCACCTACTCTGGACTCCTTCAAAAAACAGGTGGATATATTTCTTGCTGGGGTCACTTGATCTCAGCTGACTTCCCGCCTATGGCAGGGGGGCTGACCCGATGTTCTCATGAGGTCCTTCCAGCCCCTAATGTCTATGAGATCTATGAAAGTTGCCTAAGAACAGCAGTATTTTCTTCACTTTTGTTGTCACTGTCTTTTTAATAATGATCTAACTTGGTGGTACTCAGATCCACAGGTCCAGAAATTTTGTATTGAGACATCAGTGGTATCATTAATAGCTACAGCTCTGGAAGCTGCAGCAGTTAATGCTGCCATGGCTCCTGCACCGTTAAATTTCCAGACCCTTGAGGAGCCCCACAGGCCATGTGACTTGGTCTAATATCATAGGTCACAGCAGCACATGGGGTTGGATTCGGTGCACTTTGAGTTGAATCTGACATACATGGAGTTGCTCTGCAGCCAGATCCAGCTCACACAAATTCAGTGTGTGCAGGGTAAGATCTGATGCACATGGGATCGCTTTGTATCTGGATCCAGTACACTTGAGGTTGTTCTGCAACCAGACACAGAGTGATGACTCCCTGCTGCATTCAGCCCACAGACTGACCCTGCTTTTGTGATCTGGCCTGGTGGGGTAGATGATTGAGCACCATTGATCAAAGAAGATAATTGTTCTGTTCATAATTTTTTAAAATAAAAAGTAATGCCTAAAACAGGGCATGTTTCCTTTCAGGAGGGACCTTGTAATCTCTTGGGAAATTTGAGTTCCTTATTTCTTTCAAGAATACTTAACTGTATGCCTTCCTCATCCCAATGTCAAAGACTTCTAACTATTGCCAATGCACTTCTTTCTGTTCTCTCTTGATTATCTTCCATCAAATCGCTTGTCATCTTCCATTCTGCACTTCTTTACTCCTGTCCCTCAGCCCAAGTTCCAACCCCCAGTCCCACTTCTCACCACATACCACCCCAAGTCTGGCCTATCCACACCATCCTGGTTCTGCTTCTGAATACCTTGGGGGAAATTCCTGTGATTGCATGGACTTTTTCACCACAGAGTTTAGCCTTTTTATTTAATTTCTTTCATTTTCCCAGTTAGGACACTTCTTTCCTTTATTCTCATTGTTACGTGTCCCTAATGCACGGGTGGGCAATTATTTCAGCTGGAAGGCCACTTAATGAGTTGTGGTGAGCTGTGGAGGGCCACAAGGGTAGCTTCACCCCTTGACAGGTGCCCCACCCCCTGGTTGCCATGTTGGGACTGAAGTCTCCCCCAACCCCTGATGTTTGCCACCAGAAGCCCCTTCCCTTGATCCTGGAAGTACTCCTTTTGGGAAGAGGGACCATCTTGGAACCAGAAAAAAAAAAAAATCATGTACTAAAATTCAAACATCTATTATAGCATATTTTATTTCAAAAAATATTTTTGTCTTTATTTATGTCTGTTTGAGTAGCATATATAGAGGCAATCACAAAATAACTCAAAATAAAGTCTTATTCTTGTATATTGCCTGTGGGGTGTGGTTAGGGAGCTGGCTGCATCTGTGGTGAGGTGTGGGGGGTGTATGTCTATGGGTGTGTGTGGGGGGGTGGGATTTGTATGTCGGGTGGATGTGGTGTGTGAGTAGGGTGTGGGTGGATGTGGTGCATAGGGGAGGGTGTAGTTGTGGGGTTTGTGGAGGAGGATGTGTGGGTATGGTGGGATATGCATGATACTTGCATGTGCCTAAAGGCAACAGCCCTCCCCATTCACAGGTCAGGACAGATGGGCGCCGGGTGTAATAATTATGCCATAAGATGTAGAGGGCTTTCTGAATAGGACATAATATAAGTGTGGATGCGTACCAGTAAATTTTACTGCTAAATCATCTATACCAGGCCTAAGCAATGTTATTCATATTTTAAGGTAAGGAAAGTAAGGGCCATGTTACACATTAATTTTAAGTGGCTTCTGGAACTCTTAACCCCTGAATTGTCCATACATTTACACCTGAAATTAGTTTTAAGCACACTTTATGTGGCTTAAAGTTGTGCCACCCCAGGGCACGTTTATCTCTGATCTGTGATCCATTAATGTGTGGCCATTCCCCACAGTTGAGCTGCCCAAGTTGCAGTCCTAGAGCACCCCAGGATGTAGTGTCCTCCCCCATTCTATGTGGACAAACTTTTCATCCCCTGAACTGTATTGCCCAGGTGGCCATTCTGGCACCAAGCCAACTCCCTCTCCTACTTTCAGGGGCACAACCCTGTGCAAACAGTTTGCAAAGCATATGCCAGCTAGGCAGGTTGCAGCTCCAGTAGTGGGGAGTACAGGGGCTGGGGGGAGCAAGGTAGGAGGGCAGATCAGACCCACATGAGCTGGGGCCTTCTTCCAGGACAGGGACAGTAGCTCCCCCAAGAGAGCCTTCCCTTACCCCTCTTATCTCTCAGCTACTCCAGGAAACATGAACAGCACCCTCCACACTCCAATCCCAAATCCCAATTTATTAAAATATGAGATGTTCCTTAATTTACTTCCTCTTTGTTTCTTTTTAAATTCATTTTTAAAAACTGTGACAGAACACTCTTTAGGGTGTCTGTCACTTTAAGGGCTGGAGCAGGGAGCTAATTAGAGTGGCCATTTTGGGAGAGCTCTGTTATAAGAGCAAAGCATTTTGAGATCAGGCAGTGGGGAGTAACATTGCCTGGTGGAGCTCCTCCTCTAGGAATATCTTGGAGGTAAGGGTGAGGCTATGGGGAAGGAGGAGGCCTCACTGGTCCTGGACATGACATGAAACTCTACCCTGCTGGTTAGGGAGGCCTGGTGCTCCTGTCTGTGGCAGGGCAGGGCCACTCCAATAGCAGGACCAAGAACCTCCCTGGTATAAGGTGGGTTGGGACACCTAAACCCCTGCCCCCACCTTTGGGTGGCTTACTAGGAGAGGTGGGGCCAGGTAACCTTATTGAGAAATGCCTGAGTCCCATGGGCTGTTGGACCCTGGAGGGCCAGGCATGCTGAATGAACAGCACCTGAGTCAAGGGGGTGTAAGACCCTGGGCCCTGAGAGTTGCAGGGTGAAATTGCGGGGGGCCAGTTAAGCTCAGGGAGTAACAGGTGAGCCCTAAGGGGTGGAAAACCCCAGGCCCTAGCTGTGGTCTGAGAGAGGGGCATAGTGGTCTGGTGAGAGGCCAAGGGCAAAGTAGGCCCATAGTTGTGTAATTGCTCAGTCCCGTTCAGCTGAGTGTCATGAGAGAGACCTAAAAGACCACACCAGGTCTGATTGAGGGATGAAGAACAAAGCTTGAGGATCTCCAAGGAGTAGAGCGGAGTGAGTGTGGCCTGGACAGGCAGTATTCAAGAGACTGGGTGACAGTCAGTGGAGTGCAAGAGGTCCCGGTGAGAGGAGGGTGGAGTGGGTGTGGCCCCAAAGCAGGCAGTATGCTAAAGCTACAACAGTATGCCCAGTTTGGCCTGGCCTTGAGCCGGAGTATCATCACACAGTGAGACATCAGCATGGCATGGGATACATGTAGGGATGGTAGGAGCATGTACTGATAGCCCACGGGTCATTTGGGTGCACAAAGGGCAGCCTCCTGCCTATTTGATATAATCATTTATCAAGGTGTGGCAGAGGAGCAAGGTGGGTGGTTTGCTCAGAGACAAGGGTGGGGCTTCAGGCTTGGAAGGCACCTTTGTCACAAAACCCTTTTCAGTTTGTCATTCAGTGGCTAACTTCATTTCAATCCCATTAACTCTCTACCTCCCAGTTTCATGTTCCTGCCTCCCCTAATGCAGCTCTCACACAACCCAACTTAGAACAGCGATAGAAGCCTAGCCCTGCTCACCAGCCCTGTAATGGCAACTCACAGTTGTAGCTCCTAGTTAGGCCCATGCTCACCAGCCCTCCAGTGGTGTCACAGCTGTGCAGGGTGGGGACTGTCAAAGGAGGTTTTTTAGCCTTAAAGTGTGACTGCTCCAAACTCCAGCTAGCACTAACACGGATCAATTTTTGAGCATGTAACAAGGCCCTAAAAGCAGAAAACATTACTGTCCCGTTAATCTTATATAGAGGTGTTCATTAGGGCTGTGCAAAGCTTTGGTAGCAGATTCAATTCAGTGGAGATTTGGCTCAATTCAGCGGTTGAGTCTCTGAATCCAAATCGAATTGGGAGACCAATTAAAAGGTCTGAATGGAATCGGAAAAGATTTTGCCTGAATCGGAGATTTGGCCAAAGACTAAACAGGCAGGAGTCCTCACCACGCTGCATGCAGATGCCTCCAGCTGGTGAGTCTGTGGTGGGCAGAGCGGGGAGAGAAGTGACACGGGGGTGGCAGATCAACACCCCCACAACGAGAGAGGGTTTGGGGCTGGGACAAGCTGGCCAGCCAGGGCGGCGGGGGGGGGGCATGGGATGCGGGCACAGCAGTGCTGGGAGCAGCAGCTATCCCCTGCTGCTTGCCCATGGCGTGGGATGTGGGCGCTGCCATTGCTTGCCCTGCTTCCTGCATCCCTCCCTCCACACCAGCTGGGCAAGTGGTAGCAGCGCCCACATCCAGTGCCCTCCCCCCTCCTTAGCTGGACAAGCAGTGGCAGTGTTCCCATCCCATGCCTCCCCACCCCAGGCAAGCATGGGCTATGCCCTACTGCTGCTTGCCCCCTTCAACCTGCAGCGAGCAGCACCTGCATCATGCCCCTGTACCGGCTGGGCAAGTGGCAGCAGGGCATAGCTCCCTCTCCCAGTGCCGCTGCGCCTGCATTCCCCTCCCCCTCCCCCTCCCCCCCAAGTCCCTCACCTTGGCTGGGCAGCTTGTCCCAGCCCCAATCCCTCCCTCCTTGTGGAGGCATTGATCTGCCCCCCGCCCCCACACACCTTCCCTCTCCCCTCCACCCACCACAACAGACTTACCAGCTGGAGGGAGCTGTGTCCAGTGTGCTGCCTGTTTAGTCTATGGCCAAATCTCCAAAGCAGTGCTGAATCTTTGGATCTGATTTGGCCGAATCTCTGAATCGAATCACTGTCCCTCTGAATCGGCCAAGTCCGAAGCTTCATACAGGCCTAGCATTCATTGCCTTTGCAAACTAAACCGTATGTAATTTGTTTAAACTGACAAAACTGACGCAGGAGATCTTTGGCGGAAATGGGAATAAACCCCAAAAGTAAAATTTGGGTTTTACTGAAGTTCAAGAAACAAAGGTCTCCAGGTCTCCCAACATCCCAGACTTCACCCCATGTTTCCCACCAACTAGTCTTGTTCTTGAGACTTAAGGGAATCCTCTCATTAGTCTAATTGCAGGGGATTCATTAAGGAGTGCATCTTAGGAATGCAAACATGATTTTTTTCATTGCAGCCAAATGTGTTTCCTCAAGAATGACCTAAATACAAAAAGGCAAATGTTGTCTGATATAGAAAACCCTTCATATTCATAAGATACTTGGGTCATTTGAGAAAAGAGGAAATTGCAAAGGATTAGGTTTACAGCACTTGAACATGTCTCATAAGTGCTACTCTGTAAAACTTGTTAAGGGGGGGGGAAAAAAAGGAAAATACAGAAAAAGGGGTGGGGGGGTGTGGAAGAAACCCCAGTAGGTTTCTAAAGCTTTGCATCCTGTACTTTATTATATTTGTCAGTAAAAACAGCAAGGATTATGGCAGAAGATTTATTGATGTTTATGAACTCCTGGCATATGGACCTGTTGCTGGACATCTGATAGAAAATGACACTGGAAGTATTTTGCCGAAGATGAGTATTACGTATCTGAGGTTAAAAAAAAAAAAGTATTCCTGCAGACCTGTTGCAAATAAATCCCTGGGAAACTGTGGCTTTAAAGTCCCTGAGACAAATTCTGTTTTATATTTTCCTTCACAAAGGAAGGTTCTTGGTTGTAGTGGGTGTTCAAAAACCTCAGTACAGAGGTTTAGTCTTTTCAGCCTCAGTACCTCATTCCAGAAAGGAGGGGTCCTTAGCAGAACTTGAAGTTGCTCACTGCTGCTCAGGATCAGGCTCTCGGCACTCTGTCTGGACTAGTCAAATGTATTTTAAAAGTTATTCACTAAACTAACCCATTGTTCTATGTTATTCAGATTTTTATTGCTGCACAATTGATTAAATCATGGTTTTATAAAACGCTTTCTTTTGGCATCCTAAATAATCACAAAAATCAATTTCATTTTTATGTAAGCAAATCATTTTAAAAGTCTTTGTTTGATGTTACACTTGTAACAACACAGAATGGTGTTTGCATAATTTCACATCTGTCTAAGGTACTTTTGGGCATGTCGGTACGGCTTTCCTACTCAAGCTGAGTCTCCTACTGTGATGTACAATTAGGGCAAGTAGGTGGCTCAGAGTAGCCCTGTGTGTGCATTTGAAAAGGAATGAGTGGGCAGTGCTTATCTGTTGAAAGTGGGAACTTGGTTGGGAGGGAAGGTGTATAGAGATTTATTTTATTTATTCAATTTATGTGCAGTTAATGGCCTCACTACTGTTGTATTTGAACTTCTCAAAACCTTTTAGCAGAGTTGAAGTGCTGTTGCAGCTGTGATGGTCCAAGGAATATGTGAGAAGCATGGGTTTTTTTGGTGATATCTTTTACTGGACCAACTGTATAGTCGGAAGAGATTTGGACAAGCTTTCAAGCGCAAAGTGCCATTCCTCACATCAAACCCTTGTCTTATAATCTTTAATGCATTTCTTCTCACAAGAAGAACTATTATCTTTGTTTTACAAATGGGGAGCTGAGCCACAGAGACTTTGTCCAGGTTCGTACCAGGAAGGCTGTGGTAGCAGGGGGACTCAAACTCAGGGTGCCCGGTCCCCAGCTAGTGTCCCAACCACTCAGCCATACTCATGGTATAAGAGCTTAATAATATAAGCATGTACCATAATATTTATAGTGGTTTTCGTATTCAAAGCTCCATACTCCTCTAAGTAAGTTTGGTAAATACAGTTTTATAGATGCGAAACCTAAGCACATACTTAAGTGATTTACTGTATTCAGAGCCATATCATGTCAGTGATAACAGCAGGATTTTGTGACTCTGTGTCATATGCTAGTTCTTCATCAGTCCTCTTCCTCCACTGTTATCCCCTTTGGACTTTGGGGGTGAAATAATCTTCCTGTTGAAATCAATGTCAAAACTGATTTCAGTAAGACCATTATTTCTCTTTAAGAGAATGACCTGTAACCTGTGCCTACTGTTTGTTTATTGTGTCCTCTGCTGAAGTTGTGTCTCTTTCTGAAAATACTGGTCATAAAAATAAGACATATATCTAAATACATGTATTTTTATTGTATACACTTCTTATTATAAATATGTATATACAATTGAAATAAGTGCTAATTCTACAACACTTTCTACCTTTATGCCTCTTTATATAGGTAGCACATTTATAAGAATAGTGGAGGACATTGTTTGAACCTGAATTACAATACTCCTTTTCTTTCCTTAAAGAAAACATATTCCCTGTTAAGGTTATAACATTCTTAGTTTCCCCTTTTGTCATCATTAAAACTTTATTACACACCCCATGTGAGTCCTAGTGGTTATATTGTTCTACAGTATTTTCCTCCTTTTAAAATAGATATTGAATATTATTAACTTATGCCAAAACTGAATATAAAATACTCATCAGCTATATCTGAAATATTGGCTTACAAACTATGCTGATTTGTCCCACAAGAAACACCGGCTTTTTCTCATTTTTATGCTCCGTGTTTTACATTTCTCATAGGTTATTTTCAGCAATTCTAAGCAATGAGGTACTACAAAATATGCATCATAGAGAATGCTTGATTTACACTTAGGAGATAAATCACAGCTTGCAGGCCAGCCTTCTCATGAACTTCAGACCCCTATGATTCTTTCACTTAATTCAAGATTTCTGAATGTTGGAAAGAGGCTGTTTTAATGTATTCCCACATGTGGTCCAGTCAGGGAAGCTGTCCACATGATTTCATCTGCATAGTAGATAAAGGAACATTCCTATTCATTTTCACATTTCTAAATCAGGATTGAGATGTGAATGTACCTCAAATATTCTTCCAAAAGGATGATCTTCTAAGCAACACTTTTCTCTCTTTCTTTTTCCCCTCTCCTTCCACGTCCCCAATTTCTTATATTCTTGGTTTTTTTCCCTTTCCTGCCAGTTTCATATATTTCTTTCCTTGCTGCTATAGCAGCGTCACCAACCGGTGGATCTCAGAGCCTCTTGTGGTAGATCTTGGAGCCTCTTGAGTCAATCTGAGGCTGGGGTGGGGAGCTGAGTGCCTGTGTGCATGCATGTGCACACCCCAGCCCAGCAGGTCAGTCCGTGGGGGAGGTAAGGGCCCCCATGGTGAGTAATAGGGAGGCAGGAGCAGGAGTAAGTTGAGTGGGGTCCTGGCCGGGTGGCACTTACCTGCTGGGGAGGTGTACCCTCAAATAATTTTTTCTCCCTCTTCCTTGATTTCCCCCCCGCTTCCCTTCCCCACAGACTTACCTGCAGGGGGTGCAGGGAGGGGGTCAGAGGAGGGGGGAGAGTGGCAGTGATGCACAGTAGATCTTGGGTTGCTTTTAAATGCCAAAGGTGATCTCCTGCTTAAAAAAATTTGGAGACCACTGCGCAATAATATTTCCATGAATGGACAACACAATATGAATGCAACTCAGCACATGATAGTGAAAATATCCTGAGATTGCCTTCCTTTTAGATTTCCAACTACATTTCGTTTGGAAATACTAAGATCAACAGTTTGGAAAATGACCAGTTTGAGGTGTTAAGTTTGAGATGCCTTTAAAAAGGCCTGATCAGAATTCACCTTTAGAAAACAGACCTAAAATCATTAGTCAGTTATGAAAATGTTGAATCATGATAATAGCACTTACATTATTTCTGTTTGTACAAAAATAAATATTGTATTAATTTTTCTAAGTACTCATTAGAAACAAATAAACCTAAACCTAAATGTAGTAATATATCCCAGTGCCTTCTGCTCCATCTCTGGTTAGTTTGAATAAGGATTTAGGAACCAAATATTATGTATGAAAAACACTATAGTGCACACTTACTTTTTCTGATCAATTTTGATAATTTAAAAGTAGGAGGTTTTTTTTATAATTCACCATGAATGCATTTAAAGGTTATAAGTACAAGTTAATGTATTAAAACATCGCTATACATACCAAAGCTCTAGTGTTGCACCAGCTGAAATACATATATATATTTTAATGTGAAGAACAAGATTATCTGCTAAGTTCTTAAAAATCATTAAAACAGTTATGATCCAAAGCTTAAGAAAACAGTGTATTTGTTTTTGTAATCAGTAAATGTGTACAAAGGGCTGGATTCTAGTCTGGTTATCTCTAGTTCAAAGATATAGAGAGTGACTCCCATCGTGGCTTTCCACCGGATTTTTACAGATAAAAATGCCTTGTCCTCCAAGGCTTTTTGCATTGTCAATTACCGTTAACTTCATCGGGAGTTGGGCTTTTCTTAATGTTGCAGTAGACACTCAGCGCAAAGTAGACTTTGGTCATCTGTGTGTGCATAGGTGTGTAAACACCAAGGGCCACATTTAGATGATAATATTTGGGCTAAAATTTTATGTCGTCTTATATAAAGATTTTGAGAGACCTTTAATGAAATAGACAACCAATTTTTCTCATTTTGTGGGCAGGAAAAGTGAGATGCACAAAAAAATAAGTAGAATTTTCAGACGTGATTCCTCAAGTGTTGGGTGCTCAGCTAGGGGCACAGTTAAGGATCATGGTTTTTTGCATTTTCTACAAAACAGGACCTTTGAAAACAAATCCAGTTGTATCCAAAAGCAAAGGTACTTGGAATCTGCTTTGAAAATCTTCACCTCAGTGATTTTTCTCTCCATCACATAATAAGTCAGTGACTGTTGGGGATGGAGCTGACAGGAGCACTTCCTTAGTTGGTGTAAATTGTCTATGCTCCACTGGCTCCAGTGGGGGTCAGAAAATTCACACAACTTGAGGGCCTAGCCCCAATATTCCTCACTTGAAAATCTATTGTTGACTAGAAAGCAAATCTGCTAGACCAAGAGAATGAATAGAAGCTCTGGATCATACTGTTGTTCTACTGGTACAGGAAAAAAATCATCAGATTACATGGTTGAGAAGATATTATTCCTCACACCTAGTACAGAAAACAAGTCCTGCACTCCTTCCATAAAATAGTTGCTGCATTCATGTGGAATAATTTAATTCCATTAATTACTGCAGAAGAAAAAACCCACCATAAAAAAACAAGAGTATGTAAACCTAACTGGTCTGAACCTGGACACACATTTCCCCTTGTTCTTTTATTAAAACACATTGTTTTACTTTTATTTGTGTTTAGGTTTAAAACATCTACACAGAAAGCACTTTTTATAAATTTAAAATAGGCATTTCATCTTTCAGTGGGAATTCAGATTGTTCTAACAACTTTAGGGGACATTAGTTCTTTGCTGAGTTTGCCCATGCCTGCTTCAAAGACGTCAGTTACAGTACATGCTGTAAATTACGGACTTTGGTTAGCATTAGAGATGCCTCCAAGTTGTCAATATCTAACTAGGTCAGAAATAAAATTAGTTGAGCCAAAAATGCTAGTCTTTCTCTCAATTTCACAGTCTCTTATTTTGAATACATAGTGCAAAACTTTGGCTTGTATACATTGTTCTGGATGCTAAATAGGTACTCAGGGAGCAGTAGAGAATAGGAAGGCTCAGAAATTGATAGTGTGGAGAAAGGGGGAAAGACACAGATAATTGTCGCTCCTGTCCGTGGCCTGTGAGTGTTCGGGGTATCTGCATGTCTAGCTCCATGTGGTAGGAAGGTGGCATGGGCTTCTTCCTCACTCTTCTCTGTACTAAACATACCAACCAAGGTCAGGGACCAGTTGTGCTTGTACCTCTGCAAAGAAAAAAAACTTGAACTCCCCTCCTCCCCTGCTGGGTACAGTATGCACAAAATAGCAGGAAACAGTTTCTAGCCAGGGAGTTTTCAATCTAAGGTACCAGTCGTATAGTTGATCAGATATTAGCAAGCTGGTGACAGGTGCATTAGGCCCTGAACAGATCAGATGGACCAGATGCCCTGGTGCAGGTTTTCCTCGATGTATGTGGTACGTGTGTTCCTGGAGAACGTCGCATAAAGCAAACCCACTTTATAATGTTAGAAACAGGGATAGGTTCCCGTGTTGGCTTCTCCTGGGGCCGCTCCAGCACAGGCTGGGGTGAGTGCAGACAAGCGGAGCCCCGGGCAATGTGGAACATGACACTTACCCCAGCCCCGGCTATAGTGGCTCCAGGAGCTGCCAGCACCACCTGCCTGCACCAGGGCATGGTGCAGCCCAGCGACTACAGGGAGCTGGTATCAGCCGCTCCTGGGACATCTGCAGCAGAGCTGGGGTGAGTGGGGACAGGCAGAGCCCCAGGGTGATCGGGGCACAGTGCAGCTCAGCGGCTGCAGGCGGCTGGTGCCAGCACCTGGGGCCACTGCAGCCGGGGCTGGGGTGAGTGGGGCCATGGCCCTTTTCCCTCCCCACACAGACTTACCTGCTGGGGTGGGAGGGCTGCATGCTGATCACATAAGAGCAAATTTACCTCACATATAAGGAATTATGGGCCTAAATATGCTCATCGCATAAGAGTGAATTCGCATATAAAGAACCCACATAAATCGAGGGAAACCTGTAATGGGTAGAGTACATAAAGGTGGTTCCTATTCCTCTGAGGCAGCTTTGGCTGCTTTGAGAGACAGGATATCCGACTCTTGTTTTTATTTGTATTTCATCAGTGTATGCTTCAGCAGAGGTCAAAGCCTTTTATGTCAGACATTGTAGAAAGAAATTGTAAGAGACAGTTCCTCCTACAAAGTGTTTATAATCGAAAGAGGCAAAAGTAGGAAGGGAAACACAGGCCCAGAGAAGTGAAGTGATTTGCTTAGAGATACAGAGCAGATCAACAACAGATCCAGGACTAAAACCCAGATCTTTGGAGCCCTGATTTTGAGGACCACGCTACCTCTGAAGTTGTGGCTATGCTGCATCTCCGCCGTACCCCAGAGTACCTTTTGTGAATCATGCCGTGCATGCTTTTTCCTTCTCTGTGTGCACCAGATCTTGCAGACGAAGTGGCCCTCAGCCAATAAGCATTCCAAAGGTTGGCTCTGGGTCAGCTCTCGGGGCTACTCCAGTGTGGCCATGTTGTCTCATTTTGCAGAGCTGGTGCATGTGAATGTGCGGGGCATGTTTCAAGGCAGAATTAGAAGCAATGTAGACATGTTCTTAGACTACATTGACCAGTGGTCTCCTCTGACTTTTATTTCAGTAGTTTTGTTTTGTTCAGCTGAACTGCCACTTAAAAACATCCATAAGTGAATACATCACAGGAGGGTTAGTATTACATATGCTCCCCACTTTATTAAAAAAAAAAATTAAGTATAGAGGAAGTTGCAAGCACAGACCTGTGATCTAATTATTCAGAGTGGATTTAAATGCTCACATATCATAGTAAGCAGTCCCTCTTAAAGTTTTTTGTTTAAAAAAACCTGAATACCATCAAGGATTACTTTAAGCAAAAATAACAGCTGGCTTTGAAATTAATTTTAAAATGAATATAATCTGTAACAGGTACATATATAAAGGGTGAAGTAATTCCTGGCATTCTCCAATTGATACATATCTGAAAGCTAGGGGAAAAACATTAGAATCCAGGAAAACTATACAAAGTATTTTATTTTATGATTTTTTTTCCTGCAAGGGGATGAACAAGCATTACAAACATGCCCTACACCTGTAAGATCCAGTTATATGGCAGGTAACCAGGGAATATTCAGTGTGTTAAAATGAAATCTGCACATTAAATCAGGCAGAGAACAGCTGGCTTAGAAATCAGCCTGAGAATCAGAGTAATCTATGAAAGGTATTTGCGTTAGCATTAAACATTTTTGCATGCTGTCAGTGCAGAAGATAGCCTCTGAGCTTTGAGAATTAAGAAAGCAGTTGGTATGACTCTCTGGCCTTCCTTGTTAAGAATGAGAAACTCAATTAAAATGTTGTTACAAGAAAATTGTGTGAGCCTTTATGATTTACTGTTGCACAATACACTTCCATATTTTATTATGCTGAGTATTGTGTCATCTTAACATTTGGCTATTAAGGGATAGATCTATGGTCATTTCAACAGTATGCCATTGTTTTTTGAGCAAGAACTATGTGCCAATACACATGTGTTTGTGTTAATGGATTAAAGAGAAGCTTTCCTCTAGGAAGTAGGTGTTGTATGGATACTAATAAATTAAAAAAAATAAAACTGGAAACACAGCAGAAAAACTAAGGAGATAACTTTTATAGTATTCTAAGTACCTAGCAGTTAAGTTCATTAAATAATATTGACCTTAGGAAGAAGATACAGGCAAAAATAAAGCCGTTGCTAAGCCCAGAGTTAGCATTTACTTTATTAAATCACCTTTACTTTTTTTTGTCCTGCCAACTTTTAGAGTCCGATTCTGCACAGATTCTCAATCAAAATGACTAGATGAGTTTTAATTCTCACCTTTCCTTATTGCAGTCCAGGGCCATTTGTGGACAATTTTACTCTGAATGAAGAGTGTTCCTAAGTCATATCTTAACATAATTTCCATGAAATCAAAATGAATGTGTCCACATACCAAAATAACTAAAAGTTTGAAGTGAACTCAGCTTAATTACTTTGGTTCCAAGTTTTGTGCAGCAAACCCTAAGACTTCTGGCAATCAAAGTACATTACTCAGGTAACTCAAGTACATTTACAGCCGTTCTAAGGGCTTTGCATTGCCAGAGCAGTGGAAGGGGGCCTGAACATAAATGTGAGTTAGGCCATTAATGCTGTGGCAAGAGACAGTGAGGCCTTTAATAATTTTTATATGAATCTTTAAACACGAACACTTTCCAATCATACGAGTTAAAAGAAGGGAAAGAGGTAGCTTGAAAAGATTGTACGGAGAAAGCAGAGTCTGGAAAGCAGAAGTAGTACAGTAAAATGAAAACCCACAAGTGCAAATGGCAAAAGATCAAAGGTGATGGGGTGTGTGGGAGGAAGGTGCTGCTGATGCTCCCAGACATTCAGGGATGGAAAAATTCCATTAAAACCAAGCACCTGCTGCTTACGATTAGGACTTCAAAATTACACACAGTCAGTAAAAGCATTTTGCTCTGCAGTTAAAGGGGAGTAAGGAAAATGGCCAAAATATCAGGAGGTGGAAAAATGACAGAGAAGATGGGGAATTGTTTTAATGAAACTGATCTGTGCATATTTAAGATGGGATATTGCTTATGCTTGGCTGTTTTCAATCCCATTCTAAGTTTAGCTCCCAAGGTTTTGAGTTGTCTTCTTGAGTGCAAAGAGTCTTAGTTTTAGTAAGGGGATAGGCAAGAGCGCTTTGGATGGTTTCCTAACCTTATGCCTCATTCCTCTTCATGGGTGTATCTGGCTCTTAAATTTCTTTTTCTTAATACTACTGCAGTCTTTGTGGGCAAGGGAGATGGTTTCTAACTTTTTTGGCTTTTGTAGGGCAGAATGCAACATTGAAATCCCTGTCTGACACAAGAGAGGCTGGCAAATGTTAAAAGCCACAAAAACTTAGATATAGAAGCAGCCTATACTTAACTAGCACACACATGCACACATCCGCACACCCACACAACCAGAAATCTAACTGAAGGCTGCTTGTTTTGAAATGGTTGTTTTTCTTTACCCCATATTGCTTTGATATTTTCAACTAGTTGAACTGAATATCACATGTCAAAGATTGGCAGCAGACAATGGAAAGCCAAAACAATTCCCAGTCCTTCAGCATGAGACATTATTGATCAAATTGTCAGTTATAACTTAATGAAAACATCAGCCAGATCTGGAATGAGCCCCCTCTCTACTCTTCACCAAAGCCCAGAGCCAGACCCTGCATGTTCTTTTAAGGTTTTAAAATGAAAATAAAAGTCATTTATTTTAAATAGGGTATATAGCAGGAGAAATGAAACAGTCTAACAGAACTACTTGTATGCTTTTTCATTATGCTTGCTAAACCAAAGGACCACATCACCTTTTTCACTTGTCCTAAAAAAAAGAAACCCTTGGCCACAATTTTCACGAGGTATTTGGGCAGCTTCAGTTTTGGGGCTCACAGCTTGAAAAAGCCTGAGTTTTATATGGTTCAGCATTTTCTCAAAATAAGATCCCTTTAAGGTGTCTGAAATTTAGGCACTTAAAAAAAAAAATAATTCTGTGAAATTGCTAATGACACTTCAATTCCTCAGCCAAGATTTTTAGGAGGACTCTGGGCATAATCCCCAGAAATCATTAGAAGTATAATATGCCCAAGAAATCCAAAGCAAAATATCAAATTCCGTCCCCTTCTCCTTTGCCAGGAAAGTCTCTTGCAGTACAGCCAGCATAGTTTTGTTACGTAAATGGTGGTTGGGATGGATATAAGGGAGCTATGTAAGAGTAATCAGCATCTGTGTGGTACTGAGCCTTATTCAGTCACAGACGGTTGTCCTGCTTGCAAATAGAGTTCCAAGTATTTCAGTGGTGCTCGGAACTGTGGTCAATTATCTGGTTGTTAGTTATGGTGAAGATTTGTAATGATCACAACTTTCTTGGCTTCCTAACAGATGATGATGTGTGTATTCCGCTCGCTCTTTCCAGATATATATTTAATGCTGGTCAGTGGGATCATTTTCATTGCTGAATTTGCAGGTTGTGAGGGGTAATGGGCAAAGCACTGTTTGGAAAAGTTTAACTTTCACAAGGTGGGTTATATTCCTGCACATGTGTCCCATGAAACAAGAGTGTTGACAACAGAGAATGTCCAGAAGACACGACTGGTTTGACAGCTACTGAAGGGTCTAATCTTTTGTTCTTTATAACAAGAGGCCTCTTTTGTGTCACAGTGTTTACTTAACAGTAAGTATAGTTGCTGATGCAAAATATGTGCAGGTGATTATGAATAGCTCCGATCAGATGGGACGGACTGTGTATTTAAAGGAAACATGAGGAATGATATATCATGACACATTTTGGTGAAGGCAATATGAAGAAGGCAGTCACCTCTGAATATGTTGTCTTTCTTTAAAAGCGAAAACAAATGTTATAACAAATTAGCCATCATGAAGTCCCATGGTATGGGACATTAAGGGCCCCTCTGGATGTTCAGGTAAAGGTGTGATAGGGTCTGATGCATGATCAACACAACTGCACATCCTGCCATACCACATGTGCATGGCAGGAAGTGTGTGGGATCCAGCATCAGATCCAATCATATGTTATTGCTGATGTAGGAGGAGCCTGAGATTGCCATCCTGGGCTCTCACTATGCTAGCAAGTTGCAGGGTTCCACAGCTGATGAAACTCGCAGCCATGGCAGTGTCCCACAGTGCACCTCCATGAAGCACCACTGCTCTTGGGAGCCCTGTTAGCTGATGGGGCTCCCAGCTGTGGGGACATACCTTGCTACACATGCAAATTAAAGCTGGATAGAAATCAGCTATAAAGTTATTGCACATTTTCCAGGTCTAGCTTTATAGCCTTTTTGTGGTATGTAATTTAACTTGCACATGTAGCTGGTCTAAATTAATTGTGCAGTTAACCAGTTAATTGTGTAATATATTCAATATGTAGAGGGGGCCTAATACACATACAAGTATACATACATGCACATATATTGTTGTTATGTTAATATAATAAAACATGGAAACGTTATAACTTGCGTTTGTCACAGACCTTTTACGACTCTCACCTGCACTCCACCCATTAATTCATCTCTACTGAAGTAAATATTAAAATGTACTTTAATACAGACAAACACAGAGCCACTGCCACTTCCAGCTCTTCCTCTGTTTCCACTTGTGAGGTGTCTGTCCAGACAGGACCACACATCATTGAGGCTTACACCCAGGTCCTGGTTTAATGCTGTGCAGACTGTGGCTTGCAGATTCCTTCCATTGTCAGCCAGGTGGGGGAGTGCCTGCAATGTGAGTGGTGCCTTCTGGTGGTGGTCTTCAGGAAAAAGACAAGAGAGCTACAGGAGGAGGTTGCAAGGCTCCTAAACATCCTTTGCCATGAGGACTTCATTGATTCCATGCTGGAGAAGACCTCTAGGACTGTGGAGGAAGGACTGCCAGAGGTGGTGCTAGAAAAGGAAGAGGGCATGGACTCCCAGAAAGGTGGAAGCTGGAAGCTTGTATCTTCTGGCAGCAAGAAGAAGTCATCATCCCTATGTGCAATGGTTTTCCTTGAGAACAGATATGGAGCACTAGCAACATAGTGAAAGAGCACTATTGCATTCCATTGGTGGAAGAGGCCAGGCCAGGAATCCCTAAGGTTGAGAGGATCAAGACCACTGTCACGAAGGGGGAGTGATGAGGGGTGGTGGTTAGAGACTCTCTTCTGTGCGGGATGGAAGGATCCATCTGCTGGCCTGATCTGTTTTCCTATGAGGTCTGCTGTTTGCCTGGAGCCTGGATTCATGATGTCACAGAAGGATTACCAACCCTCTGACTACTACCCCATGCTGCTCATCCACGTGAGTGTCAGTGATACTGCCGGGGTGACCAAAAGTAGTTTCTGGGTACAAGGGTGAAAGGGATGGGGGCACAGGTGGTGTTCTCAATCCTTTTGGTTAAGGGGAAGGGTGCTGGCAGGAGCAGATCCAACCTGCAGATCAATGCCTGTCTGCACAGGTGGGGTCAGCAGCAGGGATTCAGTTCCTTTGACCATGGGAAGTTGTTCCAAGAAAAAGTATTGCTAGGAAGAGATGGGATCCACCTGATGAAGAGAGTGAAGAGCATCTTTGCCGAAAGGCTCACTAACTTAGTGAAGAGTCTTTAAACTAAGTTCACAGGGGGATGTAGAACAAAGCCCTGAGGTAAGTGGGGAAGCAGGGGACCTGGAGGAAGCAGAAGCAGGAGGGAGCAACAAGGTAGGCCTCATTCTTCTTGAGAAAGTAGACCAATTGACTAGTTACCTCAGGTGCCTGTACACAAATGTACAGAGCCTGGGAAACGAGCAGGAAGAATTGGAAGTCCTCTCACAGTAAAGGAACTACAATGTGGTTGGAATAACAGAGACTTGGTGGAATAGTTCTCATGGCTGGAGCAGTGTCATGGATGGGTACAAACTGTTCAGGAAGGACAGGCAGGGGAGAAGAGGAAGAGGAGTTGTGCTATATGTAAAAAAAACTGTATTATTGCTCAGAGATCAAGTATGAAACTGAAGATAGGCCTGTTCAAAGTCTAGAGGGGAGAGAGCAACAAGTGTGATGTTGTGGTAGGTGTCTGCTACAGACCACCAGGCTAAGAGGATGAGGTAGGTGAGGCTTTCTTCGGACAACTAACACAAGTTTCCAGGTTCCTGGTTCTCATGGGGGATTTCAGTCACCCTGACATCTGTCTGGAGGACAATACAGCAGTGTGCAGGCAATCCAGGAAGTTTTTGGAGAGTGTTGGAGACAACTTCCTGGTGCAAGTGTTGGAGAGACCAACTAAGGGCCATGCTCTTCTTGACCTACTGCTCACAAACAAGGAAGAATTGTTGTGGGGTGTGGAAGTGGTTGGCAAGCTGGACAGCAGGGTCCATGAGATGATTGAGTTCAGGATTCTGACAAAAGGAAGAAAGGAGAGAAGCAGAGTATGGACCCTGGACCTCAGAAAAGCAGACTTTAACTCCCTCAGGGAGTTGATGGCCAGGATCTCCTGGGAGTCCAGTCTGAGGGGAAAAGGAGTCCAGGAGAGCTGGTTGTGTTTTAAAGAAACCTTACTGAGGGTGCAGGAACAAACCATCCCAACGTGCAGGAAGAATAGCAAATGTGGCAAGCGACCATCTTGGCTTAGTAGAGAACTCTTCAGTGAACTTAAACATAAAGAGGAAGCTTACAAGAAGTGGAAGCTTGGACACGCAACTTGGGAGGAGTATAAGAATATTGCTCAGGCATTCAGGGATGAAGTCAGAAAGGCCAAAGTGCAGTTGGAGTTGCAGCTAGCAAGGGACATGAAGGGTAACAAGAAGGGTCTCTAAAAGTATGTTAACAACCAGAGGAAGGTCAGGGAATGTGTGGGTCCCTTACTGAATGGGGAAAGCAGCATAGTGATAGATGATGAGGAAAAGACTAAAGTACTCAATGCCTTTTTTTACCTCGGTCTTCACAGGCAAGGTCAGCTCCCAGACTACTGCACTGGGCAACACAGTTTGCGGAGAAGGTGAGAATCCCTCAGTGGTGAAAGAGCAGGCTAGGGATGATTTAGAAAAGCTGGACATGTACAAGTCCATGGGGCTGGATGCAGTGCATCCAAGGGTGCTGACGGAGTTGGCTGATGTGGTTACAGAGCCACTGGCCCTTATCTCTAAAAACTTGTAGTGATCAGGGGAGGTCCCAGATGATTGGAAAAAGGCAAATATAGTGTCCATCTAGAAGAAAGAGGATCCAGGAAACTAATATTACTTCAGTCCCCAGAAAAATCATGGAGCAAGTCCTCAAAGAATCCATTTCTAAGCACCTGGAGGAGAAGGTGATTAGGAACAGTCAGCATGGATTCACCATGGGCAAGTCATGCCTGACCAACCTGATTGCCTTCTATGATGAGATAACTGGCTCTGTGGATGTGGGGAAAGCAGTAGATGTGGTATACCTTGACGTTAGCAAGGCTTTTGATACTGTCTCACTCAGCATTCTTGCAAGCAATCTGAGAAAGTATGTGATGGATAAATGGAGTGTAAAGTGGATAGAAAACTGGCTGTATTGTCAGGCTTAATGGGTCAGTGTCTAGTTGGCAGCCAGTATCAAGTGTAGTGCCCCAGAGTTGGTCCTGGGGCCGGTTTTGTTCAATATCTTCATTCAAGATCTGGAAGATGGGATGGAACGCACCCTCAGCAAGATCACAGGTAACACTAATCTAGGGGATGTAGTAGATATGCTGAAGGGTAGGGTTAGGATTCAGAGAGACCAATTGTAGGGTTGGACCAAAAGAAATCTCATTAGGTTTAACAAGGACAAGTGCCAAGTCCTGCACTTAGGATAGAAGAATCCCATGCCCCAGTACAGCTTGGGGACTGACTGGCTAAGCAGCAGCTCTGCAGTAAAGGACCTGGGGGTTACATTAGACAATGAGAAGAATACAAATCAGCCGTGTATCCTTGCTGCCAAGAAGACTAACAGCATACTAGGCTGCATTAGTAGAAGGCTTTTCAGCAAATTGAGGGAGGTAATTATTCTGCTCAGTCAACCCAGCCAGCTGGGGGCCTGCTCTGCTCCAGATCAAATTTTTGCTGTCCCAGGTGCACGTGTAGTTGCTGCACCCAGGAGCAGTTTACTCTGGTTTTAACTGCTCTGCAGTTTATTGCTTTGCATTAATTGGAAGATGCACCCAAGAAGAATAGTAGGAAGTAGGGGTGTGCGAAGCAGGCTGTATTTGATTCATATTCAGCTCTATTCAGGGGACAGTGATTCAGTTCACTGATTTGGATCACCATCCTGATTCAATTTAGCTGAATATGAACTTGAAGATTTGATTCAGATTTGGAGAGTCAGAGATTCAGCCATAGATACAGCTTTATATATTTTTTTCCATGTACCTCGAGGTACCAGGTGCGGCTCATGAACACTCAGATGGTGGGATGGATGGAGCATCCCATACAAGCATGGGGGAGTCCCCCGCACACTTGGCAGCGGACCCTCCCACACCTGTCCCAACTCATACCTGTCAGATCTGTCTGAATTGATTTGGAGGCTTCCGATTCGATTTAGAGAGATTAAAGGGTCTCCTGATTCGATTCAGATTTGGAGATTTGGCCGCTTAAATTGGGCCGAATCTCCTCTGAATTGAATCGGTGACTGAAGCTTCGTACAGCCCTAATAGGAAGCCGAAGTGGCTGTACAAGGATCTTCTAGGATTCTTCAACTGCAACAAGAAAGGATACAAGCAACGAGAAAGAAGCGCACAAGGACATACACAAGGAAATCTGAAGAAGCTGCAGGGACAAAATCAGGAAGGCAAAGGTAAAACATGAGCAGCACCTGGCAAGGGAGGTGAAAGACAACACTAACAGGTTTAATAAGTACGATAGCCAGAAAGACCAAGGAAGCTGTGAATGGCTAAATGGTTAAATAACCAAGAAGAACTCATAACAGAAGGTGCAAAGAACGCAGAGCTACTCAACAGCTACTTTGTCTCAGTCTTCACAAAAAAAATTAATCTGCAACCAGACACCTAATAAGGAGTATTTGGATAAGAAAGGGGACAAACTGAGGGATGAGATAACAAAAGAAACAGAGAGTTGTTATTGGACCTGAATGAATTCAAATCTGAAAGGCCTCACAAACTTCAGACTAGGGTACTAAAGGAATTGACAGAGGAGATCTTGAAGCTTTGGCAATAATATTTACAAAGTCGTGGGAGAGGGGCAAGGTATCACAATAATGGAAATAGGCCAGTGTAGAGCCCTCTTCAAAAAAAAAAGGCGAAAAAGAAGGCCCAGGGGAATATATAGATGAATTACTCTCACCTTGATACCTTGAAAGTTATTGGATCATATCATAAGGAAATCCATTTACAAGTATCTGGAGGAGGAAAGGCTGATCACAAGCAGCCAGCCTGGATTTACTAAGAACATATCATGCCAAACCAACTTAATTTCCTTCCTCAACAGAGTAACTACCTGGTTGGATGGAGGGAATGCAGTGCATATAGTTTATCTGGACTTTGACAAGGTTTTTGACAAAGTCCCTCATGACCTTCTATAAACAAATTGGAGAAGGGTGGGCTAGGCAAAACTACTAGAAGGTGAATGGACAAATGCCTCAATAGTTGCAAACAAAAGATAATTATAAATGGATCCATGTCAGAATGGTAGGAGGTTTTGAGTGGAGTCCCACAGGGGTCTGTTCTGGGTCCAGTGCTATTCAACATGTTCATTAATGATTTGAAAGCTGGAATAGAGAGCTGCTTGAGTAGTTTTGCAGGCAACACAAAACTGGGAAATACTGCAAACACATTGGAGGACAAGAGTGCAATTCAGAAGGATCTTGACATATTGGAAAGCTGGGTTGGAGCTAACATAGGGGTGGGCAAAATACACCCACTCCTATGTGCGGGCTCGATTCAGCCCACCAAAGTATTTTATCTGCTCTGCGATGGGTCCCTTGACCCCTCCCAGCCCAAGGGCAAGGGGCAGCTTGGACCATGGTGTGTGCTGCTAGTCCAACTGCCCCCTTGCGCACAGTGGCGTTGGGGTGGTATGGTGGCTGGACTGTGCATCCCAGCAACCCCAGTGGCAGCAGCACCTTCGAGCTGCTGCTGCTAGTGTCATGATGGCTGCTGGACCCAGCCTTGTTGCCCTGATCGCCCTGGTCTATGTACCCTGCACCCATTGTTAGGGGCAGTAGACAGAGTGGCTGGTATCTCCATGAAGACCATCCGGGACTCCTGCAGGCAGGGCATGCTCTGCTGGCTACATGGGATGGGTCTGCAGGTGGGCAGGGAGTGGGATCTGGGAGCGCTGTGGGTGGGCAGGGCCAGGGCCAGGATTGTGGGGTGGTGGCAACACAGAGGCCTGCGGGAAGCAGATCACAGCTCTGCCCCAGGCCCTGACCCTGCACGTTCACCACCCCATGATCCCATCCCTGGTCCCAGCCCCACCTCCTCGTCCCACTTCCAGATGCTGCTTTTTGCCCACCTGCAACCCCATCCTGTGTGTCCAGCAGAGCATGTCCTGTCTGCAGGAGTCCAAGCTGGTCTTCATGGAGAACCTGCCCACCCGCTCTGTCCAGTGTCCCTGGACCACTTAGGGAGTTTTGGTGAGCTGTTGTGGAAGAGTGGGGTTGCTGACCCAGCCCAGCACAGTGGATGGTGGCAGGTTGCTGACCTGGCCCATAACAGCTCACCAAACTTCCCTAAGTGGCCCTCCAGTCCAAATAATTGCCCACCCCTGACCTAACAGGATACAGTTCGGTGTTGACAAATGCAGGATGCTAGACCTCAGGAAGGATAATCAAATGTATCAATACAAAATGGGAGGGCTGTAGAGTCTCCATCAGTGAAGGTATTCAAGAAGAGGTTGACAAGCATTGGTCAGGTATACTGGGTATTTCCTATGCTTCTGGGCTTTGCTGGTTGATACATGGGACCAGGAAAGAATTTTTTCCCTCCTTCTGTTGCTACATGTCTCTGGTTGGAGGGAGGGGAGAGGAGGTTCATCTTCCTCAGAAGCACTGTGGAGGCTTTAGCCTTCCCTAGTTGTGTGGGGAGTGGCCCTTTTCCTCGGATCTCTACAGTGTATTTTAACAACCCTCACAGCAGCAGGGCATTTTTCCCGTTTTACCTCTGACAGGTTAGGGTGTTAACGTCTTATGGTTGTATCAAGATTGACTGTGTAATTTTGCTAATAGGTTAGACAGTGGATTTGTATAGGATGGTTTGGATAGGGATGATCCTGTCTTGCGCAAGTGGTTGGACTAGATGACCTTTGAAGGTCTATTCCAGCCCTTTTCTATGATTCTACTATTACCTTTATTAATTCATTAGTTTTTTTGTTAGATACATACTTACAATGGATCTCAGTAGATTCCTAAGTCACCTTGTTGCCATAGTGGATAAATGTGGTGATGCTGACCAACTTTTGCAGTTGGACAGATTTTGATACTATAGATCTGGACTGAAAGGAGATTTCCAAGCTATATCCGGACCTGGTGTTGGCAGTGAAGCAAGCAGCTGTTACTCATGCATCCTGTCTTGTCTCATCCCCCCCGCCTCCACCACTGACATGCATGCCCATTAGGATATCATAGCTGAAAAGTTAGTGGTGGGCCTTGCCTTCTGAATTTCCTGGCCCTCTGGGAGCCCTGAGGGCCAGATCTTGCCCATGGGCCTTATATTTGACACCCCTACTCTAGCTGATCCTCAGTAGGATGAAAATGAAGAGTATTAGACAGTATGGAGCTAGTCAGTGATGCTGGATGATTTTCCATTGCCCTTTTGAACAGATGGAGTTCAAAGCTGCTTAGGAAGAGAACATGTATGTACAGGTTAGCTAATGGGCCAGACTTGCCCCCTTCTTGTATTTGTCCTCCTCACTCACTACAATGGTTACAAGTAACCATGAACATCACCATCACTTTTTCAAAACCTAGGTTTTCCTGACCTTACCACACTCTATAACCTTTTCGGTAGGATTACTGCAGTATATTCCATTGTGGGCTGCCAAAAAGTTTAATACAGTGCCGGTATTATATACATATCTCTGTATCTCTGCAAAATTCTGAAGCATGTTCATTTATTAAGAAGATGCAAAGGTTGTTCTCCCTCTTAGTTTTGGCTCTTGGTTTAAGGATCTAACTTTTAATATCTAATTCCTGTCATAAATTTAGTCACAAGTATCTCACGAACCTCTAGCATCCTGTGTATTATACTAACCAACCATTGTTTATCAGAAGGTTTTTAACTCTTCTTACTTGCACTAATACATATAATCACAGCTTCTGCTCCTTGTGCTGTAGCTGGTACAGGTATTAACCTTTATTATTACAGTCCTAAATCTCAGAGGTGCCCTGTGACACATTCCAAGAAGTGACACATGCTTAACCTTTAAAAAATAAATGCTTACCAGCCTTTAAGGGCCTCTCTGGCATGATGCTGTCTCAGTGGTTTTATCGGTTTTTATCTTGTGTTTTAATGTGTTTAAAGTGTCTTAACTTTATGGCTTTGCTTGGCGCCTGGGATGCTATGGCAGATAGGCGCCAAATAAATAGAATTTATTGTGATGATGTTGAGTTCAAGTACTGGGGAAGACTAAGAGATAGCCTAGTACAAGTGCTATCATAATTTTAACTGATATAAAGTTTGACTAATTGTTGTACTATTAAGCCTTGAAGATTAAGCAGCATGGACAGCGTTTATCTTAACAAAATGGCAAAGAAGTCAAAATAAAAACATTTTAATGTAGGATTTTAGACGTATTAAAAAAGATGTTTGATTTTTGTTTGCTTGAGGTAGCAAATGTGGCACCTAAAATCCTCATTGAAAAGAAAAATGCAGTCTGAATTGCAGCTTTTTCTTTGCTGTTATAACTGCCCACTAGTTCTAACATACTGGAGTGTTCAAGTAGAGTGTAACAGTTTTAAAGCAGGGGGCTGGGATGCAAGATTTCTGGGTTGTGCTCCCTAACCTGTCACTATCCTGGGCTTCCAAATTGGGGTCCATGCTGCTGTGCCTGCACATAGCCCCCTTTCCTTCAAAACACCTCCACTTGGGCAGAGCAATCTACCAACATGCCATTAGTTGAAAGATCAAGACCTTGCTGTGTAACCTTGATCAAGGCCACGCTTCCTTGTGCGTCAAGAGATAGTTATACTTTTCTCGCACAGGATTTGTGTTAACGAGTATGTCTATAGCAATTTATTGGCTGATTTCTGGAAGGCAGCTGTCACAGAGATTTGGTGTGCTTCTACTAAGGGTGCCTGTACACGTCCAGGGAGGCTGCTCAGACGTGCTGTAATTCCAGTGCATTGGAGCAGACTCAACTGAGTCTGTTGGAACGTGCTAATTAGCACACTCCCACCAGCTTCTGTGTGTCCTGCATTAGTGTCCCCGCGCTTCAAAATCCGCAGGGGTGCTTTAACTAAAGCTCATTTGACAAGCAGCCCTTGTGCCATTTTGAAGTGTGGGGACGCTGATAAGTGAGATGGTATGGGTGCTTTAATTACTGCGGCTCTCAGAGCCACTCTAATTAAACTCCTGTCCTCCCCTGCACACCCTGGAGCACTTGTAAAAATGTCCTAGGAGCAGTGTTCCCTCGGAGCTGTGCAGTGTGCACGACCTCGTAGGTGAGCCTGGCGGTGTGGCATGAGCGCGGCTGCGTGGCTGGGCACGCTGTGCAGCTTAGAGGGAATGCTGCCTAGGAGTCTGGGAGTACTAAAGCCTTTACTTACACACCTAATTGAAGTCAAGTAGTGTTTTACACAAGGAAAGAACAGAGGATCAATGATAAATAGTCCCCCTCAACGAAAGCCACTAATTTTAGAATACAGAATAGAGCTGTACCTTATAGGGTAACTGAATCAGAGCTGTTATACAAAGAAATAGCATGATTAGTGAGGAACCAAATAATAACTGATCAAGAAAGACATTTATTTTATAATTACTGGGTAATTTTTTAGTATGATACTGTTCTTGCAGGTATGGAAGGATCCCTCAACATGTAGTGGCTCCCTTGTGGCTGCACATGGTGTGCAGATAGTAGCCCTCATTTGGCACTCCTTGCTAACTGTTGTAGCATATCTTGCATCTTCTACCTCTTCTGTCTTCTATTCAGTCATCCATCAAGGTCACACTTAGTCCCACCTATCCCAGGTTTTCAATGTCCTTAATTCCAAATAAAATGAACAATATCCCAGCACAGGAACTAGGTCCATTCCCATCTTCTCCCACCTGAGCTGTTTCCTCCCTCCAGAGTCTTCTCACTGACTGAATTACCCCAGCACCTGTTAAAAGATAGCTAAATCCTATATAGGTGTTTGCTGACTTGCTGCCCAGCTGCCAGGTATAGCCATGAGGACTATATGAGCTTTGAAATTCCCATTAACCCCTTCTCTTCTTGTTTATTACAGTTGTAAATTCAGAAGATAAAGTAGCATATTCACAAATACATTTTCCATATGGTATACATTTGATTTTTTTTAACAGATTCATAAATTACAATCTTACTGCACAACAAATGAGAACAGGAATCCGCATTTATCAATTAGAAGAATAAAAATCCACTCTCTTCTTAAAATTGCTATAGCTCTGTATACATTATACTTAAAAGTTACTTACATCTGGTTTGGTTTTAGTATACTGGTATGGAACCTTTCCCCTGAATTCTTTTAAAGCAATTTGCAGAATCAAATAAAGCTTTTGTTTCTATGATTTGACTTTCATTATATATAAGAAATGCATTTTAAAGTTTCTTGATATCAGATATGCAGATGCTATTAAGAACAGTTCTGAAATTCTTTTTCATGGAAGCACACATGAAGGCACATTTGATTTGTAAAAATCTGTTTCTGTATGATAAATAAGTCATGTCTAGAATTAAAGAACATCCTTAAATGCTTTTGTCTTCAAAATTGTTTGATTAGTATTTTATTTTATTTCAGTGTCACCACTCATTTTTCTCTCTATAAAGATCTTATTCAGAGCTGCTTGATGTCAATACACCCCCCCCCCATTTTTAATGTATACAAAAATTACACCTACAAAGTCTGTAATAGCGAGTAAAGTCTATAGGTCAGACTGAATATATTGTTTTCAGAAGGGCCTCCAAAAGGCTGAATATATTGCAAAGGAAATCTATAGATGAGACTAAATACACACACACAAACTTTCAAAACTACATATGTATGTATGTATGTATGTATTTAGTGTTATCTATAGACTTTACTTTCTATTAGTTTTGTAGGTGTATTTATATATAGAGAGATAATTCAAAGTAGCAATAAAACTATTACAGTATTTCTATACAGATATATCTATATCTATCTATCTAGATCATGTAGAGAAATGTAGTTTTGTAAGTCAGAGCAGAACAAACCTTTTAACAATAAAAACCTAAAAGATTCAAAGTACTTATAAAATTGTTATGGCATTACATACACCAGTCAGTCTATCAGTCTGCCTATAGATCTCTCTATTGCTCTGTCTGGATCTTTAGATAGAAACACAGACAGATAGGTCTGTGTAGCTGTACCATGACAGTTTCATTACGTCTTTGAAACTTTTAGGTCATTCATTGTTTAAAGGTTGGTTTTGCTCTTACTTTGTAAACCGGTGGTTCTCCATATGTGTACTCACAAACAGAGCTGTTGGCATTAGTGACAGAAACCTAATTTTTGCTGCTTTTCACACTCAGTGGCCAACACAAAAAATGTATATAAGAGATAGGAGCTAAATTATCTTACTTCTTGAGTATCATCAGCTCAATAATTTACTGTGTTTTAGGGCTGTGCAAAACAGCGCTGTTTCATTTTGACTTCTGTTTCACCAGGACAGTGTTTTATTTTGCATTTTGTTTCATTTTGAAACCACTATTCCTTTTCGTTTTGTCAAAGCTGTTTCGACGTTTCGCCTATAGGCTATAATGGGGAAGCACAAAACTGCCTATTATATTGTCTTTTCTTCTCTGATTCAGGTGTAACTTGCAGGGATGGTAGCCCTTTCTGAGGCCATGATGTGTGCCAGGTTTCAAGGAGATAGGTACAGGGGGTTCTGGGAGACTGCACCTCAGACTGTTCAGATTAAAACTTGTGTCACTTGCAAGTGTGAAGGCACAGAGAAAGCTCAGTTCAAACAACACTTTTTATGCTGTTTTTCCATCCCTGCCCCAGAGCACTGGGATTGGAAGGGACCTCAGGGAAGGATCACAGTCACTGGGCAGCTACACATGTCAGTATGAGAGCAGTCCTTCCCCCCTTTTCCCCCTCGCTTTCCTTAGTTTCTCTTTAACTGCAAGCAGCTCCAGCTTCAAAACTCAAAACATTTTGAAACTTTCAAAATGTTTTGATTGCCATTGTTTTGTTTTGAGGCTGTTTCAAAGCCTTTCATTTCATTTCAATTTCACTGTTTCGAGCTTGAAATGAGTCAAAACAGCGCTGAAATGAAACAGCCAGTTAAATTTCACACAGCCCTACTATATTCCTATTTTATGGGCAGTCATATATATCCCTTCATATCTTTTAGAGCAGGGGTGGACAATTACTTGGGTTGGTGGGCCATGTCATGAATTTTGGTGTCCGTCGAAGGCCACACCTCTGCCTCTCACCCTCCTTCCCTCCCCCCAACCCCAACTGTGGCCAGCACAAAAGCCTAAACCTGCCCACAGTTTTAGCACACCTCAACCATCTCTCCCCTCCCCCCCACTGCTAGAGTCCATCTTCCCACAGTTGTAGCATGCTCTGCCCTCCCAGTCCAGACCTGGCAGTAAGTGGCCATGTTCACAGCTGCCTATATGTAGCTGGCAGCTTTTGGGTTGGGGCTCTGGGCATGGGGTAATAGTGATGGGCGGGTGCTACTGCTGTGGTTGAAAGCTGCAATTGTAGCACACCCCATCCCCATGCCAGAGCCCTGACCTGGAAGCTGCCAGCCATATTTGAGCAGCTTGGACGTGGTTAGCAGCTGCTAGGTCCAAAACTCAGGGGATGGGGGGAGGGAGGAGTGTGTGCTACAGCTATGGGTGCATACAGCTGTGGGTGCATACAGGTGGCAGCCCTGGATGCCCAGCATCATGCATTTGCCAGAGTCACCACCCACCCATGGGCCAGGTCCAAGCAGTTGGAGGGTTGGATCTGGCCCACGGGCTGTATTTTGCCCACCCCGCTTTTGAGCTTAGAGAGGTATTACCGTGGGCAGAATTTTGTCTTTAGATCCTATATTACTGGTTGCCACACAAGAAGAAAAGAGCTTTAGTTGACTTTCAGCTCCAAGTTGAACATGTAAGGTTAGAAGTTGGGGTAAAAGTATGGCTGCTTGTCACAGGCAGCATCTGACTTAGAAATTGGTGGATAAATTATGTTTTTCCTTTCTGTTTATCAGCTCTAATCCAAAAGCAAAGTGTACAAAATGTCTTACTGGAGGTCAAAGAGAGGAAATAAATATGGAAGTACACAGTGCTATATTTATAGTCACTTTTCATAAGGAAGCTTCCCTGAGGATGCTAAATTATCTTCTTGCTATGTATACCATCAGAACATGTTGTGCGCTTTGTTTATAGATGAGAGCTGATCAAATGAAATAGGAAAATATATGATTTATGTGGTGCTAGAAAGGCACTTGGGATGGATTTACTTGCACTTAGACAAGTATACAGTTACTGAAGAACAAATGTTTACTTAAGAATTGATTGTTTGCCTAACATGTGAAACATGAAAGGAATTAAAAACAGATACTATTATGCAATATTCTCTCTCTGATCAAGCACTTCAGGTTGGTATCACCTTACATATGGTTCTTTCTGTATATTTTTCACGTCCATAAATATGAAGCTGTGCTTTCTCCTTAAACAAAGCTGTCACTTACTACATATTATTACAATTATAAGTCAAGTTTGCTAATGTGTCACATAGACTGACATTCCTATCCCATGCTGGAGCCTTTACACCAGTTAGGATTGCTTATACAAGCCCTTTCTACATACTGTGAAGCAAAGTACAGGTTTTACCAACAGTATGAAGAGAATTTCTGAAAAATATTCTAACACAAAAGTCATTGCCCTCAGCATAATGTAACTCATTTGGAATGTATTATAATGGATAAAGATAAACTAAACTGGACTTTATATTCAATATACGTAAACAAGGACAGTCCCAATAAGTAATGTATATATAGTAGGAGTTTCAGAAGGGCTAAGTTCCCAAAGCTGAAGAAAAATTATCAGCAAAATGGATTGAGTGGAAAAAATTAAAAAGAAAAATACGAATGAAAATTGGAAGAAAGAGGAAAACGTTTGGTGAAGTGGCATTCTGGTTAAGTGGTGAAGGGAAGACAGCACTGTAGAAATGTGTGTGTGTGCGTGTGTATGTGTGTGTGTGTGTGTGTGTGTAGGTAGAAATACTTGACCTGTGGGAGTGATCATCATCGACCATGAGGGATCACTAATGAGAAATATATATACTGTATTTACCCAAATTCAAGACAACTTCAAATGTAAGTTGCCCCCTCAAATAATTAGATTCAGTACATGAAAAATAAGGAATTTGTACAGAATCAAAGAATAGGAGGGTTGTCTTAAATTCATTCCTCTTCCCCACCCCCCACTACTGCAGTGGCAGGGGAACAAGTAGCAAGAAAAACAGCAGTGGTGGGGAGGCAGCCTGCCCCCAGGCAACTTACTCCCCCTGGTGCCACTTGTCTCCCCTGTTGCTTGCTACACTTAGTGCCTGCCCCCTTCCACTCAGCCCCCCTAGTGCCTGCTGCCAGCCCCCAGCTTTCCTTCCTTGACACATCTCCCCACTGCTGCTGCTTATCCTATGTAGTGACTATGGCCTCAGCCTGGGACATAGAGCATGTGGTGTCCCCAGCCCCAGCCCCACCTTGGGGCAAGGAATGGCAGTAGCTCCAGCCCTGGGTTTGGGTTGGCACTGGAGCCAGTGCTGCAGCAGCTACTCTGCCACCACACAGTCTCCCCCACTCTCTTCCCCCGCAAAACCACACAATCTTGCTTGTGTTCTCACCCGCACTGCATCCTCCCCACCCATTCTGTGTGATTTGCCCTGCATTCTTCCCCTCAATCCATGCAAACTCTCTCATGTTCCACCCCCACGCTGCATGATCTCCCCCACATTGCCTTTCCCCACTGCATGATCTCTCCTGTGATCTCCCTACCTTGCACTGTGCTGCCTTTCCCATTTTTCCTTTCCGTTCTGTACCACATGGTCTCCCCTGTGCTCTCCCGCCACTGACTATGCAGTCTTCACTGTATGGTCTTCCCTATGATCCCTTTCCCCCACACTGTGCAGTCTCCCCTTAGGTCAGGGCTGGAGCCACAGTAGCCGCCTGCCCAGGGGCAGTATTCAAATGCCAGAGGAGGCTTTTTTCTCCTATGTTGAATGAGGCAAAATACCCCGTAGGATTTGAGTAAATATGGTATATAGTTATATATAACATCAACAAAATGAAAAAAGGGAAAATAGATACCAATTAAAAAAAAGAAGTGTAGAATAGTGATAAGGGAAGCTAGAGGTATAAAAAAATTGTCACTGGAAAATCTGAGAGTAACAATGAGGAATTTTCCAATACTTACTAGAAATAAAAGAAGTCCTTGGAATGGTGTAGAGCATGGTGCTCAAGATTTTTACCTGGTGGGCCAGATGGGCAGTGCTTGGTCCATCTGCAGGCTGGATCTAGTTGGTGGTCCTGATCTGGCACCTGGGGTGGGTGCAGCAGGCCCTATCCAGCCATGTGGAGGGGAGCATGGGGCAGCCTAGCCCCAACCTGGTTCCACAAAGGAAAGAGGCTTGACCTGGCCCCAGTCCAGCCAGAGAGCATGGGGAGGGCATAGAAAGGGAAGGAGTGTGACCCCACCCTGATACAGCTGCAGGGGGGGAAGGGTCATGGCCCAGCCTTGATTCAGCTGCAGGGGGCGTGGGATAAGGAAGCAGATGTGGCCCAGCTCCAACGTGCCATCTGGGGCATAAGAATTTGACAGTGGGGAGGGTGGGCATATTAATTCCACTGCTCCTCCATCTCCTAAATTTGTGACCCATGGGGAATCCCATAGGTCAGATGCAATGGCCCCATGGGCCTGAGGTTGAGCACTCCTGGTATAGATCCATTACTAGATAGAGATGGTAAAACTGTGACTGATGCAGAAAACTGAAAAGTGTTTTTATAAATATTTCTACATGTACTTGGAAAAAACAGAATGATGTACTTTCAAATCCATGAGTATAACGGGAAAGGACGTTAAAAGGATGTTAAAATGAAGTTTCAAATGAAGTTTGCAAGCCTTGATGAATTGCACCCACAAGTCCTAAAAGATTTGGCTGAGCAGTTTTGTGGCCCACTGATATTTATATTTAATACATCTTGAAATGCTGGGGGAATTGCAGAAGACTTGAAGAACACTAACTTGAAAAAGGCAAAGGGGGTGACCTGTACAACTGTAGGTCAAGTAGCTTTACATTTGTTCTGAATGAAATAGCAACAAACTGATACGGGATTCCTTTAATAAAGACGTGAAGAAAGAAATATAGGTAAAGCCAGTCAGTCTGGTTTTATGAAAAACAGTCATTTTCAGAGAGATCCAATTCCATTCTTTGATGAATTGCAAAGGTAACTGGCTACATTTAGTATTCTTAGCTTTTTATTAAGCATTTGACTTTGTACAAGCTAGCCATATAGAGCAATCTAAATGGCTTGGTAAGCTGGGCTCATTCAGACAGAAAGCAATGTAATGCAGCCAAATGCAAGGAGCCTGGGCAACAAGCAGGA
>NW_017728886.1:90552300-90615767 GCF_001723895.1 Crocodylus porosus
CCCTTTGGGCAGGGGGCTGGACTTGATGATCTCCCGAGGTCCCTTCCAGCCCTAATGTCTATGAAATCTATGAAATGAAGAATCTAAGGCATACCTATGGAATGGGAAAGGGCTGTATCCTGGAAGGCAGTGAGTCTGAAAAGTGCTCTTAGGGTTCACAGTGGATAAACAGCTCATCACAAGCTCCAGATGTGATGTTGTGGCAAAAAAGGCTAATTTGATACTAGGATGCTTAATGAGGGACAGAGGGAGAAAGAAAAGGGAAGTGATTTTACCTTTATGTAAGGTACTGGGGAGAGTGATACTAGAATACAGCATTGAGTTCTGGTGTTTGCACTTCATAAAGCTGATGGAATAATTGGAAGGGGTGCAGAAGAGAGCCACACACATGCTTGAATGGCTGGGGAAAACGTCCACTGAGTTAGCCTCTCACAACTAAGGTATGGAGCTGAGGTGATGGCAGTCCATATTGTCACAGGGCACTGAGACATACCTGCTTTCTTAAGAGTGGCAGTGGGGAGCTAATGAGGGACTCGCCTGACCAGAAGAGGGCTCAGGCTGGAGCTACATGCCCAGAGCCTGCACCGGTCAGGTAGTCTCTCCCCAGCAACCGTGAAGTGGGGAGCTCCTGGCTGCAGGGCATCAGGGCTCCTGCAGGGACCTGGATTTTGGCTGAGGAACTCTGCAGGTCTGGGACCAGAGGCAAGTTTCCAAGGTTGGGAAAAACTGGGTTTACAGGCAAGTGGCTTTTGTTTCTGTTAAACGCCTACAGGGATTGGGGGTCTGACAGAGGATAGTGGTGTTTCTTATTTAAGTTACACCGGTAGTTTAGCCTTGAGCCCTGCTGGGGCAGCCTGGTGTCCTATTTTGAGAATCGGTAACACAGAAGCCCTCAGAGTGAAGGTGGGGCCCAGTGATGGGTCCCAGAGCCTAGAAAAAGGGTGAGGCCCAAACTGGAAGGTCCAAGAGCCCAGGGAAGGGTTGAGCTAGGCCAGAGGGTCCATGAGCCCAGAGTGGGCCAAGCCAGACCAGGGACCCGAGAGTCTGGAGAGGGGCTGCATGCAGGACCAGAGGTCAGAGAGCCCAGAGGAGGGGCTGCTTTCGGGACCAGGGGTCGGAGGCCCCAGGGGGCCAAGTGCATAAATAGTCACATCAATGAGAGAGAACATCTGCAAGGCTTGGGGTGTGGTGTAGGGGAGGAAAAGGAGCCGCGCAATTTGCTCTTAAGGCTACAGGGGCCCTACAGGGGCCTAATCAGGCCCATGGGGACCTATCAACTGGGAGGGCTGGATTGAGGTTAGTGGGGCCTCAGGAGAGACCCAGGGGGAACCTACTGGGATTGGGGCTCACTTTAAGGCTGTTGGCAGCCTCCCTGAAACAACCTATAATATTAAGAACAAAGTGTGGTGGGTGAGGTATCTAGGGAGATAGCCATTAGAGTTTGAGCCTGGCAGGAGTGGCAAGGCCACTAGGGGGCATCACGGCTGCCCGTGTGGCAACAAGCCCATCACACACATATCATCATATAGAGAAAATGCCAGGTAATGAAAGTCAAAACCAATGGCAAAAAACTGAAGCCTGGCAAATTCGAAGTGGAAATCAGGCACAGTTTTTTAACTACAAGGAGGATGAACCACTGGAACAAGCTAGTAACAGTCATCTCTTGATGACTTTAAATCAAGGATTGGACTCCTTTCTGGAAGAGATGCTTTAGTCAAGCACAAGTTATTGGGCTCAGTGCAGGGCTAGGGGGTTGAAAGTATATGGCTTTTGTCATGCAGAAAGTCAGATTTTCCTTGAGATTTAAATATCTGAGACTACTTAATATCCAAATGTGAGGTTTGGATTTTGAAAACCAGTCTCTGCTACAGCTGTGTCGTTCTTCAAAGGGAGCATTAAACAGCCAGAAAGAACCAGTGGGACAGATCCTAGGGCACTGTTTTAACTATCGTATGTAAGAGCATCCTTGGGACTGCCGCAGCCTATACTGGGGGCAGCTCAGGCCCCAGCCAGCCTTCGGAACAAGAGTTGCCAGAAAGGCAGCTTTGTTCCAGCTCCTCACCATCGCCACCCATTCAGATGCTTCGATGCAGGGGCAGGCAAAGTCTGGCCCGCGGGCTGGATTAGGCCTGTGGTGGACTCCATTTCCCAGCAGCCTCTGCCTGTGTCGCTGTGGCCGGTTTCCATGGAGACCCCAGCAGTGGTGGAGCTGTGACTGGCCAGCAGCACTAGCAGGGTGCGCGGCTAGGCAAGGACCTGCTCTGGGGCTGGGATCTTGCGGCGGTGGCAGTGTTGTCCGGAGCCAGGGCAGGACTGTGATCCAGATCATGCTGTCACTGCCACAAGGTCCCAGCCCTGACCCTGGAGCAGCTCCCTGCCAATGCTGCTGGGCTGGTCTCCATGGAAACCCTGTCCCTGTCCCACCATTGCTGGGGTTTCCATGGAAACCAGCTGTAGCAATGTGGGCAGGGGCTTCTGGGAAATGGAGTCAGGCTGCTGGCTAGATCCACTGTTTTCCCCACCCCTGCTCCAGTCTCACATTCTGAACACCTGAGTATTGAGCTCAATATTTGCAAAAAGCGAGAAGTACATCAAAACAAAGTGCGCCTAATTATTGGGATTTTTTTTCCCCAAAGATTGTTTACATGAGCTTCAATTTATCCCTTTTTGTTTCTAATGTTCCTTTAAGAATAAAGTCGAAAGGACTGCTTTGGGTGATATATTTGCAGACCTAAGTGGCAGCACCAGCATTCAATACTATTACGCGTGCAGAATAACAGAGAAGTAAGGAGGCATGACACAGTTTAGAAACTATTAAGTGGATGTAATAATAGACTTAATTAAACCCAGAGGGAATGCTTCTGCAAATCATTCGAAAACCTTTACAAAAAAAAAAGTTTTGTGGAATTTGAAGCACAGTTTCAGATTGGCAGAAATGAACCAAGTAGGCATCTCTGATATTCTCTGTTTTCCCCACAGAACAGACACAGAACTAAAAGTGTCACTGCGCAATTCTTGCAAATATACCATAGCTGTGATTGCAGGTTGTAGCTTATTCTCCATTTACTCTTAGCTGCGTGCTGAGGATTGCCAGCTGTGATGTCAACATTTGCCCACAAGGAGCTAAATAGACTTCCATTGCCTTTCCAGTCAGCACCAAGCAATCACTAGACATGAATTGCTGATACCTTACAGTAAAAGTGAAGGATTCTGTATTCATTACCAACTTCTTTGAGGCATGTAGTCACAGACGGGCTTCTTGGTGAGGTAAATTAGCCTGAGCTGAGCAATGTGCTGATGCGAGTAGGCTGCTACTGGTGACTATTAATACATTTAGAGTTCGCTAACTGCAATCTTTCCTGAGACATCCCAGGACATCCGGTTACCTTAAAATGGTGCTAATTCAAGTGGAAATGGCTTGGCTCAGTCAGTGGGAAGACGCTCTGAGTTCCATAGGCATTGGATCCAGCCCTTAAGGAATTAATTTTGCATCTCTTTGACTGGATTATGGATGTATTGCTTTGGTGTGGAATTTGACCTAAACAAGCAAATGGATTTTTTAAAAGGTAAACTTATTTCCCAAATGTAATAATAGTGGGATATCCATTGTATAACTATTATGCAAATGACCCCTTAAGCCAATTCAAAACATCCCCACAGGAAATTAAATGCAGGTGCTTAATTATCATAATGAGTAAAATTAATAATACTTTAAATGACTATTACTTATTTAAACTTAGTCTCCTTATGTCTGTTTTTTCACAGGACCAGCTGTCAGATACAGCGAGTTCAGTGTGTCAGACCCCAAACCTCCACCTCTTATTGGACAGCACACTGTAGAGGTACTGAAGGGTGTGCTGGGATATGAGGATGGCACCGTAGAAGAATTGCTCAACACTGGAGCAGTGGTTCAGCATGAAGTCAAATGAAGAACTTCAGTTGTAGTGCTTCGTGTTGAGTCTTCTGTATTTGCTCCTGTTTGGGAACCTTTCAGCTTCTTCCAAGGAAACTCGGAAGAGGAGGCTTAATTCAATTCTTTATTTTCATCCTTGTGCGTTTGGAATGAATCTAGCACAGTTGTATTGATTAAAGCAATCTGGTAAAGACTGTGTGAAGGAAATTTGTGAGGGGGTAAAAGTTGTAATCACAGAATCCTACATGGCTAATCATTTCCTATATTTTTTTCTGGGAAATATAATTCTTATCATAATGAGGATAATTGCCTAAATGTTTGTCCCTATAATGACACAAAGTTGGTGAAAAGAAGCAGATCCTTGAAACATTTGGACACTGCCATCTCCATTTGCACATAAGCTCCTTCTTAAAATATTTGACCACGAAATCAAAGAACTGAGCAAATTGACAGCCTCTGTGATTGATTTTAAACAGAATTTCTGAGCTCATGAGCTCTTTGTGGAGCTTTCATTTAAACAGTGGATGAAGTGACCATTGTAAAACTGCCTTCTATTCCCATGCCTAGTTGTGTAAATATTTGCTTTATATTGCCTTGCATTGCTATGACAATCCCAGAGTGTGTAGCACAAATAAACTTCAACTGTTGCATTTATCCTGTTAAGCAAAGTGCCCTGTTCCAAGCCTCATGGAGAGTCGGAGCACGATTGGAAGGTACTGGTCTTCTGCAGTTTTATTCAGCCCGGCCCTTGATTGGACGTGGACCCAAACCAAGACCTCAAATTTGAGCACCACAGGCCAGTGTTTAGAGGAAACTTGGGTCTGGCTCTATGAGCAGGGACTCATCCACATCTCTTTTAATGGCCCTTACCCAAATCCCTTCACCTGACATCCATTTTACTATGAGGAAAATTCAGATTTGGATCTACATTTTTGGCTGAAGCCCATTTCTGTGATTTAAACAGGACCAGATTCTACTAGCCGTGCTCAAGTTTAATGACATCTTACTCTGCGGCTTCTCACGGAGTAAAGTATTACTCACTTTGAGTAGGGGTGGAAGAATCTGGTCCATCATAAACAGCAAGCAACAGATTAAAGGAAACCCAGTTATTTTTCTACACAAGCCAATTTGGCAGTCCCTCAGCCTCAATGTCTAAGCATATAATTTACATCTAAAGTAAACTCTGCATGGGAAGGCTCTAACCTTTGTTGTGTGTACCACTGGAGTGAGGCAGTGCCCTTCTACAAGTAAATAATGCTAACTCAAACTGACATTCAACAAATAATGTCCATATTTCTCCCAAAGTATCGGAAACAGGCCTGGCATTGTAACTAGCTTGTAACTGTGTTTCCACTTTAACAAACAACATCCTCTGTATTACATTTGAACTTCACAACTGTGTATTACCTTCTGGGGAAAAAATGGTTATGATATAATGAAGCTGAAATGGAAACACATTGCAGTTGTCATTTTTGAAGCTCTTTGTGTGTGTGTGTTTTGGTTCGTTTGTTTGCTTGTTTTGTGTGTCTTTCTGTGTTTTTTTTTTCCAATGTTGTACTAATCATTTTTTTTCTTACATTGTATTCCTGGCATAAAGCTCAACACTCTGTCCATGTGCTAAAGGCATCATGAGATTCTGGACTAGTGACTTCTTAAATAAATATAGAAAGAAGTCTGCCTTGAGAGTCAAATGGAATAGGAAAACCCTAGGGGAAGAGTTAGTATTTGGGAATAGGATTGGAAGGGGTTACGATATAGTCCACCTTTAATCTAAGAGGAGCAACCCCTCTTAATGAGAAAAACAGTGATTTGCAGCAAGCGTCAAATAAAATGGGCAGTGCGATACTAAATTGAGTTTTGTTTATTGCTAGAACTATTTCACATTATCAGGTCATGTTTACAAATAAACTTTGCTGTTTCTACTTATTGAGGGACACTTATTTCCCCATTTCTGAGAATTCAATGCATAAATAAGATACAGCAAAATCATGCTCGGTTTAGTTCAAGGCTTTCAAAGGATCTTTATTCAGGGCTTTGCCAGGTATTGGAAAGACCTAAGTGCCAGGCCCTCAGAAAACTTGGCATAGCTCCATTGACTTTAACAGAACCATCCTGATTTACACCACCTGAAACGCTGGATCTGACCCATGATTTATTTATTCCAACATACCCACACAAATAGAGATTTTCTTCCCTTTTTAGTGTTTGCCTCTCTCTTATTTTGACATGCAGATACTAAGGGCCTCGTCACAAGAAACACTTAGTACATGTGGAATCTGTTCAGTATTAAAGTTAGAATATGATCTGAGCAGTTGTGTGGTATTATTTACTACAATCTCTACCATGCACAGCTCGCTGATTGTTGGTCTCAGCCCTACCACCACACCTGAGGCTTGAACCGGGCTTGGTACAGTGCTGGAGCTGGGACTGATGATCAGCTGATTGTCAGTCCCAGCCCCAGCACTGGAGCCCCTTCAGTGAAGAGAAAAAGGAGGATCAGGCCCTTGGTGAGCTGCAGTGCTATGGTCCCATCAGGACATGCTGATTGTACAGCCCAGAAAGGAATTGTGGGGGAGGGAGTTTGCAAAAATCAGCCCCTCTACTTGCTATTTTCACTTACAACTTGAATGGATGCCTTGGGGGGAACCTACCATTACTTGTATTACCTCTGTGGAGCAGGCTGATGACAGCTGAACATCTGATGACAGATGCTCCTCCTGCGAAAAGTTGTAACTTTTCTATGATACAGTTGCTCTTAGCACAGATTTTCTTGCTTGAACACATGGGATACTTGGGTTGTAAATGCAGTTAACACATCTTAAGTGTAACGTGTAACATGGCCCTAAAGGAGATAATCCATGACATTATTTTGGAATAAGAGCATTGCGAACCCTGTAATTGCTACTTATTGCTAGGCTAAGGACAAGAGATTCTGTAAATAAATGGGTGATAACTAACTGTCTACAGGCTGGGGGGAAAAAAAGGTATGCTTGATGCTGCTAAAAATCTTTAAATAACTGGGTGACCCCATAGATCTCTCAGGTCTGATCCTGCAACCTGTGTTGTCCCACTCCCAGAATCTGACCCCTGGAGTTTTAAATTGCTTTTTTTAGACAATCTAAACAATTGCCTTAATATTACCCAAGTTCTCAGTCACTACTGCAGTAACATTTTTCTTTAAAATAAACCCACACAACGTTTATTTCTGAAAGCACGCTGTGCACCCATCTCAGCAATCCTCAAGGATACACATCTCTGATTATATATCAACTGATATATTTGACATGTTTAATTTGTAAACAGTTCTCTTGGTTGTCCTGCTAAAGGGGAAATCATCTTGTGGGATTTGGGGTTTAATAAAACTAGATCTTTGGAATTTTCAGGTTAGGTATGTAGCGAGCCACGACTGTGCATGGCTTCTCCTGGCAAAGCTGCTAATGCTTTATCCTGTCTGCTAAAATCTAGTTCACGCCATGATTTATATGTGTGTGCACGCATGTGCATGGCATTGGCTTTATGATGATGCACTTATGCGTCATCATATTGCATAAAAGCAAACAGATGTACCCATTTTCTTAGTGAAAGCTTAACCCAAAAAGAGTTATTTGCCTATATGGTATGTGAACCCTGTTAGTTCAAACAGTCGAGTCAGAAAGAGGATATAGTTGCTACTAGTTATTTTGTGGTGCTGCTGAAGACAAAACCCATGTATCTGTTTTAAAGGGCAACTTGCATCTTGGGGACTAGATTGACAGTTTGCCTCATGGATCCCTTGATAATGTCTTTGTTATCATATCTCTTCCACCATTCTCTTCTCTTGACAGGGTAAACTAAAAATTCTCTTCCCATTCATCCTTTTCTAGCTAAACGTAAAATTCCAGATCTGTAGCTGGGGTAATTTGCATAGCTCCTTTGAAGTTAATGAAGCGATGCTGATTTATCCAGCTATAGATCCGGCCCCAAGGTTTTATATTTTTAGTGGGGGGTTTCTTCCCTGGGTTCCAAAAGGAAACAAAAATTTAAATTAAAACTCAGCAATTTTTATCCTTATTTAGTAAATCTTGGAGTATAACATTAAGGAGTCTTGCCTGTGACACGTCCTGTGCCAAACTCTTTGCATTTGTACCTATGAATCCCTTGCTCATTGCCTGCAGGAGGAAGTTCATGTAAATTTGGCCTTTAGAATTGGTTCTGTTTTGAGCAGTGATCAGGGGAAGAAAATAACCCACTTTGTGTAGGCTTGGGTCACTTAACAGCCCCGCTTAATGCCTTGTCTTGTGTTCAGTTCCAAACTGAGCCAAAGTTGCATGTAAATTTGTGAATGTGAGTGGGATCACCTTTCTGTGCTGGGACAAACATTTCTTTTTCACTAACAACGAACGAAATCAGTGATGTATACTCAGAAAGAGGTGGGAGGGTGGGTTGTTTTGAATTTTTCATGGAACTAAGGGGAGGAAACAACATCTACTTTGGACTTATATACAAAACCTTGGGTTCACTTGTTCCATATTGACATAGGGCCAGAGTCTGTCCTCCTGATATCAACAGGACTCTTGCCCTTGATGCTTAACAGAAGCAGAATTGGGCTAAAAAGACTTGGTGAGGCTTAACCAGTCAGAGTAACATCTTTGCTTCTCACATACTATCATCTCCTGCCCTCTAGGAAAATTAGCTAGGCAACCCGAAGCGAAATATATAGTGTGGGAGTAGATGGGTGTGGGCTTATGTGCCCAGGCCTTTTTGTGAGGGAGTTTTCATTAAGTTTTCCAGACCCTCCCACTCTGGATATGCTGTAAATCTTCAGCATGGTCAGCCAGGAGAGGAAAGGAGGCCTGACAGCTTCAGGACTAAAATGGTCATGAATTTTTTTTTTAATTATCTAAATGACAAGACACAGTTAATCCTTTGACCTGCATGACATTATACCAACGCATTAAAATGTGTTTACTTGCCAAAAGTGTATTCAAATGTATTTATTTGCCAAAAATGGAGGAAGGGTAAAGTACTTTTAAAGTTCAGGAATGCTGGCAGTGCTGCTCAGATTTCATGTGAGTGACATTAAACAGTGCCAGATATGGTTCTTTTCTTAACTGCATGTACCCTGAGTATAATGTGGCCTGGTGAAATGTTAAATGCTATTAGCTAGCAAAAAAACCCCCAGAACAGTTCCTGGAAGATCAAGTAACCCCCCCCACACAAACGAGGACTGCCTGTTTTTAACCAAGGTGATAAAAATGTGCTGTTAAATAGTGATGTAGTCACCTTTTTTAAAGTTGACAACCACTTAATTCAGTTATTGCATGAGCCTGTTTTAACTGGACCAGTCAGAAGTATGAGGAAAATGCCTGGGATCACACATGACCAAAGACCCGTGAAACTTTGCTGAGTCTGCACTGCAGGAAGCAACAGGTGAGGTGGGGACAGCCTGTTCATTTTCTTTTTTTAAAATTGTTTTTGCTTTATTCTCCAGGGTTGTAGATGCAATGAAATTGAAAGGACAAATTAACCTCCCATTAACAAGAAACTCTTGAAAGCAGAGTATAAAATGTGCTCCATACTGCTACTCTTGCCCTGTTGATGGTTTGACTTAAATGAGAAATGGGAGTTTGAGAAAGAAAATTCAATATGATATTTGAAAAGTAGTGTGGCAGCGTCCAGTTCATTATAGCTTCTGTATTGCTTCATTTAAAATGCAACTAATTTGTTTAATAGCTATCTCAGTGTTGCCCCAAGTATAGTTCATTTTAGGGTTGTGTAAAGATCTGACGATGTGCAACAGGCTGGTAGGAACTAGCACCTGGTATAGGGATATATCGCTGTTCTCCTGAGCTTCCAGGTTATAAATTAAATCCCTACCTAAAACTGTTGAGTAGGTATGTGTTCTTATTTAAAAATGACAAACTGGAATTTTGACATAGTGATTTTGCATGGGTGAAAATTGTCTGTTTTCTTTAGAAAATACTGGCTTTTCTTCAGTACCCAAATCCCAAAAAGTTTTGACTAGAAATTAATAATTTCTTGCTGAAAATGGAACATTTCAATCTGGATTTGCCATCATGGTTTCTCCTGAAAACTGTGTATAGGTGCATCGTTTCTGCTTTCTGCACAATGAGCCTGGTTTGCTATGGGCAGAAATCTGTTTCATCTAGAAGAGACTAACTCTTCTGAGAGTTACTCAAGTAAAGCATATGAGCAATTGTATCACCCATCTGAGCGTGTAAGCATCTCCTTTATAAGAACAGAGAGACATCTGCGTTTATCTGGAGGGCTACTGTCCTATCTCCCTTCTTCTATTCATCACTAGACCCCCCTTGAACAAGCCTTTAGAAAATTACTGCATTTCCTGCTTTTCCTCTTATTCTTTACTGGATACCCTCCAGTCTGGCTTCTGTCCTTTCTATTCCAATGAAACTTCTGCTCCTTAGACTTCCAATGACCTCTTCCCAGCTTTGTCCTAGGGCCTTTACTCCAGTATCAGCCTAAGCTTGTCTCTTTGACAGCTTGCCCTTTGTGAGATTTGGTGGTTGTGTCTTCTCCATACTCTCCTCCCATTTCCCTGACTCGTCTATTTCCCTTTGACCTCCAATTACCCTTGTGTATTTTCAGAACAAATCTTTTTCAGATTTTAGAAATCCCCGCCTCCCCTGTTTCCCTGGTCTACAGACGATAAAGGCCTTTGGTCAGTCTTGAGTATGTAAGACATTAAAGAACACCACACATCCTTGTGTGCTTCCCATACTGTTCCCTAAATGCTGCAGAATTAGAAGCCTGATACTTTGCCATTTGAAGAAAATAAAAGGACTCCCATTGACTTCAAAGAGAACTGAATGAGGCCCTAAGTCAACATTTTGCATTTTTCATATATTTGAATAAGCCAGACTTAGTAACGTGCTTGCAGACAAGCTATTAACATATTTTCTCTCTGGAAAAGTTTGTACAGTAATCAGAGACATTCCAGGTACACAAACAATCATTGCTTTAACTTCCCAGGAGAAGGACATTCATAATTTACAATATTATCATCCAGAAACTTTAAAATATCTTTGTTTCTTTTTGTTTTAGAGGTAGATATTAGATGACATTCTACACAATGTCATGTTGAATGTATCCTTAAATTTCAGTAGAAATGATATACTTGTTCAGATATAACACTTATTTTATTTAATCAAGCACTTACACATGCCATATACAATATTTTAGGAATATATGTTGTGATATAAGCCATTCCTAGAAAAATGTGCAAACAAACATTTGGCAAAAAGAGGGAAAATCCATCCCTTTTTGTGGTTACCTTACCAAAATTCTGGTCACCCCCTAGCTTTCACTACCCCAGAGTCAGGCCTCAGACAAATCAGGAGTGACTTAAACATTCTTATGTATTGGTAAACTTAATTATTTGGGCTAATTGTCCTTGCCTTTTGGTGTCTGAGGTGTTATAGTATGTTCATATCACAATATCCAGCTTTGTAATCAGGATAGCTACAACATTTATTATTTGGAGGGGGTGCATTTCTTAATAAAAAAATTGAGATTTTCATGTAATGACTTGAGTCATGGAACTAAGACTTTAAGAAAAACACTAAAATCATGAGATTTATGGTAAAATGCAAGAACTGAGAGCATCAATGTGTGTGTGCGCACACCAATTGCAGGCTGTTGTTTGCTTTTTTGCTGGCCTGAAATTTGTATGTCTTTAGTACCTGTCTTGTAGAGACTTGGAGTTGCTGGAAGAGCTGTTATTTCTGGAATTGTGCGATTTCTTGTGCAAAGCTCAAGGCAATTTATTTTGAGGTGGACTTCTTAAGAGTTAATCAAGGATGCTCAAGAGCTTGACTCGTTTGTGTTTTGTAGTGTACACTTTAGTAAGCTAAGTATGAAAGGTGTATAGTTCATTACTTGCTGCCAGAAAAACCCATGAGTCATTTAAAGTGCTGATGTGAGTTGGATGGACCTAAAATATTATTACAATACATTTTGAAATCTTGTCTCTCCAACTGCAGGACACAAGAAGCTCCCAATTAAGTCGATGGCAATTATTCAAATTCTCCATGTGTAAAAGGGAACCGGAAACATGACCTTTCCCAATAATATTAAATCAGTGCTTACTGGAACAGACTTGGGGCCAGATCCTCCAGTAGTATATAAGATCATTATTCTATTGACTTTGAGGGTGTTCTACCAATATATAGCAATTAAAATTGAATGTCTGTAGTTTGCTTGGCATTCCTGAGACCTGGGTTCATTTCCCTTCTTTGCCTCTGGTTTCCTGGTTCAGCCTTGGTTCAATTGTGCCTTAATCTCTAGTCCTCCATTTCTAGAGAGATCTTTTTTTTTCCATGCCGGTTAATATATTAAATATGATGAGGTTTTCTGGGGCTACTTCCATTTAGGTAGACTGAAGCCATTTTGTCTGTGTCAAGAGGCTATTCTGGTGATTTTAAATGTGATCGGTTATAGCATAACCTTTTATTGCTAAATGGTTTCTCAACATGGAGACATCCTATTTTCTTTGTAAAAAAGAGTCAGAAACTACAGCTTTCCCAGCCTTCCAGTTACTGAGAAAAAGGGCTACAGTCACTGCATGGTGAAAGATTCCACAGATCATTTGAGTATAAACAGATAATATCATCGTACCTAGTGCTTGTTTTTGACATTAAGATTGCAAATATTTGGAGTTTGACCTTTCTGCCTTGACTGCAAAAAGTTCAAAAGGTTAAACTCATTTTCTGACTTGGATAATTACACCAGGACTAGGGCGAGAGCTGTTGCTTATATGTTCCCAGGAAGAGCTGCTTATATTGTGATGAAGTTGAGAGATGGGGTAGTCTTATGACTAAAGTTCAAACTAACGTGTTGGGGAACTGAAGGTGTGGAGAAAGCTTCTTCCTCTGTATTCCTCAGACTTACCAATCCAGCTGAAAGTTGACTGAGTCACATAGTTAATAGTGGAAGAAATATTAGCATATTTGAAAAGGAAGTTTGATTACATTTATCCTTTTCATGAATAAAACGGATGAAATTCAGTAAAGACAAGTGCAAAATGTTACACTTAAGATTCCTCCTTCTTTATCTGATCCCTGCCCAGCTCCCCTTTATACTTTGTCTCCCTTACTGGCTGGGAGCAGACACCAGAAAGAAGTATCTGCGCACCAGTGCTGCTATCTGTAGCCAAGCTGGTCCCCACAACTCCCAGCTGGAGTGATATGACTCCCACCTGATACAGGCACAGGAGGGAGTTTGTTCAGCCACACTAATTGCACGTGTAGATGCACCCAGTAAAAATGACATTGGGAGTTAAGAGGAACTGCAGGAGTTCAGAGACTCCCACTTGCCTTGTCCAACTCATGCAGTGCAGCAAAGGCAGGACTAAAATTCACATGTTCCTCCTGGCAACTGAACACATACTCAGGCCACTAGCTCACTCGGAGTCCCATAAGAACAGCTAAGACAAATGGTAGTTCTTCTTGAGTTTAATCCAGGTTTTGATGAAGAGCACATCTGCAAGAGAGAAGTGACAAAATTGTTATTGGATAGCTTTGTTACAGTTTGAATTTAGGGCTGTAAAACAAACAGTCTGCAGGGAAGCACACTAGTGGGTATCATTGCAGAAACAGTTGCTTAGAAAGTAATGGGAAGGAGTTTCCTCCACTAAACAGGGTCCAGACTAGAGCTCATAAGACCTGTTCTGTTGAAGGCAAGTCACTCCACCTCTCTGTGTTTCTGCTTTGCCTCCTGCCCTCTGTTTTGTCTATTTTGATTGTAATTTCTTTTTAGTGTCTATCCCTACACAGTGCCTAACAGAAAGGGGTCCCTGTGCCAGTTGGACATTACAATAATGCAAATAATTAAAGCATAAATAATATACAATCAGGCATGCTAACAAAATTGGCAATCCTACTTGTACATTCGGCCTTTCGCGCTTCTTAATTTGTGTTGTGTTCCACACTGGAATTTTTTACTTTTCCTCATTATACCAAATTTGACATTCTTAAACCTGCTTCACATTTACCCCTTTGATTTACAATGTTTATTCACCTTTTATTTTGTTGGTGTTGTCAAAACAAGATATGTGACAATTTGAGGGCTTACAGAATGCATATTTTGCAATTATTGTTCTTGTGCTCTGTCCAGTGTAAACCACTTTAGAAAAGCTCAGTTTCCAGCAGGGTATGTGCTTTTTTGCAGAGTAGTGGATTTTAAGTTATCTGAAGAGGAGGCACTGTTTTTTTTTTTCTCTAATGGGTACTCTGAGCAGAATGTGGTTTAGTCAGTCCGTCACTGTACCATAAGTTAAGATCTGTCGAATGGAGCCCAGAGGAATGAGTAGCATCTACCCTATTTGGTCAACCTTGCAGCTCAGTTCCTCTCAGTAGATGTGTTATTGCTAAGGGACAAGTCTGTGTTCTCCCTTTCTCTTTATGACACAGTGAAACTGGGAGACTTTGCTGAAGAAGTAAGAGGATGCAGAACTATATGGGACTTGTTGGCCATTTTCTTTCTTATTGCCATCTATGGGTGCCTGTAAAAGTGTGGGGACGCTGCTTCCATGCGTTGTAATTACTATATGTCAGAGCAGACTTGATTAATCACTTCATTCAATCACTAATTAGCACACTTCAGCAGCGTTGGTGTCTTGTGTATTCAGTGTTCCCACACTTAAAAATGGTGGCGGGGTGCTTTAATCGTCAAATGAGCTTTAGTTAAAGTGTGCCCATTTTGAAGCACGGGACACTGAATACATGAGATGCTGTGGCCATTTTAATTAGAGTGGCTGTCAGAGCTGCTTTAATTATAGCCCTGCGTTTCCCTCCCAAGAATATGTAAAGATGCCCTGAGTGTCCATGCATGAAAATGTGAACCTATTGCAGCCACACAAACAATCTGCCATCTAGTCAATAAGTCCTGCAGAGCTCCTTAATACACCGCTTATTTGTTGCCCAGCCAGAGCAGATTTAAGAACTTAATCACAAAAGAAGCATTCTTGCCAGCCAGTGCACAAACCATATGAACTTCAGCCTTGAGCGAGTGACTTCCAAGGACTTCCCAAGACTGGCCTGTGAGCCAGATGGTCAGCTTGTGCAAACTGTTGTAGCACCATTGATGCAGCAAAGCTGCACCAACACACACCAACTGAGGTTCTCTTTCTGTTCCGTACTATGGCTCACTGCATGGTCTGTCTACTGGGTGTTTACAAGGTATTTACCAATGCCTGCAACAACAGCACTGTATTCCCACTGCTGGCTTTCTTCTAGAGAAATACTGAATGACCTCTGTGGTATGTGACAGCTTGACTGTGCAAAGTTATCCTTAACCGCTCCCTTTTCATTTGCTATATTCCAGGAATTAACCTTTTGCACAAAAACAGGCCATTTGATTTTCATTGCCAAGCTGAAGTGCAGCCAACTGAGAATTTAACGAGGGCACCCTGAACCAGCAGCCTAACTACGAGTGAATGACCATGACACCAGACTCAAGCAGGCACTTACATGGAGTGCAAAAATGTCAGCCACCTTCCCTATTGTCCTGGCCTTTGCTACCCCTGCCTCTAGAGTGCAGAGCCTGCTTGCCATGCCTCTTCTCTGACCACTGCTTTACTGCTTCATATCCAGGTTTGATGCATATGGAGCAGGATGGGTTGTTTCACAGTGGCACCCTCCAGAGCTCTGGAAAGCATTATAGAGACACCCTAAGACTGCATCATGAGGTTTTCTCTTCTTTACCAGGTGTAATGCTGGTATCTCTTGGCCTCTTCCATGATCCTTGCTGCTCAGTCTGGGTACATCTATGTAAGACTCTATGTTGTTGTAGCGACGAGCTACGGTGACATAGTTCATCGCTATGGTGATGTAGCGTCAGCAGGCACAAACTGTGACACTGATGCTTCTGTGCAGTAGGGTCAGAAATGACCTGTGCACCACCAGGACTATGTATTAATGGTAGTTATTGCACAGTCATCTAATACTAAATGACTGTGTAGATGCGCCCCGTAGCTATAAAAACATCTTCATTGGAATTGCATGCATGCAACAGAAAAGTAGTAGTCCCTGTGTCCTTTAAAACTACAACAACCAATCTTTTTAATGAAAATGATTTTCTCTCTAGAAAATTAGAAGTTGTTCAGAACTAGTTAAAAGCATACAAGGTATCAGTTCCGGGCCCTAAGAAGATACTTAAAGATATGCAGCCAAATCTCATAATCGGAGACAACTAAATCAAAATATTTCAATCTTCAAAGCACTATGGAGACAACAGAAGTTTTGCTTGGGAACTAAGAGCAGACTGTCGGAGAGATCAGAACTATTAGATACCAAATCTGAAGTTCCAAACAGCTTTTCAGTTTCCATTTCAAATTTCTGACATCACTATTAATCTTGGGGAAACAACCAGAAGTTTAGCAGAACATGATGGGCACTATACCATAATCACAACCTGCTTAAGGTAAGAAATGGGTTTGGGCAAAAATGAGGAGGAAAAAATCCTGCATTTTGAAATAGGCAACAAATCCATATGTTTCCTGATTTTACTCATGTTGCACTGAACAGCAGGAAAAGAACTGAGCTCATTAAAAGGGGATTTCTTAATGTGTTTGGAGCAGTTACTGCACTGACTCTTCATGATAAATTTCAGCATGAAGAAACTAAATACGTATTTGTGGATTGTAATGACGCAAAGAAATTCCTTGAAGCAAAATTTAATTCCTTATGGAAAAAAGGATGAAGTCAATGATTTCTTAGATCCAATTCTGAATATGATCCATTCTTTTTCTTCTTTTTTTTTGTCTTTTTCAGTTGAATATTGAATCATGATTTGATTCCATCCTTCTCTTCCCTGCTTTTGTGTTGCCAAGTAATCTAATATGAATAAGCCTTAGATGATAGAAGGGATTTTGACCTATGTAGTCAATCCTGTCCTTCATTTCACTATTCATAGTTGTTCCACTTTAAAACCCTATTTTAAAGTCTGTAAGTGAGATTGAGGCTGTAAATTGTCTAGTTTGAAGGGGACATTTACATTTTTGCTCATTTTTTAACAAACCCATGTCTTTTCTCTGTGTAATTCTGACTTCTTTCTCATTGTTTGCTAATGCTACTGAATAGTATATTTAATGCCTTTAAAATTAGCATTCACAGAATTTGCTACACAGATTAAAGCTCAGCTCTTCTTACTCAGCATAACAGGATACAGTGCTCTGTTTATTTCTTCTGTTTTAGAATATGCCCTAAACTATATTTAACCAATGCAGGGGTAGGCACCCCCTGGCATACATGCCAGAGTGTGTCACGCAAAGGCATTTTGGTTGGCACAGCACCTCTGGGCGGATGGTGGGAGAGCCATGAGAGGCCTGATCCTTGTTGTGGCAGCACAGCCCCAACCTCTTCCCTGCCATCCAACCCAAGGTGCATGTGCACCTGCTGCAGCTGGTGAGTGAGGGGCTTTTTTTTTTTTTTAAAGTGCCGGGAGGCTGGGCTGGGTAGGGGATGGGGCCAGGCAAGATGGTCATGGAGGCTTCTCCCATGGCTCCTCTGGCTGTGCCCACCTCTGCTGTGCTCCGCCCTGATGTCACTTGCCTAGCTGGTGGGTCTGGGGCGTGATGCAGGTTTGGCTTGCTCTGGGCAGCGGGGCCCTTGCTCCCAGTGCTGCTGCCCCTGCATCAGCACTGGGAGTGGGGGCTCTGCCCTGCTGCTGCTTTCCAGCCAGAGTGGAGGGCAGGATGCGGGTGCGGCAGCTCTGGGAATGGGGGCGATGCCCTGCTGCCACTTGGCCCCTTGCGCCTGGAGCGAGCTGCACCTGTATTCCACCCCTCCGCCCCAGCTTCCTTCCCCTCCTCCCCCAACTCCAACAGACTTACAAGCTGGAGGCAACTGTTAGCTGCCTGTTTAGTCTATGGCCGAATCTCTGAATTGGCTGAATCTTTCTGAAGTTTTTCTGAATTGATTTGGGTGCTTCAAATTGATTCAGAGCTTTTATTTGGTCTCCTGATTCAATTCAGAGTCAGAGATTCGGTCCCTGAATGGGGCTGAATCGCCTCCGAATTGAATCAGCTACTGAAGCTTTGCACAGTTCTAATAATACCATGATTTATTTTTCATTTCTGTTAATTATTAATTAGATAATTCTCGTGTACCTTATGCCTTGGCCCGAATTAGGAAGGGACCACCACTGATCTTAGGTGCCTTAGAATTTTGGCTGCTTAGGTTGCAGTCTATAGGCTGATGTATTTTTTTCAGAGCTGCACTTAAATCAGTGCTAACTCTTTTAGGATCCCTGAATACCTGGTGCAAGTTGGGCATCCAAAATTATTGGGCACTTTTGAAGTTTAAGCTATTAATAAATAAAAAGGAGCCAGAGAACATCATATCACACTTGCCTATGAACAGGCCCCCTGCTTTCTCATTATGGCTGTATTTCAGCATGTGCCTCACTTTAAATATATGACTAAGCCCATTAGAGATCCTGTTAATTATAATAGGTCAAACTCCTATACCTCAAAGTTATGCCAATGCTGAAAGGCCTCACTAAGTGAGGATAAATGTTTGTCTCCTTCCCTGTCTCTGCTGGGCCTTTTCTTTTCTTTTCTTTGCTTTGTTTTTTTTTGCTTCTCTTTTCTTGCAATATCACTTGCTTTGAGGTTTTGCTAAGTCAGAGATGAGCTGCCTGTGCATTTAATAGAAGTCCTAGATGTTACAAGATTTGTGGACAGTAAACAACTTGTTTGTGATTTAGAGTCAGGCTGAAGCAGTCATATGGATTCCAGCAAAGGTTTGTCTCTTGTTGAGGAAGGTAAGTTTACATTTCATTTCTACAAAAATTTTCAAGTAGCTCATATTTAATTATTTCCTGGGACCAACAGTTATCTCTCCACTTTTAAACAGTCCTGAAGATTACATTGTTGCTTAGTAGGAATAAAACATCACAGCAACAACAGCAAAAAAAATCCAGGTTTGTAAGATTTATGATCTGTTTTGCTGATGTTTTGTGTTAATGCTTATATCAGTCCTGGGCCTAAACTCATCTTTATTAGTAAAATGTATGATGAGTTTTGTTAGCTCAAGAATTCTGAAGGTAAGAGTAATATATACTTGAACATAATACTGTTAGCTTTCACCTTTGGCCTGAGGTGGTGTGGGTCCTAAAGTACATCGTTAACAGCCTTGAGGTTACAGATTCAAGTCCATAGCAAAAGTAATTATGGTATAGCTTTTCAAATTCCAACAAAATCTGCAAATTCTGTTAATTACCTTGTCACAAAGCATGAAAAATGAAAGGAAGCTTTCAGCTAGTCTAGTCCTAAAGAAGTCTGATAAACCCATATTGTGTTAAACTTTTCCATTTACAGCAATCACAGCTAGAATCTTTGGTCCTAACTTGTAAAAGTGGACTTAATTATTGTGAATGTGATATTGGCTGTGCCTGCAAGTAATGCCCTGATCCTGCAAACCACTTAAACACTTTCTTAAGCTCCACTGAATTAAATGTGCTGAAATGGGCCCATTGTGAGTGCAGATGCTAGTGCTAAGGTATAAACATTTGACTGGGTATGTCTAAATGTGTGCATTTATTGTGTATTAGCCCAATTTAAGGCACATTAAGGGCACATGTCTACATGTGCGTGCCCTTAATGAACCTTAAACTGGTGAATTTAGGCTAACCCCACCTAAATTTGATACCTGCATAAAGCAAGTATCAAATTTAGGTGAGATTAGCTAAATCTTATTAATGCACGTGTAGATGCATTAATGTGCATTAACACAGGGACTTCAGTTCTGGGTCTGCCCAGCTACTAGGAGCCCAGCCAGATTCCAATCCCAGGACTTCTGGCTGGCTACTTCTCCTCCTCCAGGGCTGGGCTGCTCTCTGGCAGCCCTAACTGCAGGCTATAAAAGCCTCCAGACTCTTCGTGCCTTGGGGCACAGAGCATAAGGAGGCTGAAGGGGCCAGTGCTGTCAGCATGAGCCCACCAGGTCCCATGTACTCTCCTGGACAAGACACCAGGCAGCCTCTGCCTGACCTGTCCCCTAAGCACAGCTGCTTCTTGGCCACAGGTGAGTATTGCTAAGGGCTGCAGCCTGCTGTGTCCCTTGCCCAGCCCTGGGATTCCCCCCAGGGCTGCTGGCCCTGTTCTCTATGGCAGCAGGGCCAGCACCTGCTCCTGCTCAACCCCAGCTCTGTCTCTTTGCAGACACTGTGGTGAACTGTCTGTGCCATGCCACTCCCCATCCCTGGCTGTGCCCCTGTCCAGGGTGCTGCTGGCAGCTGTCCAGAGCTGGTATCACAGAGACAGCCACGTGGGGGCCAAGAGAGCTAGCAGGGGAAGCATGTCCAGCATGTCATCCACATTGAGTCCTGGCTCCGTCCATGTGCCCACACCTATCCTGAGCATCTGGGCCCCCAAACGGACCCTCAAGGAGGTATGCGACTTTGTGGCAGTTTGGAGTGGGGCCGACGTCCAGAGGCAGTTCGTGCCGGGCGGGCACTTGAATGCCCACATTTATGGGGTCATGCTTAGGGGCAACCAACACAGGTTCATTGGTGGCAGGTCCTATCAGACCAACCTGGTGGCCTTCTATGATCAGATCACCAAATCATTAGATGCAGGGGTAGCAGTGGACATAGTCTTCCTGGACTTTCGGAAGGCCTTCGACACTGTCTCTCACCCTGTTCTCATTAAGAAACTGGGGGACTGTGGTATCACCACCCACACAGTCAATCAGGTCGCCAACTGGCTGGAGGGCTGCACCCAGAGAGTGGTGGTGGACGGGTCATTTTCGGCCCGGATGGATGTGGGCAGTGGGGTTCTGCAGGGCTCCGTCCTTGGGCCTGCACTGTTCAACATCTTCATCAGTGACTTGGATGAGGGGGTAAAAAGCACCCTGTTTAAATTTGCTGATGACACTAAGATGTGGGGGGATGTGGGCCTGCTAGAAGGGAGGAATAGGCTGCAATCTGACCTAGACAGGTTACAGGGGTGGGTGGATGAGAATAGGATGGGATTCAACACTTACAATTGTGAAGTGATGCACCTGGGGAGGAACAACCAGTGCCATACCTACAGGCTGGGTAACTCCCTTCTTGTCAGTACAGAGGTGGAAAAGGATCTTGGAGTCGTCATTGACTCCAAGATGAACATGGGCCGGCAGTGTGGGGATGCAGTCAGGAAGGCCAACCATACCTTGTCATGCATCCACAGATGCATCTCAAGCAGGTCCAAGGAGGTGATCCTCCCCCTCTATGCGGCACTGGTCAGGCCGCAGCTGGAGTACTGCATCCAGTTCTGGGCGCCGCACTTCAAGAGGGATGTGGACAACATGGAGAGGGTCCAAAGGAGGCCACTCACATGATCAGGGGGCAGCAGGGCAGGCCTTATGAGGAGAGGCTATGGGACCTGAACCTGTTCAGCCTCCACAAGAGAAGGCTGAGGGGGGATCTAGTGGCCTGTTAGTCAGGGGGGACCAGCAGGCACTGGGGAAGTCCCTGTTCCCCCGAGCACTGCCAGGAGTGACCAGGAATAAGGGTCACAAGCTGGCAGAGGGTAGATTTAGGCTAGCTATCAGGAGGCGCTACTTCATGTTCAGGGCGGCTAGGATCTGGAACCAACTTCCAAGAGAAGTGGTGCTGGCTCCTACCCTGGGGGTCTTTAAGAGGAGGTTAGGTGTACACCTTGCTGGGGTGGTTTGACCCCAGTACTCTTTCCTGCCATGGCAGGGGTCGGACTGGATGATCTACTCAGGTCCCTTCCGACCCTAGAAACTATGACACTATGAGGCCATTTCAGCTGGGATGCATGCATGAGGCCACTCCCTGGACCCTCCTGCTCCAGCAGCTGGTGTGGGGGTGAAGAACTGGGCAACGCAGGAGGAGGTGTGGCAGCAGGCATGGGAGCTGGCTCGGTGGAAGGAAGACATTGCCTGGGAGACCACCCAGGAGGAGGCATGGGACTAGGAGCAGAAGGAGCATTGGGCCCAGCTGGAGGCCCTGGAGTGCCACATGGAGCTGCTCCAGCAGCAAATGGCCAGCCAGTGGAGCCCATTTCCAGCCCTGCCCCCCCCCCCACACCAGGCCCCTGGCCCTACACGACCCTTTGGTTCCACTCACTGCCCCGCAGCAGGCCCCTGGACCTGCAGGGGAACTATCCGGAGTCAGGGTGCTGGCCACCTGTTGCCGGGCTCTGTGCCATGGGTGCCCCCACAGCACAGCCTCCTACTCCAGGCCTCAGAGAAAGACTGAGACTGATGTATATAGTTTTCATTTTGGGAGATGGGTTTTTTTTATTGGCAGATGGGGACGGTGTTGGAGGGGCTCTGTGTGTTGGGGAGGGAGAAGGAAGGGGGCTCTGTTGGTTGAGGGGGAAGGTGGAGGGATAGGGGTGGGGGTTGTGAGGGAGGTTTTCATTACACACATGTGCATGCCCTGGAGTGGTACTGGGGTATGGGGGGTAGAGGGCAGCAGGGCAGGTTAGTGTCGGCAGGGATGGCCAGGCTCTTTTCCACATTCTGGTGCTCATGGTGGGGCCTAGGCTCATGCAGCAGGTCTTCAGAGGTGGCCAGTGTCATCCAGAATGTATTGACTCACTGGTCATTGTCCCATTCCTGCAACACGACATACTGCAACCAGTTCTGGCTGGTGCGGCAGGCCCAGAGGCAGTGGACTCGTGGGACAGGAGGGTGATGGTGATCCCAGCAGTGGCATCCTGGAACCTGTGGTCATCAGGGCTGGCAGGAGCAGCTGTGTGTGTGGCAGGAGCCCTGGAAGGCCCTATATCAGTCATCCGGCTGGAGCAGGTGGGGGGAGTTGGGTGGTGGTAGGTGGCCGAGTGGTAGGCGCATGGAATGGTAGCAGGTGAACAGTACAGCTGCAGCAGCCCTGAGGAGCAGGGGAACCTGTCCCTGGGTGCCAGGTCCAGGAGCTGGGGCAGCTAGGGTTGGTAAGCACAGCTACAGCAGGAGCACAGCAGGCATGTGCTGGAACTCCCCTTAGTGGCCACAGAAGCACGTGGCAGAGCTGGAGTGACTTGAGACTACAGGCAACACTATTTCGCTTAACACTATTTCACTAGAATGCTCATTTTAAATTGATACCTGATTCCACTTAGCCCTCAGTGAGTGTCATTATAACACTTATGGTTGCCATCTTTGGTCGTTATAACCACTACCAGTCACCATCTTTCGGTTTTGCTTAGCACTCGTTTCACTTAACGCTCGTTTTTTAAGGAACCAGTTCAGAGCACTATGCCGGGGTTGCCTGTAAAGTTAGTCCCAAGTCTCACCACATGTAGACACCTGTCAAAAAATGCTTAATGAACATTAAATTTAAGCACGCTTAAATTCATATGTAGACACACCCTCAGAGTATACTTTAGGCTACCTGTTGCACTTGTCATGAATTTTGCATTTGCAAACTGAAGGCTGAGACGCTTGTAAATGTGCCCCTTTGTGTTAGACTGTAGTACAGTATTGAAAGAATGTTTAGAAAATTATCGTTCCAAAAGTGTAGGTCATGATGACCTGTGAAGGATGGTCCAACAGAAAGAAGTTCCTCGGAGAGCTGCCAGAGCATAGAGCCAACCACAGTTGGTAATGGGACCTCCCAGGGTGCAGTGGTTACCATTAAAATATTTACAACCTTACCTTTTGCCTAATTAATGTTCATGTGGTGTTTGCGGTATTCCTTAAACCATGGAGCACTATTGTGATTTAGTAGTTCTGGGTCTGTTTAAAGTGTCTGCCTGTCTGCAGTACAGCCAGCCCTGCTAATGGGTGCTGTTTTCCCCTGACTCCATACCACAGCACAGGAACTCATTTATGCAGACTTAGTGTTAACTACTTCTCTTCTCTTCTTTCTGTTTATTATTTGGTCTGTTATTAAATGACCACACAGAGACATCCTTGAAAGAAGAAAAGGCTAACTTCAGGCATCATGAGTGATATACAAATAAAACAAGCATATTTAGGCAATTTAGTCTTTGAGAAATGTCTCAGATTAACAGCTTTGAAAACTGAAGCTCTTTATATACCAACAAGCCTTGTCAGTCGTGAAGTGGACACTTGTCCTCAAGGCATGGGACTGAGCTCAAAATCCGCTAAGACTCAAAACTCTACATGGCCATAAGTATGAGCTTCACTACAAGCTGGTCTGTCTCTGCACCAGAGCTGAAAGGTAGCATAAAATCCCTTTATCAAGGCTAAAATGTTTGCTGTGGGATTCAGGGATTCTGTGATTTGGATATTGAGAAACAAACAAACAAAACCCCCACCATGCATACTTAATGCTCTTGACATCTGTTATGCATTTTGGCAGTCTTCAGGGCCTCTAGCCTCTCCAACCTTTCAGACTCTGGATCCTGACCTTTCCTTTAACTGATCACTTGTCCAAACCAGAGTGACCCTCCTCACCTCTGTTTCCTGGGCAGGAGCTCTACCAGACTCTGATCGTCCTCACACAAGCTGTAGACTCATAGCAAGCTGTTGCCTCACAACTGGCTCACCTCTCCTCTGCTTTAGCAGAATATCCTACAGCTCATCTTCCTTACCAGGGCCGACAGACCCCTTCTTAAGACTCCCCTGTAACAGCAACTTCAGATTTTTCTGTGCGAGTGGGCACCTGAGTGGTCTTACTGGTGTACTTCTTGGTTGGGAGCATCAGCATGCCCAAGTCTTGTAACCAGTATTGAAAACGCACCAGACGTTTTTGTCCATCAAATGTCTTCTGCATCTTTGGGACCTCCTTCTCTATTCTTCACTCTGATATGACTTGCTCTTTGATAAAGTTTCTTTCTTATGAGAAAAGAAGCAACAATATTATTTCATTAAACATTATCAGACCTACAGTGTATCAGACCTAATTATTTCACAGAAATTCATAGCTAGAATAGCAGATATGTTGCATGTGAATGTTTAGGGACTTCGTAAGTGCAAAGTGGGAGGAGCTTGTATATTATCTGTCCTAAAGTACCTTATTGTAGTCAGATTTGTTTGCTGGTGACAACTGATGTGCTGTGAAAGTGGCACATTCTGTAGCATGGCTTTCAATGCTGTGTTGTGCTTTAGTTCATATGTAGAAGATTGGAGGCAAGGCATTATTATCGAACAAACTTCCAAAGATTAGTCTGGTGCAGAGGCTAACCATCCTCACAAAATCCTGTAAAACTGTTCAGTCTGATTAGAGCTTTTCCATTATAACAATAGTGATGTTAACATCAACTGGTTTCAGCAACAGTAAAAACTGTCATTAAATATCTTCCATGTGTCAGGTATCTAGGTTGTAGCCGTATTGGTCTAAAGGCAAAGGCAATCAGGACTCACAGTAAAGATGATATCTTTTATTAGACCAACCAGATTGTTGCAAAAAGATTTTTTTTTTGCAAAAATCTGGTTGGTCTAATAAAAGATATCATCTCTCCTGCAAGTCCTGATTGTCTGTAAATATGGCTTCTTTTAACCAGAAGAAAGAGCTCGGGACTCCATGAAGTCCACTAGGACCCTTGCTTATCCAGTTTAATTAATGGAGGAATCATTACAATGTAACAACAGAAAAACCCAAACTTGTAGAGATCTGCATGAATGCAGAGAAAAAATATTTCTCTCAAGCACTTACATATGAAGGTAGGATAGTGACTGTTTAATAACCATTTGGTGAAAACCATCGATTTTTTTCACAATTTTATTTCAAACCTGATAATATTGGTTGTTATACCAACATCCAAGACTTTAGAAAAAGAAAGAGACTGTAATGGCCTTCATTTAAAAAAAGAAAGTTGAAAATTTTCCATTAAAAACTTCTTAGTTTTCATATTTCTCTTTGGTCAAAATTCAATTTTCAATTAAAAGAAATACCATTTTCTAACCAGCTGTTAAAGTTTTGAGTCTCTGCGTTAAGCACAAGTGTTTGAAAACAAATTGAGCGTGCCTTTGAGGCTCAAAAAAACCAAACAAACAGAAGTCCACATTTATTCCCTCTTTTTTTAAAGGACTCTCATGATTTTTAATCAAGTCTCATGATTCTGGGGCCTGACTCATGATAACTGACTGCTTGCTGATGGCTTCTATGACACTTAGTATTTTTTGCTTTATCCCAGTGGGGGTATTAAGGTATAAAGACAAATCTAAGTTTGGTGTGTAGAAGGAACAAGGGACTTGTTTTTGTGCAAATTTTTATGGTGTTAAACATAACTCCAAAAATCTGAAGGTTGAGCTCCTTTTCTGCTTAAAACAGGGTTTCATTCTGTTTGTTTTGTATGAAAAATACAGCATATTCTCCCAGAAATAATTTGATTTTCTCTATGGGTTCTGAATGAAGTTTTTGAGAATTTGCAAGTGAAATATTTAATAGTTTGGGCTAAAAGGGTGAAAGGTGGGTTCTTTCAGAAACTGAGTACCTAACTACAGGTGCACTGAGCCTCTTTCAGGCTAATTTACCCTCATTATTTGCCTTGAACAGGGCAAATTAACCCATGCAGAGCTTTTGTGGCCAGAATGTTTCCAGTGCCCAAGCTGGCTCATTTACCTGAGCTTTCTACATTTCACTGTGATACATAGTGCAGCTATATCTTATATCGCTTCAAATTTCTCATGTAGTTAAAATAAATGACAAATGTGTATAGGCTATGGAGCACAATGACAAAATGGTTCAAGCTCTTTGCTACAGCTCTGGAGGTGTGAGTTCACATCTTGCTCTAGGCTCAGGCCAAAGGTTGCCCTTAACTGACTGAGCTGTACATGGATATGTGGTGATTCAGGTTGGGGAGTCTGATGTGTTGGTGACGAATTGTGTTGCTGGTTATCTGCCTGCAACAGTTGTGCTGGTTATAGTGATGGTATGAGGGAAACTGGACATCTGGGTTGTGTTTCTATTGATAGATTTCTTTCCCCATTGACCACCACCAGGTTTCGTGGCATTGCTGACTCTGTTGTAGCATCTTTGATTACTTTTTTGGGACTTGAGTAAGTTATGGAAATCTACAATTGTGTGCATCCACAACTTATTGTGACAATCTGGGAACACTTTCTGATTGAAAATGACAAAGAAGTAATTTGTGTTGTGGGAAGTGGATTGGAAGAAGGATGCATGGGTTACGTTTGTGAGTGGGGAAGAAAGGTTTGTAATTAGAAAGCTTCATCCAAGTCTAGCTGAAGTTAGAGCTTTCAGTTGACTAAAGTAAGGATTGGATCAATCCATGAGAGAATGGTTAGAAATGGGGGAATATGTTTTTCTCCATGTGTATGAATTGCAAAGGGGGTTGGAGGGATAGTGTGTGAGTGCATCTGAAAATCAGGTTATGCCTGTGTGTATAAATTGCAAACAGGAGGTATAGTTGGGACTGTGTGTATGGATGTAGTAAAAAAAAGTGTGAAGAAAAATCTGGTGCGCAGACTGAAGTGGTGTGTCATTAATATGGTAACTACTAACTTATACTTCCTCCCCTTTCTGCTGTTACCTTACCTTCCACCCTCTTTGACTGCCTGCTGATCACCTAATCCATATTATCAGCAATCTAGATTTCTGGGCATTGTGTCACTTGGTGATGAGGTGCTTGTTGCAAGATAGCCTGATTCTTGAGTGGGGATGTTGGGGATTACTGCAGGAGAAATACCAGTAAGAGAAAATACTGAAATTAGCAGATACTCATTAGACCAGTGGTTCTCAAACTCAAGGCACCCTTCTATAGGTTCAGCTCAACTCAAAGCACCCCTTGGGAAATACCCTCTCTTAATTTTCACTTGTTTTTTTGACTACCAAAAAATAATAGAGCAATTTTTCTGTTGCCAAGAGCTTGGAAAGCCCACAGCAGATCAGACTGGTTTTAACACTACGGATTCCTATTTGGACTCTCTTGGTTTACCTTATGAATCATGTTTGCGCACATGATTGTGGAAACATCACAGTGCTAACATTGCATAGCACCCTCAGAAGGGTCCTAAGGCATCTCAGGGTGCTGTGGCACCCTGACTGAAAATCACTACATTAGGTAGTCCAGTTCAGACATGTGCTTATCTGTAGAGGCTAATGTCTATGAATGCTTAAAGGGGTATTTGCCCAGGCTGAATGCTTATCAAATGCTGAAGAAAGGTATTATGTGGACAGCTGCTCTTCCTTGACACCACTAGAGTGTCTGCCTGAGCACTGGCTTCAGGGCGGCAGCTGGAGGTGGTGAAGATACAATGAAGAAAGAGAGCATACATGAATAGGTGTACAGGGTGTTGAGGAACAGGGGAGAACATCCATAGGCCAGGCCCATGGACATCCAATTACTGTAGCCCAGTGTGTGATTGTGTGTGAGTGTTATATATGGTTGCTGTTCTGTTCTTGTTGCATGACTGTCACAGTTAGTTAGAGTAAGGCAAAAAGCCTGCTGTCCACTGCTGTGCAGTTTTATTATATGTGACTGATTTTATTCTGGCACACAGCAGGGAAGAGAAGAACAGAGACACTGTAGCTCAACTGTGGTTTGAGAGAAAAGCATGCTGAAAACCAGGGTAGCACTATTCCGGCCTTTGAAGTTGCAGTTTGGCACCAGAAATGATCAGGATTAATCAGCTCAGAGATGTGATGGTATAGTTCCCCCTGGAGATGGCAATGGCAGTGGGGAGAAGCAGCAAGGCAAAATAATCCATGGGCACTGCATAATCTGGTGTAATATTGGGAAGCAGCCCAGCGTTCTTCAGCCCTGCTTGCTTCTCACACCCCAGGTATGCTACTGGGCACAGGGCTACATCTGCCCCCAAGGGGGTGTGGGGCACCATGTCCCTCTCCCTTCTGCCTCCCAGAAAAACACTACTGGGTGAAGGGCTGTGCCTGCCATGGCAAAGACTCACACAGGGGAGTGGGCATTGTAGCACCACCTCCCAAATTGGTGTCTGGTGTTCCTGCCCTTTCATCTCCCTCACCCCAACAGTTATGCTATTGCCTGCAGTCAGGGAGACTTTCCTACACAGAAAGCAAGCAAATCTATTTCTTGCCCACTGAAGTCAAGGGCTCAGTCTTGTATGTAATATTTTCAGTAGTCACCCGGACACAAAAAGTAGGAGCATGCTAAGGCACACAGTTGGAAGGCATTTTCAGTACAAAGATGGACCGTAATATCTTGCAGGCAGGAGTGAATGACCCGTGGCATGGAATAATTAAAATAGGCTGTAGTTTAATGGCACAAACTGCAAGGGCATGTATTAGGGCCTGGTAACAAGGATGTTTCTATAAGATGCTAATGGGACACAGAAAGATGAGGGTATATTAGTCAAAGGAGGGATGTGTGTTACCAATAGGATGCAGCTGTGAAAAAAGTCACTGTTGTTCTAGGTCTCAGACAAAGTATTAATGCATTTGTACAAAGCCCTGTTGAGACCTCAGCTCGAATACTGTGTCCAATTTTAGTCACCCATATTTGAATATGAGGAATTCAGTGTGGGAGAGACATAGATGAATGATAATGGGTTGAGAATCTGTCTTATAAGAAGAGACTGAGAGTAGGCTGAGAGGAGATACGATTATTGTGTTCAGGCACAACAATGATAAACACAGGAGAGGGTAAAGAGGTCTTAAACAATATTGACCCAAGAACAAATGGGTAGAAACTGGGCAGCTATAAAATTTATGCTGCACACTATGAAGAAGTTTCTAAACATCAGAGGAGTGAAGGTGTGGAACAGCCTTTCAATGACAGTAAAGAGGACAAAAAAGGTAACTGTTTTAAGATGGAGCTTGATAAGTTTATGGAAGTGATTGATTAGATGTTTGTCTGTAATATCAGGGTGCTGGACTTTGACCTGGGAGGTTCTTTCCAGTCCTGTGTTCATAATGATGGTATCAGTGTAAAAGGGGTAGCTAGAGTTCCTCACAATTCCTGGTGATGCCTTGCCCTTGTACGTTGCCCAGGCCCACTGAAAGTGAAATTGCCAATGTTGAAGTGCAGGGATGTCAATAATATACCTTACTAGTCCTATGGCTCTTCTTCATATGAATAAGCCTTTGCTGAAGCCAGGAGACACTGGAGTCTCCATATTGTTTGGTTGTTTGTTGAATGTCTATGCCACCCTTCCTGGGAAAGGCTCAGGGCAGCTTACAATAAATTATAAAAATAGATAAAATATTAAAATAAAATAATGCATAATAAACAACAAATGCTCCAAAACCTAATCCCTTCTGCCAAGTGCCTGCCCAAATATAAAGATCTCACCATGCTTCCTAAAGATATCCAGGCTTGGGGTCTCATGGACTGCAAGGGGGCACAGGTACCAGAGCTGAGGTACAACTACTGAGAACAACCTCCCGTGTGTTTTCATCAAGTCAATTTGGCGTACAGACAAGACTTACGGGAGGTTTCCCTCAGCTGCGTAATGGTTACTTCTGTGAAAAAGGATTATGGCTATCAGCCTTTCATGTTCTTAAACATGTCATTTTAAAAAGCCTGGGAAATAAAGCAGCATCACCAAAAAGAAGGCACAGATCCAGACTTTTTCACTATTTTTTACATACTAACTATTTTTGTGATTTTTGAGGTCTGATCTTAATACTACCATTGAATTTACCAGTCCCACCCCCATTTTACAGATGGGAAAACTGAGGGTTTGTCAGTACTTCTCTGCTTGTGCTGAATAGCAGCTGTCATCACCTGGCTGTCGGACTGCGTGCACCCTGTGGAGGTGCCAGCTGCTGAAGGGACTATGGCAGTTAGCAAAAGGCACAGAGGAGTCTATAGACACCTTCTCTCAGTTGCCAGATGGTGGCAGGAGCCTTGCACTGGTTGGCAGTAGTAATTTAATACTGAAAGTTCTGGTGCTGCAGAGGACCTCTGAGTATGAATACACTTCATGTTCTTCCACCAAAAAGTAAATTCTTCTGGGAAACTGTGGTAGTGTAGATGAGGCAGACCTGACTTGCTCTGATTCTCACTACAAATCAGTGGCGGAGCTGAAAATACAATTCAGGTCTCCCATTTTTTAACCTAGTGCCTTGTTCTCCTCTCCCTTTTAGCCCTCTGCCCCTTCTTGTTTCTTCCTTTCTGAGGTTTTCACCTTTTCAGATGGAATTTCCTAGGCTTGCTCCTTTGTCCACTGGTGATATTAAACAAGGGAGCAAAAATGGTCAGTTTTGGACTTTGTGGCAAGGGAAATAATATATTCTTTTCCTTGCCCTAGCTAAGAAAAAAAATGCAGATTTGCTTTTTTTTTTTTTTAAACAGATCTGATACTGATATGGTTGAGGAAATGAGCTTGCAATCAGTATAAAACTACCCTGCCTGAAGGGAAAGTATCATGCAGTATCTAAGTAAAAATTTGCTTTGATTTGAATAAGCTATACCGAATTGAAGATTACACTCTCTGGCCATACAGTACACATTGGGCTAAGCTGGCAAAGCCCACAGCTAAGAAAGGCTCTGGTGCACATGCATCTGTGGCTTGCTTAGTTGTGTATTGTTTGTGGTTGTACAATTAAAGATTATATCATAATTAGGATGAGACAGGGTCCAAGATAAATCTTTGTCTACAGTGGGTATTGTTTCTTGCCTTGTGATTACTCGACCCAACCACTTGAATACTCTCTTAATGCAGGCTAAGGTTGTGACTTCCTTCTGTGTAGGCTACTGTAGTTCCATGAGGGGTCATTACTGAGCTGCGTAGATGGAAAGGAGCAAAGGCTGGACCCTGATCCCATGACTGTCCTTCTCCAAAATGCTGGCCAGCTCAAATCAGGCAGAATAGAGGGTCTGATATTGGAACAGCATAAGCTACTCTAGCTGGTTAACTGCTTACTTGCTCTTCCCACAAACTTAAGCAAGGAGGGTGACGGGAGCCAGGAGTCACCTTTGGTCTACTTCTAAATGGAGCCAAGTCAAATATTTTCACTACTGGTAAATTTGCACAAAAAAAAAAAAGGAATTTTGGGAATGAGGGAGAACGTAGACTAAATGGGAATTCGGCAAACAGTCAAATAAGTTCAATTAAAAAAATATCAAAACATTTTGAAATTGCTGAAATGAAGTAGAATATTTTGTTTTGGAAATCCTGAAATGCTCCTATTTCAATATTTTCAGTCTTTAGACTTTTCCCATTGAATTAGTGGGGGGTTGTTTAAAAATTGGCCTAAATTAAAAAAGTAAATGATATATAATATGTAAAAAAAATATATTTGTTTTGAGCCAAACTAAATTTTTCCATGCCATTTTTCAGTTTTGCCACCAAACTTTCAATAGTCAAGGCCAGTAACAGTGCACTCTACAATTCTTTTCATAGACTTCAGATTTTTAAAGGAAAAATAAATGTTTGTGTATTTCTAGTACACTTACCACCTTGGCATCTTGACACGAAAGTGTTCACCAGCTAGACTGCTTTTTTTTTCTTTTCATATTTTTTTTCATTATAGAATTATAATGGCCTCTGTATATATTTTTTCAAGAACCCCTTTGAGATATTTAAATGCATTTAGGCACTTAAAGATGCAGATGGGGACACCCCTTAGGAGAATGCCTGGACTTCTGATTTTCCTTTTAAAAATTTCATGAGGTATCTACCTACATCTTTCAGCACTTCAGTACTTTAAAAAAAATCTGGCTCCTCATGCTTTTGCTGTATAGTTAAATAAAATAAAATGAACTGAGATATTTTGCAGATAAGCAGATGGCTGCTACTTAGTGGCCTATGTGAAATGATATTTTGGTTTTGTTCCAGTTCTAGGCGGATCGTTGTCCTCTTCCCAAAACCTGCCATCATAATTTGCTCCAGGAAGGCTGAGTACTGAATGAGCAACATGATCTTATCTACCTCTGACTTATTGGAGGTTGCTCCTTGAGGGCAGCAATAAGATACATTGAGAGGGGGCATAGGTGGATTAACTAGGGCCCCCCAGATGCCTGGATTCCCTCAGGAAATAGTGGGTTTCCCCTTGCAGGTGGGCAGCATTGCCGCCTGTATAGGGCCCTGCTTGGGGCTGCCAGGAGTGGGGCTCTGGGGGCGTTGTATGCACGTGCATGGCCAGGAATGCAGTCAGGCAACGTGGAGAGCAGCTCCCTGCAGGTAAGTCTATGGGAAGGAAAAGGCCATGGGGGGGGTGCAGATTGAGGCTCCTAGGCCTCATGGTAAGGGTAGGGAGTGGGGCCGGGGGTGCTGCCCACCCAGGTTGATGCATGGGACCTGGGGTGGGAAGCACAACAGGGCCACGGGCAGCTCATCCAGGGAGTATGGAGGATGGGGCAGCTCACCACCACTGTGCACACCATCTTGGGGAGGCATGGGGCATGTGTCTCCCCAGATTTATTTGTAGGGCAGATGCCTACCATGCATCCCCTGCCCACCCAGAAGTGGTGAGTTGTGCCAGCCCAGGGCCCCTGGAGCAAAGGCAACAGGCCAGAGAGCCTCAAGTCTACAGTGGGCAGCCTGCATTCACCCTTGCTACACTCAGCTCTGCTCCACCCTGGCCATGAGGGAGGGCAGGGAGCAGAGGTGGGCACATGCTCAGACCAGCTGGGTTCACCCAGCTGCCCCCATGGGGCATGGAGGCCTGCCCTGCCTTTGGCAGTGGCAGCAACAGGAGGGGAAGGGGTCCCTCCCCTTGCTGTAGTCCCCACTGGAGGGGTCTCCAATTTTCTCTTTGCCTCAATAAGTCTTAATCCACCACTGAGAGGGGGTGATTACCTATACTTTAGCGAGGCGTGCTGTTCCTGTTCCTTGAATAAACAGGAGACTTCAGTCTCTAGGGCTATCAGTGTAGCACCCTTCACAAGCACTGAAATTCCACCCCTGCTCTCCTTCCTCAAGTCAGTTAAAAGTAGGCACAACAACAACATTTACTATAAATGTGTCTTACGTACATAATTACATGATAGACCCAAATGGCTCCAAAAGAGTTGCTCCAGGCTATTGTGTAAGCAATACTCCTTTGAGAAATGTATAAATACATGTAATTCACTGCATAATACACATGTTAAAAAACTACCTAATTACGTATTTTCCCAGGAGAATGAAAAGGCTCCAGAAGAGCTGTTGCAGTCTCTCGAGTACACAATGTGTGTTTTATAACCTTCATGAATCTCTTCCATTCTTTTTCCTTTAGGAAAAAAAAAGTAAGAAAATTAAATACAAAACACCTCCTGTACATTTAATTTAAAGGACAAAATGCAATGCTGAAATAACACTGAGGGTGTGACGCAAACCAAGAAAAACCAGGAAATGGGGTGTGAAGGCTGTTACTCTGTCCTTAGTTCACATCACTTGCATAATGTTCTGTACCACTTTTCTATAATGGCATGTGTTAAATCTGATCATTTAAAATGGGGTTGTGTCCTGTCTACATATACAGGTACTTTGGTGACCTAAAACACCACAGTGTTTGAGCACCTCCCGTGTATTTGTGAGTAGAAATATTTAAAATATATATTTTTCCTAGTTTCCAGTTGCTTAGTTAGTTGGGGTGTTTGTGTTTATTTGTGATCAGAGGGCCATGTGTGGTGTGTGTGCATGTAAAAACTTACTGAGGGAAAGTTAAGCTAAAGAAACAAATCTTTATTTCATTCTGGAAATTGGTAAAATCCATGGTCATTCTTTTAATTCTCTTCATTCAGTTCCAAAGTCTAGCTCCAGCTCCTATTTAAGTTTTGTGTGTGTGTACCACCTCCCCCTTCCCCCATTGGTCAGCCATTTCATAGTTTTATAGCTATGTAGCTATGATGGGAGGTCATGGTCTTGGAAGGAAAGCTTGTTTCCCAAGTAGCTAGTATCAACTCTATGGGGGGGCTTTGAGTATCAGGGAAAGACATTGAACTGGACTCTGTTCAATGAAGAACCAGTTTAGAGAGGGGGGATACCTGTGCTGCTAAGCAGGGATACTTTTACATTTTGACTTTTACTTTTTGAGTCAAAATTTTATTTGCAGTCTCTTTTTTTGGCCCCATCCTTGAATACAGACACAATATAAAACAGTGCACTCCCCATGGTCCCATCAATACGTATATACATTACATACATGCACACATTGCCAATAGGCAACTTCCCTTACTGGTAGTTACTTGTATTTCCCCCATACTGTGTGATAGTGTTAAAGTACATATAAAATGAAGCCCCTTATCTCTGGAACTAGCAATATTTTCTAGTGGCTAATGGTAGCAGTTTTGAGTGGTGTGTGCTTTTACTATTTCTAACTCCATAGTGTAAAATAGCCTTGTTTGACTCAAATGTTAGCCTTGTTTCAAGGCTTTTACATCATGAACATTTTCAGGTTTCAAAGAATTGTTCTATTTTTTACTGGGATACAACCAAAATTTTTCAAAAGTTTTGTTTCCTATTAAAAAAAAAAAAGTGCCAGAATAGCCAATAGCCTAGGATTTAGCTAGTGTGTGACAGCCAGTTTTGAATCCCTTAAAGGAGAAAGGCTCTAGCAGCAAAGACTAAAAGTATCCACTTCAGAACAAGCAAGAGCCTGGTGGTCTAGTCACATACTTGGACTGTATTATAAGAGTAGGGACCTATCAAATACATGATTTCACAGAAATAATGTAATTGGCAGTCTCTGGTGAAATAGCCGGTTCCCCATGAAAAAGTGTGGGGAACCGGCTATGTTCAAAAAGCCAGCAACTAGTTGGCAAAAAGCTCTTTCCTAGAAGGGGGACAGGGTGGGGGCAAAGAGAAAAGAAAGGCAGATGGCCCATCTCCTGTTGGAGGCAGTGGGAGCAGAGCAGCACCCAGCTGGCTGCAGCCACCCTGGGAATAGCCCATTGGAAGCTGCTCCTGCTCCTGCTTCAGCACATGGGCCTCTGGCTCCAGCTCCCAAGAAAGTGGCCAGCAGCTGAAGCCAGAGCCCCAGCACTAGGGCAGGAGCCACCTGGATGAAGCTGCTCACCCACCCAGAACGGCGTGATGTGGCACGGTGCAGTGCAGCACGGGCAGGAACAGCTTCCAATCGGCTGTTCCTGGTACAGCTGCAACCACCTAGGTGCTCTGTATCCCCCGCCTCGAGCAGCAGCTTCTCTCTTTTCTCCTGCACCATACTGCACCAATCCTGGCAGGCACACAGGGGGGCCCAGCTCTAGATCCTGAAACTGGAGGTGGGGTGGTTTAGAGCAGCACCTACCTGGGCTGCGGGCACTGGCGGGAGTGTTGCTTGGGCTGCTCCAAGGCAAATGAGCGGGCCTTAGCCCTGTGCAGGGTGCTGGGGCTCTGGCTGCAGATCCGGCGGCCAAGAGCTGAAGCCCACATGCTGGGGTAGGAGGCACCTGTCTGAAACTGCATGCCTGGTGCAGACTTCAAAATGGCAGTCTTGGCCATGATATGGTTGTGAAATCGGGGGGGCCCAGCCATGGTATAGCCATGTAATCAGCCATCAGGGCCCACGAATTTGGTAGGTCCCTAATTATGAGATTAGAGTCATATTGGTAGCCCACCACTACCCAGCTAAATGCTGAAACTATAGAATTAGCTGTGTAGAATGAAGTTTCTCTCTCTGATTCTTACTTTTCCTGTTGAAGCTGGAATAGACATTCCCAGGAAAAAAATCTCTTCCAATGAATCAAATTGACATTTTTGTGATGAAAACACGTTTCACCAGAAAATTCCCAATTAGCTCTGTTACATACAAGTTCCTTTTTTCTGTTATTTTCTTTTATTCTATTTAATTATCATAAGGAACTAAAGTCAGAAGAAACCTTACACACACATGCATGCCAAGATAACCCATTCTGCATGCTTTCTGCATCTTATCTTCCTTTTTAATCTGACAATGAAGTCGTAATTCTGCTGGTCTCATGACATTGTGTTCCTCTTGATGATAACAGAGCATGACATCATAAGTACAGGGTTGTAAATTCAGGGAACACAGAGGTGAGGGGGATTGAACATGTTAGCAAGGGCAGCAGAGGAAATGACTGGCCAAGTACATTTAAAAATACAATGTGTTCCCTTTTAAACATTGTTCTGGTGTTAACATTTCCATTTGAAATTTAATTTTATGATGCTGATTCTGGGTGGTTTGTGCCATTGGTCATTATCAGGCTTTAGAGTTGTAGATGCCTCTTATGTTTAAACACAGCCAGAGCATTAACTAGTTTGGTATGCATCTAATAGCAGTGCAGCTGGCAAAAGAGAGACAGAGAGAATAAGAAAGAATGTCCTCTTTTTTTTCTCTCTCTCTTTCCCTAATGCATATCCACTATATTCATATTGCGTGCTTTTTATTTGAATTGGCACACTGGAGACTTTCAGGTTAAAGGAATGCAGGCATCCTGTTAGCATAGGGAATGCTAATCTAGTACTAGGCTGTTTAGAAATGCTTGTATGTGAGGCAGGAAGTTTGAACAGTATGATGGTATCTAATTAATGCACTGAAACTGCACCAGAGGTATGTATTAAACAGGGAATGTTCATACAGGTGTGAAATTCAGACAAGGGAATGTTCACACATGAAGCTACAACAACTCAGACAATCAATTTTATATTCCCCTTGATGCTCTCCTCTCACGGTTCTGTTTTGTTTCACTACTTGACTCCAAGCAAAGTCAGGAGGGGGTCAAATGCTGATTTCAGTTACCCATGCTATACATGGGAGTAATTCTGTTGGTTTCAGTGAATGAGATCAGAATCTAATGAATCATTTGGACTATGCCATCAAAGCTGTTGCTAAGGAAATGAATGTTAAAGCCATCCATGCATCCATCTACAATTATGAAGTGCCTGCTGTCAACATATCTACATGCAAATTCAGCATTCTCTTATAGACAAACTTATTGTTATGATCAGAGCTAGGGAGGACCCAGAGATTTAGTTTCAGACATGTTTCTAGTAACCTACCTTCTGGTAGGTATCATACAGATGGTTGCAAGCCCTTTTAAATTTCAGGTTCGTGCTCACTAAAAACTTCTAAACCAAAACACTGAAAGTGAGCTCCCCCAAATCTTGCTGAAGATTGGATGCAGATTTAAACTTACAAACCCAAGACTTGAGATCACTACTGTAAATCCAAAATAAAATTAAAAGCTTGCTTTAGAAATATAACCAAAACCCTGATGATCAAGCCGACGTCTTTCATATCCAAGTCATTACTTGATTTGGATAGGGATTTGGTTTGGATAGGGATGGTTTTGCCTCTGGCAAGAGTTGGACTAGATAATTTCTGGAGGTCCCTCCCAGCTCTACTTCTCTATGATTTCTATGATTTTATGTAGCACAAAAATTAGGCCCTCATATGTAGGCAACTTTATTGTATTAAGTAGGGTTGCTCAAGGGTTGTTTAGGGATCCACATGACACAATGCAGTGCCATACATGGATACCTAAACTAGGTTGGCCACCAGAACCAATACAGCTGCATTACCTATCCCCTGCATAGCTGTACCTTGAGAAACAGGGTATATTAGTCCAGGTACAACACTGTGCTAATGTGGCTGTACCATTTCTAATACCCACGCTTCCTAATTCAGGATTAGCTTGGGTATATCCTGACGACCAGGGATCCTAGAAATCCATTTGCCATGGGAAAACATGGAATTTGCATTTTTACAGAGAATTGCTGGAAAAAAAATCATGAAAACTTACTGCTGGCTCCCCAGTGGGAGCCAGCAGTTCTCATGGCACTGTGACAGCCCACCAGGGGAGGCGAAGTCATGGACACAAAGGGAAGCAGCCAAGATGGTAGCCGCCCCCTCTTTCTTTTGTTGCTGATTCGCTGAGAAGGCTTCCTGTTGTGGAGGGGGCTCTGCCCCTCTTGGCCAATCAGCACCAAGGGTCAGGGCTGCATGAACAGCAACGCTCTCAGCCAATCAGTAGCAAGGGGCAGGGCCACTGCCAGGTCCCCTCGGCCAGTCAGCTTTGGGGAGCGGGGAGAGCTCATCATGCAAAAACACATTTTACTGATTTTTTTTTATTGGAGAATGTTGCTGTTTTTTAATCACAGAAAACTAGGATCCCTGCTCATGACAATGCAGTGTGCCATACAGACATCCCCTCAGTGATCCCATCATTAAACCTTAGTAAAAAATTCTGCTGATGCACATGTCATATTCTCTTACCTGTTCTACACTTCAGGGCCAACTCAAGTGAAAAATTGTAAGCATGTGTTGTCCATCATGAACGTACGTAGACGTAACTATATGTACATACCAGGAACAGGTATATTACATCGAAAGCTACTGGTTTTATGCTAATATCAGAATGGAATCAAACTTTAAATGATTGTGGTCTTCCAATGGGCTGTGATTCAGGAAAGTTCCCCTACTTTGGACATCAGTTAAACACATGCACTCAAGCAGAGGAAAAATGAGTCAGTGGGGAGGCATTGTTCTGCAGTAGTGTAACTGGGGGTGAGCGATATGCATTTGACTATTTCATTTACGTGCAGATATGTTGACACAAGGCATTTTCCAGTTGTCGATGGGTGCATGGGTAGCTTGAACATTCATTTCCCTGGCGGCAGCTTTTGATGGCACGGGCAAAACTAGAATGGCAGCCCCTAGAGGCATACCAGTGCAACTCCACTCCTGGGACCAGAAACGGTGCTGACTCCTGCTGTGGCAATTGTAACAGCATGATCAGCCACCACTGCAGCAGTGGCTGCTTTTGTGCTCCCCTTATGAAGTCCCTCTCAGTTATGTTACTGGTACCCCCCATGAAGCTTATGCTGTCAGAGCCACCACTGCCATCACGGCTGCAGTAGCAGCCCATGTCTGGGGAACTCATGCTGTGCAGACATGGTAATTTCTTGGTGCCTCAGCTCTCCACCTGTAAACTGGAAATAATAGCCCTGTTTTTCCTCACAGGGTGGAGGGCTGTGAGGATTAAAAGATTGTGAGGTGCTCAGGTATTACTATGAGGGAAACCATAGATAGATTGGCTGGAGTGCTAAGGACTCAAGAATGTAAGTGCTTTCCTGGAAAGGGGCTATTCTAAAAGCAGCAGGAGAATAAGGCCAGAAGCATGCTAAACAACAGTGTCTCCCTAAATGCTTGTTAAGCTCAAGTAATGACAAGCCAGATTCCAGTGCATAAAGATGTCATTATTCCAAGGAAGTAATTGAGGTGGATTACCTCAGAAAATATTATATACCATTTATACACCACCAACAGCATCTGCTTCTGCCTTTTGTCAGATGACTTATTTTATTTAAGTGCAAAAGAGCAGACTCATCCCTGGTGTAACTCGATTGATTTGAACTGAGTGATACCAAAGATGAATTTGGCCAAGATGTCTTTACATGGAAAGCATAGCTACAAAATTATTTTTCTCCCTTATTAAATCATAACATTTCTTTGAGGAATCCAGATGCAATGGAACATGCTTACCATAAATGTAAGCTGCCCACTACCTTTTTAGTTATCTAAACTGTGCTGCAATAAGGTTTGCTTTTTTTCTCCTCCTGGAAACATTTTGGTTTATTCAGGAGCCTTCAGGAATTTTCTTGCTGATGCACTTTCATCCTACTTTGCTAATGATCAGGTCTGGAGTAGAATATTTCAGTATCCAAATCTGTTGCTGCTCCAATAAAAGTTTGCTGCTCCAAACTGTTAGTGCTGCTCCAATAAAAAACTGATGTTATCCCAGCTAGTGGATATGCAGTTGTTCAGGAGAAGCCCCCTAAGAAATGATGTGTCAGTAATATACATTTTAACAGCCTCACTGGTAAGGTAGCCACTGTCTCTCCAGTCCCATACACACAGCCTTTTCTGGGCCATAGCAAGCCTCTTGCTTTGACAGAATTTAAATGGTTAAAAAAAAGAGCGAGTCTACTTCCAGTAACATTGTATTTGATCTTCTATGTCATCAGGATGCCATTGGTCTAAGACTGGTGTAGGATAGTATATTATAGGAAATTCTTCATTAACTGAAGTCAGGAATGGTCTGCACAGAAAACTGTAGTAAGCCAGTTCCTCAGCTGAAGTAGATCAGAGCAGCTGCCTTGACTTCAATAACTGCAATTGGGCTATACCAGTTTAGATCACTTGAAGATCTGACTCTCTTTGTCCTAAACAGCTTTCTCTGTAATACAGCAAAACCCATCCATATCTTTAAACTCACACACTACAAATTTTAAAGCATTATTTAAAAAACCAAACAGGCGAGATCACGTGTCATAGAGGAAAAATTAAAACATACATTACACATACTCCACTGTGAATATAATGATGCATAAGAGATTATACCAGGAGCTTAAAAGAGTTCACATCAAATGCTTATTGTGATTTAATTCTCCATTATTTCTAGTCATGCAATAGCTGTTGTGCATGGATATCCAGGCATGGATTGTCCCTTTAAAAACATTCTTCTTTCTGATTGCAGTCCAAGGTAGCTGTGAGATAGCTTACTAAATCACCATTTAATTGGTAACTTTCTCAGCCACTTAGTGAGTCACATCTTCATTATTAGAGAAATGCAACCCACAAACAGATTTTTCTTTGCTTAAAGCTTTGATTAATTTGATGCCACATTGCCCAACAGGCTTTGATGGTCCATGATTCCCCCCAAGAACATTGTTTATGAAGTGAGAGAAACAGCAGGCAATAACATCTCACTTTTTCCGTACTTTAGAAGTGTGCGTGTGCGTGTGCGTGTAGTCCAAAGAGATCATTGGAATGAAACATGCAAAATCTGCTCCGCAGCCAAGTCTTTATTTTCTACCTTGATTAGTCCGTCTTTGTTTGCATAGTAGTTACCACAGCTCAATCTTTTTGTAACACCAATTTAAAAATCAGCCATTAGAAATCATTATCATCCTCCTTTCCTTCAGCTAAAAACAACAGTATTTGAAATCAGAGAAGGTCTTATGCAACACACAAATATTTCAGCAATGGTAAACAGTTCCCAACTGTTTCACTTGTTTTAGTAATGCCTGGGCCTCTGCTTCTTTTGCAACACTATGATGTAAACATGGCAATTATATATATTTGTATATATATATATATATATAGTTAGCATATTTATTTATTTAGATATAGTTAGCATCCAAATATTTATATATAGTTAGCTAGGTATTGCTCATACACAAGTATGTATTGTCTCTACTCTGAAGAGTCCAGTGAGATCATCCTATACAGAAAGGAGTAAAATTGGTTATGGCAAAACCTGAAAAGGTTCATATAAGCATTGCTAACTAGAAGAATGTCCCTGAACTCTCTAACCCTTTTCAGTCATTAAAACTAAGGGTGCTGACAGAAATGACATTTGCTGCATGATCGGCCCCCTGGAAGTGATGTACAGCAGTGCCATGACAGAAATGTGCGGCTGCAGAGCACTTTAAAAGTGGCTAATTGCACGACAAATTAACTGTCATGCAATGAGGCATCAGATGAAGGTGCTCCAAAGCCATAAGACACTTATTTCAGTCCCTGTATGCCCCTGGCACTGTCTGTAAGGATAGGAGTGGGGGAGAAGGGAGGGAGAGGGAGCTGCAGGCTAGGGTTTGCCCAGCCTGATCTCAAGGGGGGTGGGTTGATTGGAGCCACCCTACCCCACAGCGCTCCCTAACTCCCTTCCTCTCCAGCTCAGGCTGGGTAAACCCCAGCCCGCAGCGTGTTCCCTCTACAGGAGAGAGGCTGCAGGCAGGCCTCCAGTGGATTGGCTCCAAAGTGGAGCTCAATTTTCCCCTCCCTCCCTCCCAAACAGCAAATGTCTGTTGGGTTGGAGGGTGGGGGGGGACTCTAACTCATGGCACTTTCTGTGAAGTGCCGTGAATTAGAGCAGGGAGCTGCACATCTGTCAGTGCCTTCTGTGGGAAAGTTAGTGACAACAGACTTTCTTCTGTGATTTTTGATTGGTCCAGGAATATGAGAAGCATGTCTTCTCTTGTTCTGGCTGGAATTTCATAGTTCAGAAGAATGAGTCACAATGTTGAAATGGCATTTTAAAAAGGTTAACTGAACTTCTACATTTTTTGTCACCAGGCAGGGTGATAAGACAGGAAATGTGTTAGATCTCTAGAATACTTTGTCTGTGAAAGTCTGAATGATATTAACCCAATGGTTTTGTAGTAATTTGATGCATATTATATCACATATGTGGCTGTGAAAGCTAAGTGATGCATTGCAGAACCATATGATAAACTGTATTTATTTTGCTAGTTGTGGTTAACAGAATATTTGCATATGTAGTGCAAATGAGCCAATAAAACCTTTCTATTGTCCCACAACTTTGTGCATTATGCCTGTAACATTGGAAAGATGTTCCTTATTAAACAATTTTAATAGAATGTCATAGTTGGGAAGTACGATATATTCATGGAATGGAAAGCTGGGCAAAAATAGCACCCTCTCCCCCTCGCCTGTGGCAAGTATATAGGATATTCTGATGTCCGTAGCTGATACCTGTGGAATGACTGCAATAATAATGGATTAGGCCATTACTGGGATGGGGAAGGTAGGCCATTATTGGGATGGTGGATGGTCTAGGAGTAACAAAGTTTGCATTCTATGCATGGAAGTAAAGAGTGGTTTAAATGGATTAGAAAACAAAATAAATAAAAAAAAGTAACTGCGAATTTGACTACTGAGAAGATTCATTTTGCAAGGGGCCAGCCATATTGCAAGAAAGTGTTATTACTTCAGATTGCTACAGGAATCCATGGATGGGAGTATTCAAAACAAGTATACCAGAGAGAGATAAACGAGGACATTTTTTCTGGACCCTTATGAATATGTTTTGCCTGGGCATATCTAATAATAATAATAATAACGTCTTTATGTTGCAGCAGGTGAGTAAATGAAGTCATCACAAAGCCACACTACCCATGGCCAGTACAGCAGCATTATGCCCCTAAGCACCTTCCTAATATTGCATATTATCAAGTAAGAAAAGAAACCAAAGCTAAAAAACATGTACCAACACAGCATTTTCATTTTCTGAGCTGCTGTCATGAACAGCCAAAGTCCAGATTTCCAAAAGACAAAAATATTTTCTTTATTAGCAAAAAGTCATACGATAAAGATCAGAAATGAGATTTCCAAAAGTGGCTAGAGATTTTGCTTGCCTTAAATTTGGGTGTCTCACTTGAAATGCCTTTGATGAGTCTGGTACCATCCAACAGTTCTGATCATTCCTTTTCTAAACTATAGGTAACTTTTAATACTTTGTGCTGCTTTTGTTGTATAAGAAATGAGAGGACCCTGAAATCAGTACACAACAGGATTTTGAAGGCGCTAACTCTTAAAAGTATTACAGAATATGAAATGGATGGGCTTGACTAACTGGGAAAGAAAGAGAGACATCTGCTGAGTTGTTGAAAAGACATATGCTCCTAGCACTTCCTTCATCATGCATTTTGGAAATCTCTTCTCTCAGAGTTTATTACTAATATTTAATTTAAAACCAGATTTGGACTGTTGACAAAATTAGAACTTGTAAATGGACACATTTTTTTCCTCCCCAGTCTAATCTAGGCAGTGTTCAGTCTTCCATTTCCTCCTCCTCCTGCTCCCCACACTCAGAAACTCTACATCTCTTACCAGTTGCTCTGGAGAAATAGAGACCTCACCCTCCCTTTAGCCTTATGTGAAAGGGCAATACCGATAGGTGGCCAGGGAAGTGACGGCTTGAAAGCTGGTAACTTTTCAATCATTCTTTCACCGCCCCCTCCAAACACTACCAGAGACATTCATACTGAATGGAAATTTTGACTTTATTTGCATGTGCATGTGTGTGTGTATTTGTCTATGAGCATTTAATGACATTTCAAGGCATCCGACAATTCCTAATTCCTTGGATTGGTTTCGTCAAATAATAAAACGACTTGACATAAACATAATTGAAAGCAGATGTGGAAATACGGAATTTTAGCAGTTACTCTAGCCTTTCTTTTACTTTTGGTTTATGCCAGAAATATTTTCGTATTTGTTTCTTACTTCCTCTGCATAGTGCAAAGCCTTCATGAATGGGGGAAGGGGATGTTATGCATGAAATTTTCCTTTGTAATGGAACATGAACTTAAAGAAAAAAAAGCTAGAACTATTAAGAGGAGGGTTGGGAAATGGGGGGGAGGAAATGAATGATTTTGACTCTGTGCCCCCAATCAGATTTGGCTCTAGATGAACTTTGATAGTAATCATTTCTGTTTATGACTGTTTACAGCTATTGCTTGAATATAAATCTCTGGGTTGTATGCTGAGCTCTCTAAAAGCAAGAAATCTCTGTTGTGTTTTTGCCTTCCCCACTTGGCTGGATTGAGTAAGTGTTAGATGGAAGAAGTCGTAAAGATGCAGGTCCAAACACATATGTGAATACAACCACAGACAAAAGGCTACATAGGCTTTCCCAGAATTTTACACTGTAAAATACATACAGCTATTATAGCAGCTGCTTAGTGAGGAATAGGATGGAAATGTTAATAATGGTAACAAATGTATTATCAGATCCTTAAATGGTAGCAGATGAGTTTGCTTGCAGAACAGTCTTTCCTAATATGTTAAACCAGAGTGACCGGCAATGTTAATGCTTGTGAGGATAAATAAAATTTCAGTAACATTGGAGTGATGTTTTTATAAATCTTGTTCTTCAAACAGGTCCTTCCAAAGCAGTGTTAACAATGTATTATAAGCTCTTTCTATTTTAAGACGTTCAAGACAAGTAGCACCGGTTTCAAAATGTCATCTGCTTTGATTTCATTTGTGTAGGGCTGGGATTTTCAAAAGATTCCCCTGGGGGAAATTAGGGGCTCAGTTCCCATTTCAGTGGGATTCAAGCATGTAGTCCTTTACAAATCCAGCTTAAAGTTTCAACTGAAGGGTTTTTTCCTGCCATTTTTGTGATTTTAAAAAATTCTAATTGATGTGTCTTGAGCTTTGAGGTTATATGAATAAGGAAGAGATTAAGGTCCAGTTTTCAAGTTGCCACTGATCTGGGATGATTTCACTGTTTTATGTATCCAATTTAAGATATGATAGGCCTGATTCTTAGAAATGTTGAATACTCACCACTCCAGTTGAAGACATGGGGAGCTGTTGATGCCTAGGCTAACACCCTTGAAAATCAGATTCAGAGTATTTCTACTGGAGTATTCCTAAATCAAAGCACTCAAAATCAGTGGATACTTTTGAGACTTATGTTAACTTGTTGCAAATGGTGATTTAAATTGTCCATGGTTAGGTGTGCATGTTGGGTGTATGTTGTAGTGTCTTAAAATAAGTACAGGTGTTGAAGTCATCCAAATTGAATTAATCTAGAATTTGCTTGTTGTGAGAAAGGAATTTAACTCCACAGAGAAAGTAAAAAATCAGAAGGATGGCGAGAGAGTATTAGAAAGGGATGAGGCCAGCAAAAACCAGAAAATGCCAAGAGTGTGTCAGGGGAAGAATATGGCTTAAGTAATTCAGCAGAGATACAAGCCATGTACAGGAATGCTAACCCGAGGGTGTAAGGTACAACAGACCTTTTTTTTATTGTACACCCTAAGCATTAACAGAGATAACCTATTACTACCAGGGGAAGACTCTGGGCCTGCCATCACCGTGGCAGGGACATGTCCTGGTCAGGGCAGGAATGCACACCTCCTGCCCGTGCCCTGCTCACCAGGAAGGCTCCAACATGAGAAGTCACTAAAAAATAATCCCTCAAAGTGTGCTTGAGACATTGCCATGGTCTCATCCCCAAGGGCCACTCACTAGCTTCTGGGCTGGAAGCCTGCCTGCAGGTGCAGATGAGAGGTGGGGAGAGTGGGCATGCTCAAGCCTATTCTATGCAAGCTCCAAAACACTGTCACCATGGTGTAGATCAGGATTTGGTACCATATGGTCCATGAGCCAGATCCAGCCCATGGAGCCACTGGATCTGTTCAGAGGAGCTGGGAGCTTGGTAGTGTGTTGGTAGGCTTTGCCCATGCCCATGCTGGGCTGGGCAGTGAGCTGCTCCATTAGGGCCAGGTGGTTGGGAGCTGTTCTTGCATCATCACTGCTTCTCCCTACCTCCTGGCTGGAGCATGGGGACTGTCTGGCACTGGTGTGGGAACAAACAAAGACCCCCACCTCTGGATTGCTCCTGAAGCCCCTCTCCATGGCCATGTTGCCAAAGGCCCCCAGCCTGTGTCAGACTGGAGCTGAGTTGTTCTGGCCCACAGCTCTGAAATGTTGCTAGATGCTAGTGCAGACAAGGCCTCAGATGTTCTCTCCTGTCTTCAATGGTGGAAAGTCAAGTATCATTGAAAGTACATTTTAAAGCATTTGTAGTTGCCTCATGAGCATTGGGATTGCTCTCTATTAGCTCCCTGTGGGTTGTTGGCCAATCTAAAAGTAGCATATGGCAGAGGAGAAGGGTCTTTTCTCTTTGCTGAAATTACTATGTTCAAAGTGAATAAAGGGCAGTCATGCTACTTCCCTATATGGATAGCACAACCAGCCCTTTGGAGTTTAAGGTCTCCCAAGAATATTAAGGGGTCCCCAGCAATCTGAAAACTGGACAGGAACTTGTAGTTACAGTCCGGCACTGTTCATTGTAAAACTTCAAGCCTTAGGCCACAGGCGGGTGTTATATATGTAGCAACAAATACACTCTTTTAGTACTGCAAACAGTGAGTGTACAGCGGTGGAACTGGTTCATTGTGGAAAATACATAGCAGTTCCATGATGAAATGTGAGCTCTTTCTAACAGCATTTTCCCAGCAGTGTGATGATTTCTAGCATTATGTGTGATGTCTGCACAGTTGCACGTAGCCCTATAGGGCATGGCTATGTCTTCCAGCCTCCCAGGAGGCTGTGCTCTTTGTCCCTCCCCCACCCCCTTGGCTCCAGAGACTCAGTTTGTGACTCATGAAGAACTGTACTGCCCCTGGGCAGGGGGAGCCAAGCTCCTAGGTCGCCATGCCTCCCTTGCTACTTGGGCATACCAAGCCCTCTTAAATATCCTGTGCACTGCTGCATTGACAGCATGGCAGAGAGGAACCCCCAGGGCCGTGGGGTCACAAAGCGAGGTGTGTGCCTGTTGGGAGGGGAACCAAAAAACTGCTAGGCTGGATGTCTGGGGGTTTAGATCCCCTGGGGATGCAATGGCGTGCTTCAGCTTGGGTGCTATAAGGTTGGTGGTGCTGGCAGGTGGTGCCACCATGACTGAATGTTGGGTGGTGGCACTATTGACCTTCTGAGTCCTCCTGTGGCTGATCCTGGGTATCTCTGAAGCCTCCTTCCCCTTCCAAGACTGTTGAGATCAGTTCACACCAATCCCTGGATGCAAAGTGCCAGCAGTACATGTTCTAGCTATGCTCTGTGGTAATTCAGCCAACTGTGCATACATTTCATGCTGCATTTTCATGGCACTCGACAGAAATTCTTAGCGCTTCAGATGAATGCCTGTCCATATTCCTAATAAGCATGGATACCTAGTTAGAAGACTGAAAATAAAAATGACCTTGACCCACTGCTTTTGTCCTGTTCTGTCCAAAAAACTCCTTATAGGGCTCTTTTATTACTGCCAAAGGTTCCATAGTGGCTGCAATTTTTGTTTAAATCCCTGGTTAATATACCCAGATGCTGAAGTGTGTCATCACAGCCTAGCATTTGTACAAGAAAAAGAGATGGCTGTATATTACAATTAGCACACACAGTTTAATGCTTTGGGACACCAACATGGGCTGCATGGGCTCTCAGACACGTCCATATTTAGCACATGCTGGTTTAAAAACAAAAATATTTATGAACATTTCCTACATTTTATTTTCACAAAATCAAAATTTCAGAATTCTTTAAAACCATCTTCAGATGTACACTCCCTGCACAAGGCTTTGAAAATGGAGGAACACTGAACGTTCAACCACAGCCACATGTATTGTTATTTATTTTGTTTTCATATAGGTTCTTGTCTGTAAAGAACTTATGTAGTTTATTAAATTTACTTTGCCTTCAATGGAACTATTCACATGCTTAAAGTTAAGCACATGCTTACGTGATTTGGTTGGACTGGAGCCATGGCTTGTTCCATCAAACTAAACTCATTAAATTCAGCTAAATGCAATTCCCACTGCAAGATAAAATTGAATGGACCAAAATAATCCCTGGTCCATTTCTGTTAAAGGCAGCTGATTTACACCAAGGATGAAATTAACTCACTATTTAAATAACCTTGTCTGCACATGCAGGCCATAATGCTGAGCATGTTTCAGAAGAAATGATTAAAGCAGAAAAGCTCCATATGCAAGCAGTACAAACAAAAACCTTATATAATCCTTTTTTATATAATCTGAAAATATAACAATGCTCTGGAAATATTAATACTGGCTGCTGACTCCTTTCCTTAGTTCTTCCTGGAACTGCCAAGCTTGAGCCACAGTTTGAAGGCAGTTTTAGAGCTCCACAAAAACTGATCAGTGCCAGTTTACTTTCTGGGTAACATGACTGGAATCAACATGGTGATTTCCATACAGATGGTAACATACACTTTATAGCTTCTGGGCTTGGAAAACTGAGCTCATTGCACATGTAAGGAGCTCCTTGCATTCTTCTGTCTCCCCCACCAGCTCCCTGTCTGCTATCTTCCCATCCCTCTCTGTCAGGGACTCCCTGTAACTCCTAGATTTCCCTAAACCAGAAGCAATTTGTGCATTACCTTACCCCCTTCCACTTCGGCGCAGACTGTGTGTAAGTCCCATTCTTACCTTCTGTTCCACACCACGGGCTCAGGTTGCTCCCCTCGCTCCACAGCAGGAAAGCTGTGCGCAGCCCAATTCCCCTTTTTCCCTTTTTTCCCCTCCTCCTTCCAACCCCATTTCCATCTCACTGGGGTCACCCCTTTTGCCTCCAGCAGGAGTTCTGTGTGCCCCCTAACCCCTTTCCTCTTTATAAGGTCCTCCATCATTCCCCATGGCTGGGGCTATACTATTCCCCCGTTTCCCCATTCCCCCATCCATCCCTTTCTCTGGGAGTCTGGGAGATAAGTCATTCTGGGAGATCTACATGTTAAATTCTACTGGGAGGATGGGCAGCAATGAGGTAGCAACATTGCTATCCTGGAAGATGTTATTAGGAGTCATCAACCAGTTGTTTTGTCATGAAGTGTTTGAAGCTGTTGCTCTGCTAATCAGACGCAGATGCTCGCTCGGTGCATCTCCTGTTATCCCCCTTTCAGTTTCCAAGTTTTCCCAAAAATTAACGAGGTTCAGACATTGATGTTTAGAATATTCCTGATCAGATATGGTGTCCAATAATTATCTTGCTAATGATGCACAGACAGGCTAGGAGAGAAATATGATGAAGTTGAACAGGGTCTCATCACTCCTGCAAAATTCATAGCCAGGAAAGTTAAGGCACAAAAATTGCTAAGGTTGTTAAAAAGTCTCTCACTATTTTGGATGGCTCCTTTTTTTATGTCCAGTAGGAGGCACTTTAAAAAGGGCCTATCTTTCATAGCCTGTACATAAAGATCAGCATATACATATAAAAGTTTACAGAATGCATTATGTAAAAAAAACTCTCAACCTGTCCTAGTCCTTTCTTTGATTTCCATTCTTTGAATGCCAACTTAACTCTCCTTCCACCTTGTTGCATCATTACCTGTCCCTTCCAGATCAGTTTTCATCTTCCCATCATATCTTTGGTTTAACTCGAGGTCTGATACCTTCTGCATCAGCTTCCAAAATCTCCTCACGTGCCTTCTGTCGTTGCTTCTCACTATATGACCTGTCCATTTCATTCTCCGTGCTCTTATTTTGTATAAGCCATTAGGTCTTTTGTAAAGGTCCACAAGCTCTTCTCCTCCATTCTCCTTTTTTTTGTACTGTAACAAATATTTTCCTTAGCGCTTTGATTTCAAACACTTGCAGCCTTCTCCCATTTGCCTTGGTCAGTGTCCAGGATTCACACCCATATAAAAGGACAGGTTGAACAAGTATATAAAGCTGCATTTTAATGTTTCTTGAGATTTTCCTTGGTGACATTATTTTATGCAGGCTCAGCAAGCATATATTAGCCTGTAAATTCTAGCCCTGATTTCTTCAGTTATTGGATTGTGCTCAATGATTATTGTTCCTAAATATTTAAATTTCAGTGGCTATAGACCCCCAAGGCCTGTAAGGCCAGAAAGAGAGACCTAACTCAATGTGAACTTTAGCACTTGATTTTTTAAAAAAATCTTGCCCTAAAATGAATAAGAAAGTGGCTTTGGTCAACTTCAGACTTTCTTTTCCTTCTTCACTCTATTAAAATGTAGTATAATCTATGGTTTTACAGCATTAGGCAACAAATCTAAATCCTCGTCAAGTTAGTTACTGCTAGTAAATTATAACAATGAGTTTCTCATGGATAAGCTATTTAGCTGATAATATTTTGTTTGAACTTAATTATATTTAATTAATCATATCTTGTTAACTAAAGACAGTGTTATTGAAAAAGAAATTTGACAAATCTAAAGTATTATAGAGTCCGAGGTGCTCCTTTCACTAGTGTGAGTCAGAATCTGCTATGAAGTTCCCATTGTCCATACCAAGCTCACTCTCATAATTTGGTCAAATATGAGAAATCACAGCATCACCCTTCAACATGATAAAATTTGGCATGAGTGCACGTGTGGTTTGCAGCACTGTAGACCCATCTGTGGTGCTGCAAACTGCACATGCTGCACATGCAGGTATTCACCACACTGCTAATTTTCAGCACAGTGGGTTTTCTGCACCAGAAAAAAGTGGGATGGTGCACATGGAGGCAGTATGTGCCACTTAAAATGAGATCCTGACTGGCCAGAGTCATACTTTGGCTGCTGGCCAGGCTCTGCATGCCTGGATTGCCACTGCTGGAGCCCCAGAAGGCCCCCAGAACCTCAGGTAAGGCTGCTGGGGCAGCCCGGGTGCTGGCCCCAGCTCCCTTACCCCATGTTGGGTAATCTGCCAAGCACCAGAGCATGTGTACATGGCTGTTCCCTGGGGACAAGTAGCAGCGGCACAACTATGTGTCGCTACCATTTGTCCTTGGAAAATGCACTTGTGTCCATTTGGATGCGCCCATAGAGTGCCTCTGTAGTTCCTGAAGCAGTATCAAAGATGCTCTGCACATTTATGATACATGAAAAATAGTTTCTACCATTTTGTTTAGTGTCTCCTAAAGTTTAAAGGATGCTGCTCAAAGAATGACCAAGAAAAGAAAATATATTCAGTCACTCAGTTTCACAGGTGGGAGTTAAGTACATGTTGCCTACAATTTCCAGATACGTACACAGTAGCTTGTTGTATAGCTTAAACCTGATCCTCACTGACAGCTATAATATTGAAAAATATGTTGGGGAAGGATTTAAATCTCTGGAAAATTTGAAACTATAGTAATGGAAGAAAAATCTTCTCCCAGCAGCAACAAGGAGAAAATAAGTACTCAGAATTAAGATTTTTAAAAGGGTGCTCTTCTGGGCACACTTGGAGCCTGAATACTGACATTGTGTTGTCACAAATAAGTGTCACCACACAATTAGTCAACGTAATCACATGTTGATATATTAATTTTGAAGAGATGGCAGGGGCTGCCTGAAAGCCTAACCTGCAGATAGTACAAGAGCTCTGGGGAAAAAAAAATTATGACTGTCAACTGTTTCAGGATGGATGGCACTGAGAACTTCATCCAAATTTCTCTTCAAGCAGGAGGCTCTACAGAGCAATTTTACCAGTTATGAACTAGGCCCTGCAGCTGAGAAGACACAGTGCAACCCGCAGTGTACAAAAAGATCTTAAACTGCCTTTCCCCCCTTGATGTTCAGCTGACTGTGTAATTTCAAAGTGCTGTACCTTGTTCTGATTGCCAGGGTTTTGAGAGATTTTTTTTTTATATAGGAACAGCCCTAGATGTGCTGCTTCCATGGCTGACCTCTCCACAGGCCTCAGGTGAGTAGGAATTGTGACATTGTTTCTATGACATGGAGATCATCTCATATTGGGCTCACCTTGCCATGGAGAACACTTTCCCTCCCCTCCAGGCCTGGTTTTCATGCCATGTTGTCCTTGGGCTGTAGTGCAGCATCAGTATCTTGGTTATTTTCTTTGTGTATGCATGTGGATTTGGAACATTAGAAATCACAACAGAGGGTGCATTTATACATGTACTTTACTGTGGAGTTGATTAATTAGCTCCTCAGTAAAATGTCACTGTCTGCATGAGCACTGATATTAAGGCTCAGTACATTAATTAGCTCCACCATAAGATAATATTGTCAGGGACAGTACTATCTTATGATGGAGTCATTTACTGCACTGCAACACATGTGGATGGCAACTGGGACAGCAGTTCTTTGAGCTAGGGCACAGCAGTTGGCAGCAAGCTCAGGGGGTCAGCCACATGGCTTTGCAGGTTCAGCACTGTCTCGCCGCAGCTAGCCCCTCAGCTGCCTGCCGCTGTCACCCAGAGCCCAGGGCTGACCCTCCTAGTCTTGTGGTGAGCCCAGGGCTGCTCCAACCCAGCTCCAAATGTTGCTGTCCTGGGTGCACATGTAGCCGCTGAGCCCAGGAGCAGTGTACTCTAGCGCAAACTGCTCCAGAGTATTATCGCATTGCATTAATTGCACGTGTAGATGCATTGGGAGTGATGAAAGAATGGACAGATGGCGCTCTCACCTTCAGCCCCTTGTGTCTCACTGCTCACTAAGTTATCCTTTTCTGTCCATTTGAAATGGTTACTCAAGACACCAGTTCTGATGGTGCTGGACAGAAGTAATCACTTTACCGGTCTTTGTTTTTGACATGCAAGGACAGAACATAGCTTCCTCAAGGATAAATAATACCAGATTCCTTATGACCATTTGGGTTTATGTAAGCATAATTAAGATCAGAATCAGACATAACATCTTGAGCATTTGATGCCAGAGTGTGGTGTCCTTTCACTCCTTACTTTGAATACCACCAATGTTTTCAACTCGCATTATAGGCCAGAGCATAAAGTCATCTCTCCTAGTGAAGTGTACAGCTTGTCATATGGGACTCTTCCATCAATAAAAAGAAAACTAGAATTTGTTTAATTTTTCTGTCATTTTGCACATCCTTTGTCTATTTTTGGTGGAATCCCTTTCCATCTCCCTGCCTCATTTGTGATTGGTGGTGGGATTGGCCTGAATATATCATAGGTCATTTTTAATGACATGTACATAAAAACAGTGGGCTTTTCAAACAAGGAGTTTGAATAAAGCCAACAAGATTATTCATGTAAGCATGCTGAGAAGAATTTTGCCTGTCATAAGCATTTTGACCTCAGCACATCATATCTCTGGAAGCAAAAATAACCCTTCTACTAATCTGATCTTACTCTCAGTTTGTTGTACATGATAGCCTAGGAACCTGTCTCAGGGTGGGCAGTCTCTCTGCAGTAGGATAGCATTTGCTTGCTGTAAAAAGTGCAGGGTTCAGGGATTAAGTAGGGGCCTGAGCCTGCAAAGTAATTTAGACTCGGAAGAGTTCTGGGGAAATGCAACTCTGCTGTTCATGTGACAGAGGAGAGAGGGATTTGCTTTGGCTCATGGATCTATGGAAATGATTTGAGCCAAGGCTTCTGTGCAAACTGGCATAACAGCTCCATTGACTTCAACAGAGATGCACTTATTTAGACCAGCTGAGGATTTGGTCTTTTGTGTACAAGTCCATCTCTGTATCATACTGTGTTTTCTGTCATGACTACTTTAGCTTTCTTCTACATTTTAGCTGCAGGTTACTGAAAAGCACTAGCATCCGTGTACTTAGGACTGTATGAAGGGTCTCTTAAATGTTGGGTTGCTGTAACAAAAGTCAGGGAAAGATTCTTCTGCAGCTTGGTTTTTAGGTTAAGAACATTTTTCTATAAGAAAAATGTGGAATATAGTTTTCTCTAGGTTTGGGAAATAAGGAAGAAAAAATGTTGGTTTCTTGCAAATGTTCACAAATAGTCCAGATTTCTTGTTGCAAATTAGTTGTATTATCAAACATAATAGAAAAGGAATCTTTTGTTTTGAAGATGTTTCCTCCGCCATAAGCCCTGTGTTCAGCTACTGAATTTGCCCACACTTAGTTACGGTTTTCATTCCAAGTATACAGTAGAGTGTCAAGTAAGACATTATGCAGTGTACTACAGTTCTTCCTTTTAATTTCACATAAACAAAACTGATAAATATTGTCAATCACAGCTTCTAGTTTTTAACTGCATATGGTAAAATCGCAGTCCTGAATAGTGTAATCTCAAGCAGCTTCAGAATTCCCCTTTAGTGGCACTAAAGGTTTTGTAATTATCTTTTTCATTTACTTGAACTATAAATAGAACAACTTACTGAATGCTTATTCATGATGACAGAATTTACAGTGCCTGAGTTCTGGCTCAGTAGTGGCCAGATAGATGTTTATAATTTTGCATGTACTATTGATGATTCAAAGGTTAGATACATTTACTATAGTGGGAGGTATTGGTGGAAGTAATACTGGTATAAACATGATCTCTTTCATTTTAAAATAGAAACTACCACTGAATTACATTCCATTCAATTCTACACATTTGAACATTTTTTATTTTGTACGCTGGTTTCACTAGCTCACAAAGTCCATTCCAGTCCTATGAGAGAGAGAGTCAATTTGCAGAAGATGTCTTACATACTGTTAGGTAACAAAATATAGCATTCATGGTTCTCAGTGTCAAGAAGCATACAGGAAATGTTTGATCTCAACACAGAGAATATTCTATTCACAAAAATGCAAGACAACATTAACATAGTAAATTCATCACGACTGCATGCAGAATTTTATAAAAAGATGCAATATGTATAATGTATAAAAATAAATACATTAGTTATAGTTACAAAATACATTTACTTATGCAGTGGCAGTACAAGTACAGAATAATATTACAAAGATGATCCCATCTGAAGATTGGTATTTTTGGTGTAACATCTTCCAGGAGCCTTATAGATTGCAGAGTTCTTGGGAAGGTTCATTAAGACTACTAAGGAGTTACCTGATACTTGACATCCTGTTTATTTCCCTTGCCATGTCCAATATTTGCCTGCTCATATACCATAAATATATTTAATTTTAAGAGGGGCAAGATACCATTTATGTAGGATTTTAAAATAATTATCTTTTATTATCGAACAGCTGGATATGGAGGGTCATTGTTCCACTCGGCCTCCCATTCTTCAGCCCTAATTTCTGATCCAAGATCAATAACCCATTTTGTCATAAACAATGTTTTTTTTTCCATATTGCTAAAATTGCAGCATTGGTCAGACTTATGAAACACACAGACAATGGACCTCTCAAGATACCTCTTCTCAAGATATAGGTTGGTTGAATTATGTTTTGCCAGTTGATGTTCTGGTGATTGGAATTCCTCTACTAGTAGCTGTAATAAATAATCAAATAAGTTGTATGGATTTTAGTTTTATTTGTATTGTGTCTTATCCTTGGGGTTTTCTCTGGATGCATAAAAATAAAATAATAGGGTAGAAAACAAACAGAGATTACTTGGCATGTGGGCAGTTTAAATCTTATCACTTAGTATGTTACTAAGGATTTAGATAAAGTGTCCTAAGTCCAAGACCCTGGTGTTAACTGGTCAGCATAGATCATTGTTTCTTTTAGGGGCATGGGGTACAATGCCTGATTTCTGGCTCTGCCTTCATCTGGATCTCTAAAAGGCAAAAGGCTAAACTCAGTTGTCAAGAAATATACTGAAATTGAACGTGGAGACCCAAGAAATACAGGACCCAAGAAAACAGTGACTGCTTTTGATTGAATGTGGGCCGTATCTTTATGAATTCATGGTGATAATGTGATACTGTTGGTCGAGACAGAGATAAGTTTAAATAGCTCTGTGCACAAGGGACTTACTTCCTCTTTACTTAAAGAGACCTTAAAAGAGGTATCCTATGATTCAGCAAAGTGGGAGTTTCTGGAGTCAGAGAGCAAAATGTGGATAGCAGGTTTAATGTCTTAATCCCAAAGGGTGCTGAACACACTCATCTCCCAGTGAAGGTAATGGGAGGTGAAGGGACCCACAGGAAGAACTTAATCTCATGCAGAATGAGGTTTTCTATTAGAACAGATACTTTGGGAGTTATTTGTGGAACATTTGAGTCTAGGGGGAATTGCCATTCTATTGGATATAGTTTTGAAATTAAATGTATTACTTTTGTCCGATTCAGAAGCACTGCATTTCTAGCTATGAAATGTGGCATTATCTATGGTTCAGAAAGATGTCATTTGGCAGCCGTGTTTGGCAACACTGGATTGCAATTTTGACCTTGTTCTTTAAAAATTATGTTTTGTGCACATCTGGCATCATATTCATATTTACTTGTGTACATTTCAAACAGATCAGTTTCAGTGTCAGTTAAGGAAGAAGCTGAAGTAAAGATTATTTGGAGAAGCAGTGGATGGCACTGTTGGATTATAATTATAAAGCAATAAAGGATGCAAATCTTAAATTACAATATTTCAAAATAATGCATGAGATTTATTGTACATTTCCCAAGAGGTACAAATTAGCTTGCTAAATTGATGCTGGGAATGTTCCAGGCAGATGGGGAATGTTTGAGGAATGCTTTATTATAAAGGGTTTGGGGGTAAATATACTGAAGAGAGTCCATAGCCATTTTGATTACTCCCAAATTATTGGTGAGAAAGAACAGTTTTAGAGCAAGGGGATCTTGGTTGCAGGGGCGGATATAGTTGACCAGTGGACTAATGGCAACAAAGGGTCACTGCTGCCCGGCTGAAACAGAACTGAAACTGAAATTGCTTTTTCTAGATCACTTGCCATGAGAAGCTTGCATTGTGAATGAAGAACTGAGAAAGACTTGAGAGGGCATAAGGATCCTGTTATGGATGACTTATGTAAAAAAGATGAAATTCAGTCTTGTCTACAATACATACTTATGCGTCATTAAGTCCTACTTTAACCCCTTTGCCCTAAGAACTTAACCTTGGCATACAGTTTTCCCAGATAGTATGTATAGAGCTTGACTTCACTCCAAATGAATGTTCTCCCTTAGAAATGCTTGTCATTCATTGCTTTATTTGGTAAGGGTTGTAACAGGAGTTTTATGGATAGGGATTTTCCTATGTTATAAAGGTTTTATTTCCTTTTTTGCTGGTTAAGGGAAGTGGGATACCTCACATTACTTAAATATGTAGACATCTGGGGCTGGGGGTTGTTATGAATAAATTTAACGTTACGGCCCTATGTCCTAAAGAACACCCTAAAAAAGGGAATCACAATATTTTCTTTGCTGATAGACCCTTCCCAGTAGCTGATGCTACTTGCACATCCCACCTCAGCTCAGCTGCCTTTTTGGGCATGCTCAGGCAGCACTGCTTAAGTATTGTCCATTCCCTGCTCATCTGAAGAGAGGTTCTGACCTCATAAGCTTTGTTTTCCATTCACTTCTGCTACTACGGGACAGCAATAAGGCATACACATAGGGGACTGAAGAGAAGTGTGCCTCACATCTCTTGCCTCTCTGGAGGGTAAGGCCTCATCCCAGCCCTACATTTTAAAAAAAGACAAAGTGATCTGAGATGCACTATTGATGTCAAGTAAAGAGCAACCTAAATCATTATCTTGGGATAGTCCGGTCAAGCTGCCCCCATATTAGCTGTTTGAGGGAAGAGGAGCTGTCAGGTTGGCACCATTAGAAAGGAAAAGACACTAAAAAGAAAGAAATAATCAGGGAAAACGATATCGTGGTGCAGAAGAAAGTACCTACTGAACAAGCAGCAGCTTTCAGCAGAAGGCCCAAGGAGAAGAAGAAAGCCAGAGATCCAGAAGGGTCCGCAGAGATGGGGAAGAGTGAGAAAGAGAGAGAGCAGACATAGAGAAGACAGGCCAGAGAGTCGCTGGAGCACTTACTGTAATTCCATTTAGCTCCTGTTCTTATCGCAGCAATGTATTATCAAGCTAGCATCTAGGAAATGGAATTCCATGCAGTATGTGGGGTGGGGTGGGGGGGCATGATAAAAACAGATGTCAAATGGGAGTTGGGGGGGAGAGGTTTGTTAGAAATATAAAATACTGTTTGTTTGTTAAAAAAATAGTAGGAAGTGCGATGAAGGAAACCAAATGTAGGTGGGAGTAGCACAGAAGGAAGAGGAAAGGAGAGAAGGGGGAGTCTGAGGGGATTTTGGGGGGAGCTCTCTCCTTTAACTTCATATAGCATTTGAAATGGCTATATATAGTTAAGAAATGCTACCATATGGCACTCATAGAACATATGGCACTCAAAATAGTTAAGAAATACACTTGTCTTGCAGCCAAATGCTGCCCTCAGTTGCATGGGTGTAAGTGAGGATAGGATTTATTTAATATAAAAATGTTTTTCAGGCTGTTTCGAGTGGCAAAAGAAAACTGAAGGAAGGAGTTTCCCATTCTATCTTTTCTTAGACCTTTTCTTCTCTTGCTTCCAAATGCCTAGGTCACTCATCTTGGCACTCAAGTGACTAGGAGAGGGTATGATTTTCTACCACAAGGTATTTTTGTACACTCCATTTTGCCTACAGTTCAGCACAGTTTGCTGAAGTTAATGGAAAGGCTCGCTCTCATTTACTCCCTTCTAAATAAGCCCAATATCACCATTAAATTGTGTCCATTTTACAGTTGTTTATCAGTATAAATTGAATTCGATCCAGTTTCCCCGTCTGAAGATTAAAAAGCTTCAAAGGTAACATGGCCAAAGTTCATCTCCCCAGAAAGGTATGTAGGCTTGTGAAATAAGTACAAGGATGGAAACCAGAAGATTCTGAGTTCTAGCTTTGGCATCGCCACTGATAGACCTCAATAAATGCGTAAAACCCATTATCGACCTATTGTTATTTATGTGCATTCACAATAGCACCTAAAAGCCCTTTTATGATTAAGAAGCGTTTCCTCCTCCCAAGCTTTATAATAGACCAACCACACAAAGGGCAGGAGAAAAAAGTACTTTTATTCTCAGGACTGAAAAAAACCACTCTGAGTGCCTTTAGGAAGTGCAGCAAGACTTTCTATTTGAGAAAGTTTTTCCTTTTCAGCAGATGACATTTGTAACCATCATCCCCTAAATCCTTCACTTCATTTGGAGGAGGATAAGGAGGCTCGGAGAACAATCAACATTGCCAAGGTTATATGACAGTCACTATTAAACTAAACCTTACACCCCACATCTCCAAACTCCAGGGCCTGTTAAACCACAGTGGTTTCCAGTCATCACTTCTGGTTTTTTTCTTTTCTCACCTACATGTTGGGGTAGACATCTTGGGCCAGGTTCTCAGCCTTGCCTCTTACTCTACAGGCACAGCTTAGGAGCCTCTCAGATAAGGTTACCCTCCGCTCCTGTGCGTCTAGATGAAGGGAGACTGCAAGGGTAGAGAATGAGAAGTGGCAGAGGATGATGTTGAGACATTATATGCAACTGTGATAAGTTGAGACTTGACCAGATGAGAATTTAGCCATCATAATAATGACCACACTGAGAGACAGCACACTGATAAGGATGCAGAGAAGACACATGGCAGGATGAGCTTCAGGTGGACTTTTGCCTTAGAAATTCTCCTGGGAAGGTGTGAAGTTTTGCTTTCCTTGCAACAAATACAGTTTATCTTTTCCTTGCCCAGTCTATCTCTGCAGGCTGGTACAGGGGAAGGCCTCAGCACCCTCTCTTTGACCATTCCAGCACAGGCAACAGGAGCACAAGTAGCCAAGAACAGATTTGGGTCCTCCAGCTGTTTTGTACCTGTATGTGCTGGTTCTTTTCACCCTTCATCCACCCTTTGTAGACTTGTAGGGGGTCAGGAACAGCTTGGTTTAAAGCTCAGCCTCCTTATGCATTTAGATGTTGCTATGTGCAGTCCTGCAGCATAAAGCATCCTGGCATTGTTCTCCTGGATATGGTAAGTAAATCAACTAGTATCCCACACTGTTTCATTAGATCGTTAGCCACAGGAAAATAACCTCTCTTTTCTAATGCACTCAATTGTGCAAAATGACACCAAAGATACTTCTTTCACAACGAATATGCTTGTGCCTATTTTTCATCCTTCATTAACATTAGGTTTAAGAAAGACTAACTGAAAAATTAGTAACAGTGTGAAATGTTTATCTGAGCCCAAAGTACAACTTTTCAGTCAGGCACTGAAGCGTGAAAAGACCCTGTTCAGTTGACTTATACTCTGAACCCTGAGCACACAGAAAACCCACGTGGCCACTTGGTTACTGCAAGAGGCCAACTCTGATTCTTAAACCCTGAGCACCTGCCCGATGCAAAGCTCCCTTGCACACCAGCTTCCACAACTCTGCCACGATTAGTTTCTGAAACAATTCGTTTCCTTGAAGTTTGTTACTCTTCAAAGCTTAGCAACTTCTTGGCTCGCTAGGGCAACAATTTCTCATGCAACTCCATTAAAAGTGATATCACTACCACTCCCTCGCATTCTAGCCCTCATAAACTTTTATTGCTTCCCTAACCCACACATCCTTCATTACTTCTGTAGTTTTCATAGAGCTTTTCAGTGTGTGAGCCTACACACAATAAGATGACCTGAAAATCCATGCCATGCAAAGTGCTTGGTGATGTGTATATTAGTCACTCGATGTTCTAAAAGTTACACTTGTGCCAGTTGTTTGCAGATGCACCGGGATGCTCTTCTGCTTATTATATTTTCTCCTTTATAACTCTTAGTCACATCTTAGTCAGACTACCCCCAAGTGAAAAGCTCAGCCCCCAGACTTCTCATCTTTTTTATGCAACCTCCAGAGTAAGCAGGTTTAGTTTATGCACCTTGCAGCTCCGCATTAGTCAGAATGTTCTCATAAATCACATCATTGCCCCTTTCTTTAAAGTTTTGGAGTGAGTGGGAAGGACTTGCAGTACCATCACCATTAGAGGGCCCAGGAATAAAAATGCAAATGATAGATTCCTTTTTGTTGTGAGGTCGGGAAACCAGAGGTATTTTTTTCCTTTGTTTATTATAAAGTCTTTAAAGGCAACTCCCATTGAAAACCAGTGGGAGTTGAGCACCTCACTGCTCATTGTGCTGTTGAAAATCTTGCTCTTCTTATTTAGAAGCCGCCTCTTCCTCCTCCTCTCTTACACCAGTAGCTTCTGCCTCATATTCCAGGACTCTTTCCCTTTGCTCCAGTTTTCCATCTTTTCTTTTCTGTCCCTCACTGTGTTTCAGTTCCACATCCCAGAACTGTCTCTCTTTCTTCCTGTTTTTCAATTGTCAACCCCTTTACTTGTCTCCCTAGTCCAAACAGCTCTTCTCCCATTTTTAAGTTGCCTGCTTTTCTAGGGGCTTTTCAACAACAGAAGAGCCCTTTCACTATACCATGCCATGTTTTCAACTCGTAGATCTCATTGGAGAATCAACAACACATTTGTGGTGCTACCATTGGACCCATAAGTACACTCTCGTCTTTTGATGGCCTAATGCCATTACTGCTGTTTTCCTTTCACAGCCATTCTCTTCCTCTGGCTGTATGGCATCAATTGCAATGACAAGTGGGGAGTAAATGTGAATTCCCTGCAGACTCAAACCTTCAATCACTGGCTGATTTTTCAGCTGAAGTAGATGAGGAAGTCATCTGAGTATTTCATTCCTTAATAATTAGCAGTCTTTGCATAACAATTTCTAAAATTAAGTGAATCCATTTACATCTCTTCCTTTCTAATGTTTCCCTGATCATAGCCAGTTCAAACCCAGACATAATAGGGCTTACAGAAATGTGGTGGGATTCATCCCACGACTGGGCAGTTAGCATTAGAGGCTATAGGCTTTACAGGCAGGATAGAGAAGGAAAGAAAGGTGGGGATGTGTCAAGGAGCAATACACATCCTCTGCCAGCAGAATGGGGTCAGAGGAGGGGCAAGCTGAAGTGCTCTGGATCAAGTTACAAGGGGGCTGTGGGGAGAGGGATTTAATGGTGGGAGTCTACTACAGACCCCCCAACCAAGAAGAGGAGCTGGATCGGGAATTTTCAGGCCAGCTTGCAGAGGCACTTAAGGCAAGGGTTCTTGACCACCTGGGCTATAGTGATCATTGCTTGCTGGAATTCACTATCCAGTGCAGGGAGTCAAGGGCCTGCAGCAAGGCGGTAGCCCTAGACTTCAAGAGGGCCAACTTCAATGTGTTGAGGAGATTAGTGGGAGAGGCGCTGGGGTTCTCGAAGGCAGGGGAGCTCAGTGCCCAAGATGAGTGGCTGTTCCTTAAGGAGAGGATACTCAGGGCCCAAGGGGTGACCATTCCAACAAGAAGCAAGGGGGGCAAGAGTGCCCAAAAGCCCCCCTGGCTCCCCAAGGGCATCCGGGAATGCCTGATTGCCAAAAAGGCGGCGTACACCCCGTGGAAGGGGTGTGCTATCTCCAAAGAGAAGTATACCTCCTCTGCTTGGGCCTGTAGGGGGGCTGTCAGGAAAGCTACGGGGGACATAGAGCTAGGACTGTGTGTAAAAAAATAAAAAGTCCTTTTTCAAATATATAGGGAGGATGAAGAAGGCACTGGGAAAAGTGGGGCCCCTGCAAGATACGCTGGGCAATCTGGTGGTTGCGTCAGAGGAGAAAGCAGACCTCTTTAACCAATTCTTCACCTCCGTTTTCTTATGCAGGGACTGGGACTTCTCCACCATGATGCAAGATGGACTCGAGGGGAACGCCTCCAGACCTCAGGTTGGGGAGGACTGGGTCAGAGAGCTTCTGGAGGGGCTGGATGTGTTCAAATCAGCG
>NW_017728886.1:90616672-90622913 GCF_001723895.1 Crocodylus porosus
CTGACAAGTGCAGGGTGCTGCACTTGGGCAGTAGTAACCAGCAGCACACTTATAAGATGGGAAACTCCCTTCTTGAGAGCACGGAGGCAAAACTATCTTGGAGTCATTATTGACTCCAAGATGAACATGGGCCAAGGGAAGTGGTGTTGGCTTCTACCCTGGGGGTCTTTAAGAAGAGGCTTGATGCCTACCTGGCTGGAGTCATTTGAGCCCAGTTTTTCTCCTGCCCAGGCAAGGGGTCGGGACTTGAAGATCTGCAAGGTCCTGTCTGACCTTACATCTATGATTCTATGTTTCTATGGTATGAGATCCTTCTGCTGGAGGCAACTGGTTTATATCTCATTGCAACCAAAGTGGAAACTTGTTAATGAAAATGTCATCGCAGTGAATGCTTTTAATTCTATCATAACCACAAACAGTAGTATATACAAAATTAGCTTATTGGTATGAGTTTCCTGTATACTTGTTCATTTCAGCTGAGGCTTTCTTTGCTAACTGCACAGTTCTCCCTTTAGAAGTAGCAAAATAGTTCTAATTCTTTTTCACAAACAAATATATTTAATTAATTGCCTACATTTTGCTTTTGTGCAAGAGATTTTTCAGTCAAAGCAGTGGGAGCCCTTAATATAAATCTCAGTACCTTAGGTGTGATAAAACGCAAATCATCCCAATAAGGACGAGGATGGATAGAGGTGAGGTGATGAAGTATCAGGTGAATCAGGAATGCACTTTATCATATAATAATGTAGCTTATCAAACATATGCACACACTATATTTTCTTGCATAGAATGCATAACTTTTCCCCCCACAATGAGGTATGTCTGTTATGAGAGAACCTGATTTTCTGCCTTGGGTAGAAGCGACTTGCTTATATTCATGCTCCACAGTGCAGCTGAGAAAGTCAATAGACTTAATGGCTCAGTTTTTTCCAATCCACAGGTGTTAGGGATAGTCACTCCTTCTTAAGGCTCTTGATGTTCTGATAATCAAGCTAACCTTTCAGAGGGTAATTTGCAGTCTGCTACATGCTCCTGGTCTCTCTCCTCCTGTTTAACGGTACTAGAGACTCTCTAGCTCTTCAGAATGATACTTCCACCCATGGAAACCAGTGTTCAGCAGTCTCTAGAAAAGGGAGGGAGAGTCAGCTGACGATTAGGCTCTCTCCCTGCTGTGTGTGGCCATAATGTATTTCTTCATTCTCCTTTTCAGAAATAATGTCTGTATTATTATGGGGCATGTTGTAATAAATAATATATTCACACACATGATATACACATCCGACAGCTCTGAAACAGAGATTCTAGTGGCCTAGCAGGATGAAGACAACACACTCAGACTGCAAAAGGAAAAAGGGTGAATGTAGGAGGAAGAGGCAATGTTTAAATTAACCCCTCCCCCCAAAGACTAGATATTGGAAGTGCAAATCCAGACATCTGCACCTCTGACTTCTTGATTTTCATCTTTGGGCAGGTCTTCAGCAACTCAGATTTGTACCCACCATTTAATATGCAGCACAAAAATACAAGCACAGATTTCTTTGTCAGAAAGGAGGCCACTTTTCTGAAACACTATCCCAAAGTATCTCCCTAGCTTTAACTCTGGATTAATATAGACACTGGCCTCCTGGTATTATATTGTGGTTTATTCTGTCGTGAACACCTTCAGAATTAACATTTGGCAATGTATTTCTCAATGGTTCACACCTCATTTTATACCCTGCATCACATGTTACCCCTCCACTTGAGCTCCTATGTTTAGTGGGAACTGTTTTCCCTCACGGACCCGAGGAAATGGGAAGCAACATTGTTTACGAAAAAAATCCATCTGTCCTTTTTCCCTCTGGAATTTTAGGAATTTTTTCATATGCGTAAATGCTAGCATCCTACACACTCTTCCCTCCCCCTCACCGTTCTTGCTGTAGCTTTTATATGCTACATTTTATGAGGCCTGGTAAAGGTGGTAAAAGAGGATCTGCAAAGGTGGGCTTTTAAAAAAAAGAAACACCCTGTATTAAAATCCCTTGAGAAATGAGAGCTCCAGCATACTGAGAGCAGTGTGAGGTGTACATAAAGGAAACCACTTACAGCGAGTTAACAAAAACAAATCTTTTTATTTTGCATTGCATGGGAATGGATCTGCTAACTAAATACACAGGGATTATAGCCAGTTATTATATTTCATTATTTGTTTTCATACAAATGCCTTTTGCTAACAACAGCCCAGGATACAATTCTTTACTATGCCTCTTATTCCCTAAGGGCTTGTTCTGGCAAGGTGTTGACCACTCTGGTCCTGATCCAATACCGAACTTAAGCATGAGCTCAACTTTAAGCATATATTTAGTTCTGTAGGCACCCACAGATCTGTTCATGCTTAGAGTTAAGTATGTACCCAAGTACTTTACCCAGTCAGGAACAGCATACTTACCAGCTTGTGGAATCCACCCCTAGCAGCAAATCCAATACCATGAGAAAGATGCTACTTCTGAACACTATGTTGTGCTAACCCTAGCTACTGCTTTACATGTAGCTATGATAACACAAGTTTCTCTATTGCTATGAATGCTAAAAGGAATGGGGATGTAAAAACCTGTGTTTACAGATTCTCAAACTGCATGCATTTATGATTTGTAGAATACATGGATTAAGATTTAAAATAAATTCTTGTCATCCCAGTTCCTAGTGATGGCATGTGGAAGGTAGGAAAAAGTGGTTCTATGTCCAGATTTTACTTGTAACATACAGTGATACCTTTCATTTACATTTCTGTGCATGATTAAAGAGTGCAGTTGGGAGAGAATAAAAATAACAAACAGGAGAATGAAATAGACTAAATATACAGGAAATATATACAAGAAGAAAAACAGCTCTCAATAGCTTGGGCCTTTTTAATTTTCCTGCATCTAAATCAAGCTGCTTCTCAGAGCCAGAACTGTGTACTGTGTCCTGGCTCCACCCTGTCTAATAGGTTTGATATGATCTTCTTCTCTGGAATGTCTGGACCTATCCCAAATATTGATGAGTTTATGTTCAGAACTCCCCTGTGGGATAAGGAAATTATGTCATTGCCATTTTACAGCTGGGAAAATGCAGTGCAGTCTGATATCCAGGGCTGATTTAAACTCTCACAGGTTCCATAAATATAACCAGGGTTGCAGATATTCAGTACCTCTTAAAAGCAGGTGTCAAGAGCTATATCCATAAAGCGACTTAAAGATGTACAGGCATTCACTCTCCCAGAAGAAATTCTCTTAGGAGTGGTTTAACTCTGGTTGTTCCCAGGTTATTTTTTTCCTGGAGCAGCCATTTTTATCTTGGGAGAAAAGCCTGAATATCTGTACACTTGTGGTTTCTCCTGGGAGAGCAGCAATTCTCTGAGGAGAAATCGAATGTCTATATGAGGCCTCAGATGTTGTAACACCTACATCTAAGGCATCTAAGCCTCTAAGCCAGTGAGGGACAATTATTTTGGTAGATGTACAACAAATTATTCCTGCATCTACTCTGACTGCCATGCTGATCCCCTTCCCCTACCTAATCTGCTTCTCTGCTTTCTGCTTATTGCCTTATCTACCACTGTGCAGCCTGTCCTATTCTTGATCTTCCGTGTGCCACACACAGAGGCTGCCCACGTTACTTGTGGCTTGTGTGCTACTGGTTGGTCTCTCCTGCCCTACACTATTCATGAAATGAGGTTAGGCATATCACAATGTGATTTATAACAGGGAACACACTGAACTGGGAGCTGCCTAAGTTAATCAATAGGAAGTGCCATGGACAATAGTATTTGGTATTCATAACCTGGAGCCTCTTCTAGAGTCATGTGCTTAATCTCCATCTTTGAAAAGTGGAGCAAGGATCACTGCTTTCTTTTAAAACATGGTCATAGTGGTGTTACCACTTTACTTCCCCTCTCTTAACACAACAGCCAAGAGATTAGAGTGGTCAGCCTGGATTTGGGAAGTCATAGGTCAATTCTCTCTGCCTGAGAAGTTAAAATTCATAAACTGTGGGTCCCAGGTGAGTGTACTATATCACCAAACTGAAGATAATAGGTTCCATCTCTTAAAGGAAGACATTGGACCCATCCTGAATGGGCACTAAGTATTTGGCTAATGTGTAAGTAGAGCAGCAGTAGTAGTGCTTTGAAACAAAGGAATGACACCATATTTTTCCAGGTGTAAAGGACTTGGGTACATAACGGTAAGAACTGCTATTTGCTGGGACAGGCCCAATATCCTGCCTCACGCTCGGAAGGAGCAGTTGCAGAGGCAGAAGTGGAGGGTGAACAGGGCATGACTGGAATTTTCCACTCCCTGCTCCTCTCCCATTGAGCTTCCAGCACTCAGAGATTTAAGAAGTTCTGATTCAAAGGCTTCTCCCCTATCTACCATATTTAAAACCTATTGATAGACCTTTCCTTGAAGAATTGGTCCAACCCCTTCTGAACTGGGTTAAGCTACCAGTCTCCACAATTTCTTGCAACAATCAGTTCCATAAATTCATAGAATCATAAAATTAATGAATTGGAAGGGACCTAGACAGATCATCTAGTCCGACCTCCTGCCATGGGCAGGAAAGAGCTCTGGAGGTGGTAGGGGTCATAAGACCCCAGCCAGGTGCCTATCCAGTCTCCTCTTGAAGATGTCCAGGGAAGATGAGAGCACCACCTCTCTGGGAAACCTATTCCAGGCTCTGGCCACCCTTATAGTGAAGTAGTTCTTCATAATATCCAACCTAAACCTATCCACCCTCAGCTTGTGGCCATTGTTCCTGGTGACTCCAGGGGGGGCCCTGGTAAACAGACTTTCCCCGAGTCCCTGCTGTGGCCCCTGATAAGGTTGTAGGCAGCCACAAGATCCCCCCTCAGTCTTCTCTTGCAGAAACTGAAGAGACTCAGGTCCCTCAGCCTCTTCTCATAGGGCTGGCCACGGAGGCCCTCAGCCATACAAGTGGCCCTCCTCTGGACCCTTTCCAGGTTCTCCACACCCCTCTTGAAGTGTGGTGCCCAGAACTGGACACAGTACTCCAGCTGCGGCCTGACCAGTGCTGCATAGAGGGGGAGCAAAACCTCTCTGGACCTGTTAGTGATGCCCCTGTTGATGCATGACAGGGTGCGGTTGGCTCTGCCTATTGCTTCATCACATTGGTGACTCATATTCATCCTGGAGTTGATCCTAACTCCAAGATCTCTCTCTGCCTCTGTGCTGCTGAGAGCGTCAGCCCCTAACCTATAACCATAATGCCGGTTCCCTCTCCCCAGGTGCAGCACCCTGCACTTGTCCTTGTTGAACCGCATCCTGTTCAGATCCACCCACTTCTCTAACCTCTCCAGGTCTGCCTGGATGCAGTCCCTGCCTGCTGGTGTATTCACTTTACCCCATGGCTTGGTGTCATCAGCAAACTTGAACAGGGTGCTCTCCACCCCCTCGTCCAGGTCGCTAATGAAGATGTTGAACAGCACCGGCCTAAGGACCGAGCCCTGGGGGACTCCACTGCCCACACCCTTCCGGGTCGACATCAACCCGTCCACCACCATTCTCTGGGTGCACCCTTGGTGCCAGTTTGCCACCCACGTGACCGTGCATTCATCAATGCCGCAGTCCCTCAGCTTGCCCACCAGAATTGGGCGGGACACTGTATCGAAGGCCTTCTGGAAGTCCAAGAAGATGACATCTACTTCCTCCTTCACATCTAAGCTTTTTGTTACCCGGTCATAGAAAGAGACCATGTTAGTCAGGCAGGATCGGCTTGGCACAAACCTGTATTGGTTACCCCTCAACATCGCTTCCCCTGCAGGGCTCTCACAAATGTGGCCCTTGATAATTTTTTCAAAGACCTTTCCCAGGATAGAAGTGAGGCTGACTGCCCTGTAGTTAGCAGGCTCTTCCTTCCTCCCTTTCTTGAAAATAGGGACCACATTGGCTCTTTTCCAGTCCTCAGGGACTTGGCCTGAGCACCAGGAGTCCTCAAACAGCTGTGCCAATGGCTCCGCAATGACACCAGCCAGTTCCCTCAGCACCCGCAGAAGAAGGTCATCCGGGCCCGCCGACTTGGCTGCATCTAAGCCCTCCAGGTAATCCTTAACTAGGTCTGAACTAACAGTCAGGGGACTCGCATCCTTTCTGGGCCTCTCTACGTTATCACCTGAGAGCACCCCATTGTCAGCAGACAGGAACACGGAGGCAAAGAACTTGTTAAAGAGTTCTGCTTTCTCTCACGCATCCGTCACCAACTGCCC
>NW_017728886.1:90623488-90631921 GCF_001723895.1 Crocodylus porosus
TTTTGTTATCCTTAATCCCAAAAGCTAATCTAAGCTCCAGTGCTGCTTTAGCCTCCCTTACCAAATCCCTACAAGCTCGGGTCAAGGAGGTGTATTCCTCCTTTGCCCCTGCCCCCTGCTTCCACTGCCAGTATGCTTTTTTCTTTGCCCTCAGGCCAGCCTGGATATCTGCGCTCAGCCATGAAGGTTTCTTGGACCCTTTTCCCGCCTTCCTGCGCAATGGAATTGCGTCCTGCTGTGCCCCAAGGATAGACTCCTTGAGGAAGGACCAGCTTTCCTGGACCCCCACACTAGCTACACCCTGGGCTCCGAGTGCCTCCCTGACTACTGCCCTGAGCACGTTGAAGTTGGCTTTCCTAAAGTCAAGCTGTGCTAGTTACCCTCCCCACCTTTCTCTGAATAGCAAACTGAATTATTAATTAATTGCCAAGTGTAAAAGAACTTCTTGTTAGTCATAAACTACTACCTAAAAACCTGTTGCTGTGGTTCAGTGGTAGGCTTCTTGTTCACTGCACAGGAGGCCTGGATTCAGTTTCTGGATGTGCATATAACTATTATAGCCACTGAGATGCAGAACATCTGGACTTGGTCTGGCCTTTGGATTCTGTCTCAATGGTTTAAAGGGGAGGGATAGAAGGTCTGGCCAACCTCCACTCTATACTCCTGCCTGGGTGTATGTATTGAAGGCCTTGGTGACTGCTCATGCATACACTGTGATCCAGAAACTTTGATAGCTGTCTACTACTACTCAATAGTTTCATGTCCTTTCTTCTAATATTGTGAGAGACAGTTCATAATAAATCCCTATTTATTTCTCTGTGCCATTTGATATTTTGTAAATCTCAATCGTGCCCCCCTCAAGCATTTATTTTCTAAGATGAAAAGGATACCTAACCCAAAAGGAGTTAAGAGTCCCTCTGCAACCTGGAGTTTAATACCTAAGCCCCAGAGCAGAGCAGGGTTTAAACCAGGGGTGGGCAATGATTTTGAGCAGAGGGCTACTTACTGAGTTTTGGCAAGCCATCGAGGGCCACATGACAGGCAGCCCAGGGTAGATGAATATTAATTTTCTACATTTTTAGGGGCCCCGCAGGCTGGATAGAATGGCCTGGCGAGCTGTATCTGGCCCCTGGGCTGCATTTTGCCCACCCCTGGTTTAAATCCTACCCTGTCCTCATTTGTCCCTTTTGGCTAGCACAGGTAGCTTCCCACGTAGCATGCTAGCCATGGCAACTTCCATTCTGAGTACTCTAACTCTCCCTGCACATAACATAATTCTCTAGGTATAACTCTGGGCTGTATATTCTTAGCATTGCAATACCTAAGTCCTTTTGTACAGTAGCACAGGAAAGCAAGAGCACATCACCTCTTCTGGATCACAGGGCTGTGCATTATTCAGGTGTCTTTGTGGTGCTCCCTAATCAGTATTTGCATGGCAGGGGCTTATTCCAAAAATGGTCTGTCTTCCATTTTGAACTTGTGTCCCAAGCAAACAGTACCTTTAGTGCAGAAAACATCTAGAACCAGCTACGTTTTAAAATGAAACAGTTTTAAAAGAAAAAGAGAAATGGCAGAAATAATAAATATCCATAGTAGACTTTGGGACAGGATGTGCATTTTCTATTAGGTCAGTTTTTCTCAAATTAGAGAGGAGAAAACTTCGGAGTTTCCTGAGTCAAGGAAGAGGTTGGATGATTGTTTGTCGGAATTTGATTAGAAGTTGTTGCTTTGATATTAAGGGAGAAATGAATCAATTTGAAGTCTGTCCTACTCCATGGCATTACACCAAGCAGGATAGAAAGCTTTAAACTCTAGGGTTTTTGTTTGAAATGTTAAAATATAATAGTGATATCTGACAGGATGACAGCAAAAGAGGTTGCTGCAAAAATAGTAAGTATTTTGTATGAAAAGAAACAAAAAATATTTGTTTTACTTAAATCTTTAGTAAACTTGCAGTTTTATTTTTTAACAAAATTAACTGAAAATGTGGTTTTCTTTTTGTTCTTTTTTTCAACCGTAAAGGTTGAATAGGAAAGAGAGGAGGAAAATCACTAAAAATAAACCAAATCCATTTGATTTTTTAAAAAATTATTTAGTCATAAAGTGCCTAAAAAGTTTATTGGTGAAAAGGTGGTTCAAAAAAGTTTGTAGGCGGGGGAATTCTGGGAATTTTCTGTGGCTCTACTCAGTATTGGGGCCTGATTGTGCTTGAAATTCTTCAGCTGTTTCAGAAGCATAGTCCCTGTTCTGAAGAGCTCACATTCTTCTGCCCTACTTTTTTTCTGTTTTCTTCCAGTCTCAGCTATTGCTTTTCAATTCAGAAACTATTCTCTTATCATGCACTTCTTTTTGTCCTATCCTCATACATTCTTCCTTGCCATCACTAATTATTTGCCACTCAACCCTGCTGACCCAGCCATTTCACTCTGGCTCAGAATCCAGAGGTTCCATTGGCTTCTACTCACAAATATATCCCTATCCCTTCTCTTCCCTTTAGATTAAAACTGCTCTTTTGTACTCATTGGATGCAACTACATGAGATGCTTTACTCAAGTTTGGAGCAAATTACTGTGCAGTAAGCATCACAGTCTACATATGCAGTTGCTTACTGCACAGTAATTTGCTCTAATCATGAGAAAATTTGCTACCTGTAATTACAAGTGGCAAATTTACTTGAGAGTAATTACTGCACAGTACAGTACAAGCTGCCCGCTTGTGCCCCGGAGGTTCCTCTCGCCGCCCTCCGGGAACTGAAGATGGGCATTCGAGGGGGGCAGGAGCTGCCTGCGAGAATGCACTGCATTTATTATTTTTGAGTCATTGGTTTCTTTTGAGCTTTATGGGTGGAGAAAGCTTGTATAATGTCACTGAAGTCCAAGTTCTGATTCCACAGAGTCAAGGCATTTGGACATTTCTGTTGCATTCTTGATCTAAATTCATTTTTTTAAATCCTAGTCAGGCTACACCACCGGAGCCCAGGTGGGGACAATGTCCTCCTGACCCGGCAGCAGGGAGCTCCCAGCCACCACTTTATGATCATGATCAGGGAGCGGGGGCAGGGAGATTCAAGGGGCTGGGCCTAGAAGATAAGCATCTCCCACTCCTGGTTCCATGATTGTGGGGCGGGGGGTAGGAGATAAGCATTGGCCAGCCCTGGCCTCATGACTGCAGAGTTGCGGGTGGGAGATAAGAATATCCCAGCCTAGGCCCCATGACCACAGATATGGGGGTAGGAGGTAAGAGTCTCTCAGCACCTGTTCCCTGATGATGATTGCAAAGTAGGGGCTGGGAGCTCCCTGCTGCCAGGGCACGGAGACATTGTCCTCTCCTGGGCTCTGGTGGTACAGCCTGCCCCAGCAGTAGGCAACTCCCGGCGGCAGGGAACAATGTCCTAGCTTCTGCCAGGAGACAGCAGTGTCTTGGCTCTGTGCTCCCTGCCAACCCCTGGGCTAGCACCCAAGGGGAGCCTAGAGCTCCCCCTGGCTGCTGCAGGTGGCTGATGCAGGGCTGGCAGGGGTGGGAGCAGACTGCTGCAATGGGCAGCAAATCTGTTCCTACTTCCCTACACATGTAGATGCCTGCCTGGGGTAGTAAATTACTCCAGAGTAAACCCAGCCCGGAGCAGTTGTGCGTGTAGATGTAGCCACTATGTCCTCCCAGTTTAGAAAGGAGGAACTGAAATGTAGGGTAGATTAAAATGACTTGCCCAAATTCCCACAGGAAGTTTGGTTTTGAGCCAGAATACAAACCAGGTTTCTTGGTTCCAGTCAAGTGCACTACTATTAGGCTATTTTTCTACCAGCTTCCTCTGGCATCATTATAGTTTCTTGTATAGAAGAGTTTGCATATATTTTTAGCTATAACTATGTATCTATATTTTTTTGAAATTATAACTACATAATTATAATTAGACATCTGATAGACAATAGCAACCATGGGAAGTTCAGTGCAATTGTAATTAGATTATATTATGAACTAATTTCTTGACACATCTTGGATTATGGGACCTGGTTATCTGTAACAGCAGGGGAATGTACTTGATGACTCAAGACCTTCCTTCCAGTCCTATATTCCAAAAACCTTTGCATTAAGGATGAGAGCCTGAAGACATACTGAGGTCATAAACTTCTGTGCACACAAGGTGATCACTGTTCACCCCTTTTTCTGACTAGTTTTTCATCCTGTATTCCCAAGGAGGAACCAAAAGAAAACATTAGCTGCTGAGTTATAAGTTCTTGAAAAGTGACTTCCATAACAGATACCCTTACACAATCTTAGTAATAGCGCTGGGGGGCTGGAGCAGCTCACAGCCTAAGAGAGTCTGAACTAATGACAGTTAATTGAACCTTCTGCTGCACCAGTCTGTTGATATTGAATTCCTGAACACGGTGACCTTTTCATTTACTTACTGTTTAATATTCATTCCTGGTGGTACTGATTGGAGATGAATCACGGCAACATATTCAAAGTAGTAGCTATACTCTTTGCCGTGTCTTTTAAAAAAATCAGATAAAAAGTAGTGCTGTCTGAGTGTCTCTCAGTTACTCGAGATAACATTACACTTGAAGTAGCTGCTTAACTGTGGAGGTTCTGAAACCAGAGGTTATTTAAAACCCCTCATTTAACCTCGGTACTGTGACCATATGAATCTTGTACAGGTAACTTTGACCATCTTGAATTATGACAATTTTGGGAACAGTGGGATTATCACAGTAGATTAGATTGTATAGTCAGTATTCTGCATTTGTCAGTTCTACATGCTGTAGAAGAAAGTATAAGAAGTTATTTGTGGGGACAGTGAGGGAATGATCTGCTGGTTAAGGATTTATTTTCTTAACCTCATTTATAAGTGATAAATTTATACCCTAAAGCATGGGGAGCTCTGTGTGTGTACACAGGATTTTCCCTGGGATAGAAGTTAAGCTAATTGGCCTATAGTTGCCTGGATCCTCTCTCCTCCCCTTCTTGAAGATGGGCACAACATCTTCCCTCTTCCAGTCCTCACTGGACCTCCCCTGAGCACCATGAGTTTTGGCAGAGATTAGCACATTTGTACTGTAATTTAGCATGAAGGGTACATCTTTTCCACCAGGGGGCAAGAGGAACAAATAGTTTTGTCTACAATGTCAGCTTCTCTATCAGAAATGAATTAATAATTCTTGGGCCCCTGGACCCAAAGAGCATAGGCCCAAGATGATTGCCCTGGCCTCTACTCATGATAGAAAATTGCCACGTTTAACTATTGGCAACCAAATATGAAAAAGACACAAACATAAGAATGCACTGCATTTATTATTTTTGAGTCATTGGTTTCTTTTGAGCTTTATGGGTGGAGAAAGCTTGTATAATGTCACTGAAGTTCTGATTCCACAGAGTCAAGGCATTTGGACATTTCTGTTGCATTCTTGATCTAAATTCATTTTTTTAAATCCTAGTCATCAGTGAGAATATGTGCTCTTCATAGTTTGACACAGGCAGTTTTATAAAAAAAAAAGCTTCAGAAAGCAAAATCCACATTAGAGCACACTTACTGAAATCTACTGTCTCTCAAGTCCCTTGAGCAGTTTGGTTGGAGATTTATCTGGCTCAGCTGTACAAAGAATTTGAATGGTTTAAGTTCATCAGGAAAGTTTTCATGATCCAAGTCTTGGGGGTAAAGTGTAAGTTCAGGAACACACTTGCAGAGATGTCTAGTGAACTGAGTTCATACGGGACTACAAAATGGTTAGTCAGCATCTTATAAACATCAATACAATGATGAAGGCAAGTTAGCAGACTGGTGATTAAAAGACTGAATGTTTCCACACAAAAAAATTGTTGTCTTTGAAATAACATCTCAGATTTTCCAAATTCGTCTTTATTTTTTTTCTCTTTCAAGTAAGGTACAGCTCAATTCCATGTTTTTGTGAAACAATCTTGCATGTTCTCAACTGCATTTTCAAAATGCTCAAATTCTTCTCACAGCGTCACCAAAGTTATTCCAAAGAACACAGTAGGTGAACTGCTGTACTAAGGTTGTGTAATTGCATGCTGGTCATTTTAAATTGCTGAAGCACTGTGCCCCAAAACGGCGTTACAAAGGTCATTTCTAATTTTTCCATTTGGCTCTGAAGGAAAGCTGCCTCTGCTTTGGTTTCAGGTGATTGCTTTGCAGAATCTGACACAAAGTTGTCATAGAATCTGCTTGGCTTCTTCATTTGATGTTTGACAGGCTTTTGAGTGTCAGTGTCTAGTTGCAGAAACGTGCCAGAGACACATTTCTAGTTAAAGGTTGATGCACAGAAGGAAGCATATAATGATGAAGAAAATAACAGCATTTAGGCAGCTGTTGTTAATACTGGTGACCACCACTAAATGATACTGAGGTGTGCAGCATAAGGAAAAAAGTGTGTAAGTAGGTTTACTCCAGTTCAGTGGACCTACACAAGATTACACTGCATATTGATAGAATTGTCATAAGATTGTCCATGGTGTTGGATATGTCTACACCCAGGTTCTTTACTATGTCACATACAGTTAGCAAGACTTGCACCTGTATGGCTGCCCATTGGCTCAAATCCAGTAAACTAGTGGCACTCAATCCTTTGCCCAATGGGCCAGATGAGTGGCCTGGGGCCTGGATTAGAACCTGCCAGCTAGGACTGGGCCCTGGAGTCCTGCACCACACCTGCCTGGCCCCATGTGCTGAGGTAGGGCCCATGCTGCCCTGCACACCTGATCTAGAGCACAGATCCACACCCCATGGTTCAGATGACCAACAGAGGCTGGACCTGACTTGTGGGCCTGGGGTTGAGCACCCCTGCAATAAACCTTTACTCGTTTCAGTTCATTGGCTCTTGTTTTTTTACTTTGTCCTGTCAAGTCTATGAATTCATCCCAGATGCTTGAGGACAGATAATAAGACTTACCTTTGCCTTTCTGTCCAAATGTGGCCATATGATTAGCCAAGGTAGATCAAATTGAGTCATTAGTTGCAAATTCCCCAAATACTTCCATTAGTTTGGTGATGCTAACATTTCTTCATGACCATGGGATGGAAGTCCATGGTCACTTAAGAACAACTGCCTTCAATAAAGGAGTGTGTCTTTCACTGTTGAAATATGTTTGAAGGGAAAACAATATACATTTTCAGATGATGGTGAGTAAAGCAGCCATTCCCACTTAACAACTTCTTCATCATTGTATAACTCCTGTGAAAACAGATCTTGAGATAACATTTGAGTTTTCCCCCCAGTCATTTGAGCAGAAGCAGCTTAATTTGGTAATTAAGCAGTAGGGCTGTGTAAAGCTTCGGATCACAATTCGGATGATTCAGAGGCTGAATCTACAAATCCATATTGAATCACTAGAAGCTTTAGGCTTTCCGAATCAATTCAGAGCTTCCAAATTGAGTCAGAAAAGATTCAGCAATTTAGAGATTCTGCCATAGGGTATAATGGGTAATCAATGAAATATGTATAACTTTTTTGGTTTTTGCCTGATTCAGATGAAGCTTACAGGGGCAGTAGCCGCTGCTGAGGGCATGAAGCCTGCCACGTTACAAGGTGATAGGTGCAGGGGTTTCTGGGAAACTGCACCTCAAGATGCTGACAAGAAAAATTTACGTCACGTGTGTGTGGTAAGCCACAGTGGGGTGAAAATTGCAGGGGTGGTAGCTCTTGATGAGGCCAGAAAGCCTGCCAAGTTTCAAGGATTTAGGCACAGGGGTTTCTGGGAAACTTCACCTCAAACTGCTGACAAGCAAAACTCATAGGTGACACTGTGTGTGTGTTAAGGCACAGGGGGGTGAAAACTGCAGGGGTAGTAGCCCCTGCTGTGGTCATCTGTCAAAGAGATAGGTGCAGGGGAAGTCTGGGTTCCTGGTCCCTGCACCTGTGGCCACAGGCAGGCAAAACTCATGACATGGGTGCTTGTGGGATGGTGTATGTGTTCAGGTGAGCCCTTCCTGGGCTCTTACTTCTTGCTGTCAATTCCTTTATAAAAAGAAAGGCTCTGTGACAGTTCCATCTGGATACATTTGATGCTGCTGGTGCTATTGGTATTGAGCCAGCTAAGTTATTTTGCCGTCGTTTACAGTGGTGGACCAGAATGAGGTTGTAGGGGAAGAGGAGGCCTCACGGGGGCACATTGCCATGTTGTGCAGAGGCCCCAGTGCCAGGAAGAGGCAAGACACTCTCTCAAGACACTTTTCTGTGGCAAGACACTCTCCTGCAACCCTGTCTTGTACATTGTTAGAAGCATCTCTGTGCAGCAAGGTTCAGATTCATTTTCCTGACTATTGTTGGATACTGGCTTCTTTTCTTGCAGGTCGCTTTTTCCTGGGGCCCTGTCTTGTACATTATCTTATTGTTTTTTTTCTGGAGCCTTAAAGTACTGGTTAATTTGGGGGATCTATTCCAAAAGAGCCACTTCTATAATTTCCTGTTCTATTTT
>NW_017728886.1:90631932-90662157 GCF_001723895.1 Crocodylus porosus
GGACCAGTGCAGAATAATCCTCCTTGGAGGTGAATCCCATCCTCCATCCTTTGCAGGCCTTTCTTTTTAGCCTCAGCAGTTCTGCTAGGTCCCTGGAGAGCCAGGGGGGCTGCTATGCCCTCTTGCTGCCTTTCCTCCGAGATGGAATAGACTTAGCTTGTGCATTGAGTATCACTCCCTTGAGGAGCAACCACTCTCTTCTTGAACTCCCCTCTCCATGGGCTCATGGTCCCTTAGGGCCTCACTTACAAGCCTCCTAAGCTTGTCAAAGTCGGCTTTCCTGAAGTCAAGGACTGCCGTGTTGTTGACTGACTTGCCAGCTTTACAGCAGATGGTGAAGGTGATCAGCTCATGGTCGCTGTCACCCAGCTTCCCATCAATCACTAGGTTGCCGATTAGGTCGTCTCCAGTAGCCAGTACCAGGTCGAGCAGTGATTTACCTCTCATTGACTCAAAGACTTCTTGGGTCAGGTAGAGGTAATCCACGCACGACAGGAAGCTTTGTGACCACTTGGAGTTTGCTGAGTGATCCTCCCATGAGATGTCCGGGTAATTGAAGTCACCCATGACAACCAAGGCCCTGGAGCAAGTGGCCTCAGCCAGTTCCCAGGCAAACTCCTGGTCAAGCTCTTGACTTTGGGTGAGAGGTCTATAGTAGACTCCCAGCATTGTGTCCCCTGTGCTGTGTTCCCCATGGATTTTAACCCAGAGGGTCTCTAGTCGTCCATCCTGGTTGCCTGCACTGCAGGCTGGCCACCCCTGCCTTAGTCATGGAAAACCATTAGTACCACAATCAAAATTTTCTTAAGTGAAGAAGGGGCATTGACTGCCCTCACTGTGGCCTCCCACATCAGCTTTCTCACCCACCAATATGATCATGCCCATTATTACAATCGGCATCAGGGTCCCTAACAGCCAAGGCCTTTGAGAAAATGGTTCATCCTGGTAGTTGGGATTCCCTACTTTCCATGGCCAATCATCTGGCCAGGCCAATTTCTGCAGAGACTGGTAATTTTTGCACACAGATGTTACTTGCAATTACTATTTTGCTCCCTGTACTTTAATGTCTATTAAGAAAGAAAATTCCTATAGCTATGGACTTCTCCTGAGCTTGGGAGCTCAGTATAGTTGTACCACTATTGCCCTTCTATGTCTGGTCCACAACCAGCACTGGTGGATAAGAGATGAGCAGAGCCATTTTTGGGTTGCTGCTTCTCCTTTCCCTCTGACTGTGGTGTCCCTTGCAGTTTAGGGCTTGTCCTGCACTTCCTCCATTCAATGCAAGAGTCACTCACTTAGGGACAGCTGGGGGGAGAGGAGGCTTGTCAGGTACCAACACTATTGCTCTGAGAGCTTCTTGTAGGACTGTGCTGGCATTGCTCCCATAGGTGCCAAGTACATGGGAGCCTGAGGGCTCTGGCCTCCCTTGGAAAGAAGTAGTCCCAAAATGGGAACATCAAGTCCCAGACCCAGGTTGCATGATCCTGGGACAGCATTTATTCCAGATCCCCAGTATTGTGCAGGGATCCAGGTTTTCTATTCACCACAGAAAAGTGCAGGAAATGGTGGGTTTCCCCAGGCAGGCTGGCAGAGTTCCACCCCTAGCAGGGCTGTGGGGAGTAGTACACAGGGGGTGTCATATGCATATGTGCATCTGTCTCTGTTCCCCCACAGGACCCACTCAGCTTTGCTCTGGCTGTGCCATGGGGGAGGGTGGGAAGGGTTAGGGAAGGCATCATCTTAGCCCCCCCCCCCAATAAATAAATAAATTAAATTTCAGCACCTGTGATTGCTCCCCTTTTCACGACCATAATGGCAAAAGTCCTCCTGTAGCCAGCAAGACGCTATGGGGGCTGCCTGTTCTGATTATTGTGCCTGCAGAACAGCAGAAGTGGTGGTAGCTTCCAAATTGATGGGGCCCTCGGTCTCATGGGGGCAGAGACATAACAGGGCAGCTCTGTGCCCTCAAAAGTGGCAGTGCACAGACAGCAGCAGTAGCATTTTTTTTTTCCACTGCCCCCTAAATTAATGCTGGGGGCTGCTGCTTGGTCATCCCCCTTAGACACATTATTGCAAGAGACTCTGATCTTCAGTCCTGTGGGCTCTTGTATTCATCCATCTGTACTATGCTGCACTATGTGTACCATTCCCCCTCTTCCCAAATAACTGGAAATATTTCCTATCTTAGACATTTAAATTCGTCTAGAGCTATACGAGAGTGAGTTGGACTCTATTCTGCACAGTAATTGACTAGTAAGGTTGAAGTCTCTCGTGAGTAATCTCTCTGTTTCAGGCCTCTGCCACACGTTACACTTAAGACATGATTAACCAGTTATCATGTCTTAACCAGTAATGATTAACCAGTAATCATGTCTTAAAGTGTGACCCAGCCACACATTAAAACAATTAATGGTGTCACAAAACAAGGAATTAGCCACAAAGTCACAAAAAATTGTAATAGCTTCATGCTTGCTTACTATCATGCCTTTAATTGAGTGTGTGGCTGGGTGCACCCCTGGAGCCCTATCAGCTAATGGATGGGAGCTAGACATTGGCGACGTGTAGGGGGTCCATGTGCACCCCCTGAGATTGGTGATGCACCCCCTGAGACTGGATGCCTCTGAGGGTGCTGGCAGCACCTGCAGGTGGTTGCCACTTGCCATCCCCCCTTGCCACCAACACCACCGGTGGCATCTGCGGGTGGTTGCTGACCACTGATCGGCGCTTGCCTCTGAAATATGAATTTGCATTTCCACCTAGGAGAAATTTTACAAACTTTGCATTCTCCTATGCCTGGAGAAGGGCTGGTGCCCAAAAGATTGCAAATAAACAATTTTTTTTCCAAATATCTAGTTGATCTAAAAAAAGATATCACCTCTGCCCCAAGTTCTGATTCCTTTTGGAAGAATGTTCTCATTCTAAACCCTGTGAATTAAAAACAGCTTTCAAAAAAATTCACAAATCAATTTTGTTCACTTCCAAACTAGCTTTAAAGTATACACTTATGAAAAATGGAAGATGGATCACTTTCATTATTCTAGAAAGCTGCACATAGGCAAACAATATTGGTATACGAGTTCAACATTGTATTTCAAGCCATGTTACATGAAACAAGTCTTTGATCCTGAATGAGAATCTGGTAATGATTGCAAGCAATACTTTTAAGATATAGTATGACTTAGGGACCAGTGCCAAGCGCTCTTAAACAGAGGTCAGATTTCAGATCTAGGGCTAAGTCCTAATGCAATAGATACCATGAATGAGGAGAGGGAACCCATTCAGGACCCAAAGTGAATGTTACCAGTTGCAGTTCCTAAACACAAAGAAACGGGAGTCTGCTCCTTTCTGCTTATCAAGTCATACCTGGAGAAACATGCAGGAAAAAAGCAAGTGCACGCTGGCCGCATCTACATGCGACGCTGACTGCATGGGCATTTAGTACTTGTTTATTCAAGGACTAAATGACTGCGCAGTAACTGGAGTTACTGTGCAGTCATGCCAAGGAATGGCTTATTCATGATGCTGACTGTGCAGTAGCCTGAGACTACTGTGCAATAGTGTCACATCATGCTTTCTGCCATGTGATGCTACTGCACAGTAGTTATGGGTTACTGCGCAGTCAGCATCTTGTGTAGACGTGGCTCTGTGCATCTAAGTCACCATGGCCCTGAATCACATGCAGTCATTTACACCAGGGCAAACTGCTACCATTTGAATTGGGTTACTACACTGGTATAAATGACAGCACATCAGGCAGTATTGCCTGACAATCTGCCCCTGTATCTTATTGCAGCCTGTTTGAAGAGTACTGTTCAACCTGCCCTACCTTACTCACTCCTTTGGTTATACAAGGCAGGCTCTCTGCTTCAGAGTACTATTGCTTACATCCTCTTACTGCTTCAACCCCCAACCACCATTGCTCCTTAGAGACAAGGCTCAATTTTGGCTTCTGATATACATAGATAGATAGATAGATAGATATGGTTGATGAATGATTATAACGAACATTGGACAAGTCACTAAGCTACCACGTCAGTAAGAATATTGGTAAATATCTGCTCTGGTGGAGAGGCCAGCTCTGGAATGGGATGGCTGGGATTGAAATGCATTGGCATGGCCTGAAGCAGAAAGCAGTACAGTCTCTGCTTTACTATACTGATGCTAGACAGTAATATAAGTCCCTATTGTGAGGACCAGATTCACTTAAAAGAATTTAAAGAAGGGATAAAAGATGGCAACATTAAATCTGAGCCTAGCCAGTACTATTAATCCTTCAATTTCATAAGCATCAACTTTAATCCTCTGCTTCCTCAAACCCAATAAAGAAACATTATGTGAAAGATTGTCAGCCTCTGGTTCAAGTAGGCCTTGAAATGAGTTAGCAACAATAGAAAATCTTCCTCATTTCTCCGTGTTTCCAGAAGAGTTTTGTTTTCAAGAATAATCATTTGGAAAGAACCAGATGTCATATACAATATGCTTTCAAGAGACTCAATCAAACATTCTGTAGATAGATTTTACTTTACATTCAGTATCTTTCAATATATCGGCAATTTAGCTGGTAAGTAGTGTAAAACTGTATGAAACTGGGACTGATTTAAAAACCTACCCAAAATACATCATCTGAAATAGAGACTTTAAAGGTTGTAATATGTTCTGATACATGCAGTAGAGTCCAGATAATCGAATCTGTCTTAATAATTTAGATTGAATTATTTACTAAGCACGTTTTCTGTTCACAAAAACTTCATGACTTACAGAGTATGCACAAAAAGAAAAAAAAGGACAGCAACTTATCAGTTATATAATGTGTTACATGCTTAAAGCACTGGAAGTTGTTAATTCTTATGGCTGTTGTTGTTTTGTCTTATATTAGTGCCAACTGAGTTTCAGGGCTTCACTGAGCCATGCACTGTATAGTCCCATAGTAAAATGCAGTCTATGTGAGGAAGAACTTACAATGCAAATAAGCATGGTGGGGTTGGTATCCTTGGGATCTAGGAATACCTATACACAAGCAGGGAGTGCATAAGTACTTTCAACTTTGATTTATAAATGGAGGAAATGGGATAGGGAAATTAAGCAAGTTGCCAAGGGCTATATAGAGTATGTTTTCCATGTCATTTCTCTTTCCTCCAGGTCTCATGTATTGAATCAGACAGATTTTAGTGACACGTGCAAAATATTTGGCCATGTAATAAAGGGTTGTTTACTGGATCAGACTACAATGAAGGGTTCTTCTTTATTGTTTTGTATTACTATTAAAGCAGTGTAAGTGCATGGAAGCTCATGCTGCTGGGTTTTTGGTTGTAGCCGTGTTGGTCTAAGGACACAGACAGGCAAGGTTCTTTGAGTAGATGTGGCATCTTTTATTAGACCAACTGAGTAGTTGGGGAAAAAACGTTCTTTGCAAGCTTTCGAGCACAATCACCCTTCTTCAGGCATAGGAAGTCTCTGCTGTTCTGAGACTCCAGGAAATGAAAGAAGTTAAAAGTGCTTATGCTGGGTGCTTGCCTTTATCCCTATCCTGACAACCTGATGATCTGATTTGGGTATATGCCAAACAAATAATAAAGGGAAGAATTATATGGATGGGAAAATATCTCTAGTGTCTGATGTCTGGCAATAACCCATCCCCAATGCTCTGAGGGATGTAACCTTTGCCTACACCACTCTCCTTGTATTTAACTTATTCATTTGAGTACATCATTGGATTCAGCAGTCTGTTAAACATGTAGGATGATGTAGTCATAGACGTAGTTTTTGCCTTAAGAAGTTCAGTCTGAGGGCCTGGTCCAGCAACCATTAAAATGGGGCTTGAATCAAGTTCTAAATTATGCAGACAATGCATTTTGGTTACATAATGCACCTGGAAGAGATGACCTAGTCTCGAAGCAGTTCAGATCTGCACCTTTACAGGTATACATTTATAAAACCATTTCCTTGTATGTATGTGCTTCATGGCATAGTTTTAAATGAAAAGAGGTTAGTCATTTGGTGAGCAAGCGGATGGCAGTTCCAAGTGTAAGGAGTATTGTGACCAGAATGGGTAAAAGACATCTCTGTCTATGTCTACACAGAAGTATGTCTAGACTACTCCAGGGATCCCACAGTGAAACATGGCACATTTGTTTCATGTGTGCTACATCTACACTTGTCAAGAAAAAAGCTTATTTGTATGTGACCAGTGTTATTCTGCGAAAGCCACGTGGTATGTGATTCTAAGTGTAGTGTACACAGAGCAGGTATACAGTGCTCCACTGAGCCAATTGAAAGCAAAAGCCAGAGGCAGTGTAGACGTATTCAGAAAAGTTCTTGGAGTGGGGGCTTGCAGTCATGAGTTGGGAAATCCACATCTACATGTGCAGTTAATGTGGCTGATTTAACTCTGCTGCAGTTTGTGCTGGAATTTATTGCTCCTGGGAGTAGTGTTTACACATAGGCCCAGGACTGCAGCACATTGAGCCAGGGCAGTGCAGCACAGTGCTGGCTGGCAGGGCACCCGGGAGGCAGGGGGTGGGAGGGAGGAGCGTCAGCCTGCCAGCTCACACCTGCTGCGCCCCAGCTCAACATGCTGCAGAGGGACTGGCTGGAGCAAAAGGGTGCTATAGTGCGAGGCTAGCTGACATGCAGTCCCATACTATAGCACCCTTGTGCTGTAGTCAGCCTCAGTCACTGTCTACATGTGCATTGTGGCTCACGAAATAACTCCACCATAGGATAATACTCACGTTGGGCAGTACTATCTTACAGCAGAGTTAGTTTACTGTGGCCTTATAATGCTATACATGTAGACGGCGATGTTTTACTGCAGAGCTAATTAGTTAACTCTGCAGTAAAGCACAGATGTAGATGCCCCCGCTGAGTGTGAAGAGGAGGAAACTAAACTTGATAGGGAAGAGAGGTAGTTAGCTATGTTAATTTGAATTTAGGCAGAAGGCAGAGCACCTTGGGGTACGTGCAAGTATTACATGTAGGTCACTCAAACCAAAATCAGGGCAATCTAAATGGCTGGGTGTACAAATGTTTGCAGGGTTGAGGTGGCCTTGAAAATGGCATGCCTGATCCAAAGTTAGTTCTGGTCAGAGGTAAACTAACATTAGATCAGCATGGGGGTAACCTGCTCTACTGTGGGTTAACTTGGCCTAGCAAATACCTGTATGCATCCACACCACAACCCTGGAGCTGGGAAAGCCCTACCATGTACCACAACTGTGCTTTTTTTACCCCTTCGCCAACCCTGCCCCCACCCCCAGACCAGGCAGGGGGCACTGACCTGCCAGACTTACTGCCAAAGACCCATCAGCCCTCTGTCACCCCCCTGGACATACTAGCCTCCAGCTGCCTGCATCTCCTCCCAGCAAGCAGCAAATACTTAGATCGTGACTCAGGTTTAGGTGGCTTAAACTAAGTTGCCAAAACCTGAGCTAGGCCCCTTGACTTCTTGTTCATAGCCTTAGGGACTAACTTGTTCAGAGAGGCATGAGTTTTTGTAGGCTACAGCCTACTTTGTCATAGCGCGTACAAAAGCTCATGCCTCTCTGAAGGAGTTAGTCCCTAAGGTGCTACCTGCTCTGTCTTCTTGATATGGAAAGTGCAAGGGGTCAAAGGATGGTATCTAAAGACTGAAAGGGCATTAGACTGAGGAGAGAAGAATGTGATTTTTAGCAGAATTCTTGATGCCCTTGAGCTGAGTAAGAGGAGAAAAAGCAGTAAGTACAGTAGGTGATGTAAGCATTGACAAATGTTTTGTTAATAGAAATTCAGAGTAAGAAAGAGCTTTTAAAACTAATGGGGATGATTCTCAGGTCTTACTCCTGTAATTTTAGCAAGTGCTCTGAAGCAAATGGAGTTATACTAATGTAAAGCTAGTGTTAAGGAAGAAAAACAGTTAGATCCTGTAAAACTTTGGCCATAAGTGAGGAACTAAGAGGATTTTCATACTCTTTAGATAAGGCAGTAATTTATTTTGGTGTCAGGGATATGGATTTGAAACAAATACTTTTGTTGTCTCCCTTTCTAAAATATGTCCTCTGCACTTATATAGCACGTTCTGTCTCAGGAGCTCAGGCTGCTTTACATTTGAAGTATTTAGCACCTGTCTGAGGTAAGTGATATTATTCCTGTTTTACAGAGTGGGCAAACTGGGGCAGAGGGAGTCCAAGTAACTTCCTCAGGGTTGTACAGTCAAATCAGTGCAGGAGCTGGGGATATGTGCATGTAACTGGCTCCTATTCCTTGCCTGAGCCATTAGAGAACTCCTCCGCATATATGAAGTAAAGTGCTTGGGGAAAAGGGAGAAGGGAAGATATGGTATTTAAAGTGTGTAGGCAAAAACTTCTGGCAAAGCATATTGAGAATATCTGTGCTCTGTGCAAGCTGCTGGACTGCTCCATCTGCATTCAACTGGCGGATGCTGCTGCATCCAAATGTGACACACTGGAACCTTATACCAACACACAAACAACCACAAAACTGTGATGTGGTGCGGCTTGTAAAGGGGATCCCTCAGCAGTCATCACCTGACAACTGCTGCAGTTTGAGATTACCAGGGTCACCAAGGCGGGGCAGATTTGAATAAAACAACAGCCTTGCAACACATTTGTATAGTTAAAATAGCACCTCAATGACAGTGCACATAAATTTTAATCTGCTCACTTCATCTGTAGGATGGACAAAGATAATACGATGGAAAAAGAAGAGAGAGAGAAAGAGGGCAAGGGAGCAAGAACTCTGTTTTGCTGGAAGAGCTATTACATTTCAAGTCTCAGGAGGGAATTGTGAAAACAAAAAATATATATATAATAAAAAGTCACCAAGATCATGCCCTGATAGTAAATCATTTCCACATGACAGATACACTCAGGGAGGTATTCTCTAATCATGCCCTTTAGCAGGTTGGCATCCTTAATAATCCACTTAAGTGGAGGAACCCAACCCAGCCAACACATTCTGTCTGATCTCTGCACAGCTGCATTTTCTCAAGACCTGCATAGTTCTTGAGAACCGGAAAAAGTCCTTTTGAGCCCTGGGCTGATGCACTGTACCATCTTTTGTGCAGCTGTAATTTTGACAGGGGGAGCCAATTTGAACTTCTGTAATCCTTAGTGTCAGACACCTCCAACGCCTGAGATGTGTGTGTGTGTGTGTGTGTGTGTGTGTGTGTGTGTGTGTGTGTGTGTATTTCAAAGGTTTTTCAGCTGTGCTCTTGAGAAAGTCACTCCATGCAGAGGGGAGGGGAGGGGAAGGGAAAAGAAAAAAACATCTGTCTGACTTTGTCCAAGGGATTGTTTCTATAGCTGTAACATTTAGAAACAGAAAAAATAATGTTATTTTTCCGAGGCTGTCTGCTTACATTTTTTTCAATTGCTATGCCCTTTTCTGTGATGGACGCTACTTCCTGCCCCTCCTTTTTTAACCACAATATAACTGTTGTGGATAAAAAGGAGAAGAAAAAAAATAATCTAGGAAATTGATTGAAACTAGACTCAGAATTGCACAATGATCTTAAATTTTCCCAAGACTTATATTTTGGGAGGGAGCTGTTTTATGAATGGATATAAGGCTGACACATGAAACGCGTGGGATCTGTCTGAGTGCCTTGTCTGGGTCAACTGTGACATCTGGCTCTTATGAATCTGGCATATTGTGACTCATTAATACACAAATAGTAATCCTTGATAGTATCCACTTGTGAGTCCTTGTGGGTGTTGTCACAAATAATGTCAAATGCCAGTGAACTGCCTTTTATTCTGAACAGTATGATGGTGCTGCTATTCCAGACGCTGCGTTCCTATCTGACAAAGAAATGTTATGTCATTGAGACTGTGTGGTTCAATGCCAGTCATACACACCAGACCACAGGAAATGACTGACTTGCCCAAATACTGTTATATGAAGGTGTGCTCCTCAGCTTTGCTGTGCCTGTGGTTGGCAGACTACAAGGACTGTCTCTTTGTTTTCCAGTCATGTTTACTTCTCAAAAAAAAAAAAAAATCTAAGTGGTACAGGGCAGGTGTGTGTAGTCCAAGTGAGTATATTTCATTTGTTGCTCATTCTCCCTGAAGTGGGTAATGATAATGACCCTTTCCTATCAGTAGCCCCCACTCCTGCCCCATTAATTATATATGGATGCATGTGCGGGCAGGATGAGTAACTGTATACATGACCTGAATCTACTATGAAGATTCACTGAGTGAGAGTTGTACAAGACACCTAAATCTAGAAGTCACATAGCTGTATTAGATGAAAGGTCACTGATTACCAAAACATCCTCTGATGGCTTTTATGTTGCATTTAGCACTCTGCAGCTGAAATGTTGGGTGCCGTTTGGACTCAGCCCTCTGTAGGGAGGCCTGATTTAGCCACCGACTATCCAATGGACAGCAGAAACATTCTGGATCTCAGTTGTGCTTTAAAAAAGGAGAAAACTGAATTATGGAAAAAGGACTGACCCTAAGACGCTTTAATTCTTCCACATTTCTTTGTATGTAATCGTATAATTCAGGATTATGTATGGCCTGTAACCATAAGGGGGACTGGTAATGAGATCACCAACATTAAGTCTTCTCTGAGTAAACATATTCCTATGAAGACTTTACCAGTGTAGTCAATATGTTTCAAACAGGTGACATGATGGCATAAATCAGTGATTCTTAACCAGAGTGCCACAGAACCTGGGGTGCCTTGAGATCTCTTCAGTATTAGCACCGTCAAGTTTAAAACATGATTCACAGGATCACCTCAGAGATTGCAAAGAGAAATCAATAGTTGTGGTTTTTCCAAGTTCTTTGCAACAGAAAAATGGTCCTGTTGTTTTTCTGTAGGCAAATTAGAGTTAAAATGAAGAGATGGCATTTACCAAAGGGTGCCTCAGGTCTACAAAGGTTGAGAACCACTGGCATAAATAATGTTTGGCTTGTTTTTATAGCACCTTTTTGGGCTGGACAGAGTCTTGGAGATGGAATGGGCTCAGCCCCTATTTTTAATGCTTGGCTGTATATTTGTAGAATGCTTGACAACTAGAAGTCAGACGTGATGAAAAATTAGCGACTTGCAAAAATACTTAACACAGTTATTTTACAAGGGATGCCAAAGTATAAAAGTTGAACATCTATGTAGGGAGCTTTGATTGTGTTTGAAGTACACTTTTTCATAGTGGGTGCCAAAAAGAAATAGTAAGACATACAAAGCCGAGCATTTATGGTTTGCAAGAGAATTGAGTTTACACAGCTGAGCACAAAGCATTGAATCAACATACCTTTGAAGTGCTGATGTTGGTAAAAGATAGGATAAAGATTAGTGCTTGGCATAATTTTGTTCCACTAATTTCTCAGCCACTTTCTGGGAGCAGATATATGTTCTAGGAAAGACTGGCACTTTTCAAAGATGACTGCCCTCTTCCTTCCTGAGGTGCTTTAATATTTTTGTTCATAGGGGCAGTTGTCCTCCCATATACTGAGCTGAGCTCATGGTAGAGGGGGAATACCATTTCCACTTTTGCTCATTAAACTGTAGTAAGGTCATTCCACGGTCACTACAACAATCTGGAGGCTGCAAGTAGTGTCCATTGCTGCTATGTCGGGGTGGACAAAATGTGGTCCGGGGGCTGGATGTGGCCCACCAGATCATTCTGTCTAGTCTGCAAGGCCTCTAAAAATTTAGAAAATTAATATTAATCTGCCCTGGGCTGTCTGTCATGTGGCCCTTGATGGCTCGCCAAAACTCAGTAAGCGGCCCTCTGCCCAAAATAATTGCCTGCCCCTGTGGTATGTCATTCTCTCCATGGCACTGGCTCGGCTAGTGGACCAATAAAAACTCATTTGGTCATGAAAAGATTTCTGGGGATTCCAGTAATAACAATAATAAAGTTCAAGAAGTCCATTGAATATGAGTGTCCATGAATGAAAATGAATGCCTTGAATACTGTTTTCGTATTTTTTGAGAGGCTAGTAAGCAGTGATATTATGTTGAGTCTGTGCATAGTAGTACAGGTTGTAGCAAATACCTGTGGGCCCCAGTGATGGATTTTTGGGTGTGGCAGAGTGCAAACATGGAAGAAAATCAGTCCCTGTCCTGAAGCATTTAGAGTCTAAATATGACAAGTGCCTTGCACTGGAAGGAAACAAATGATAAACTCTGAAACGGGAGAAGAAATATATTCCAGAACATTTTTGGAGGTCTTGAGGGTGGGAGATGTTAATTTACACACAGAGAGGCACAAAATAAGCCCGAAAGAGCCTTAAAACCTGTAATGGATTCAATGTTTTACACACATGTACTGAAAAACTTTGCTCTCTTAAGTCAAAAAGCAGCTTCTGAAGAACCTAATGCCGTTGCAAAGTCACAGGTGCATGACTCCTTTGGCCATGTTAAATCACTGCTGCTTTTGCTTGGACCTCTTTCACCAGACTCCCAAAACTGCCATATGGGGAGAGCATATTCTGTTAACTAGAAATTTCCAGAAATGCTCGAGCAACTTTATGCCAAAGAAGATTCCCTACATCTCATCCTTTCATCCTCACACAGGAGCATTAAAGAATTAAACATCTCTCATTTCAACTTCCTCCCAGCTTCATATTTTGGCTTGTGGATGATATCTTTTAGGAGCAGCTGTTTTTCAGCTGACATTTAAACTAAGTTCACGTACTTAAGGTCAGTTTCTAATGTTTCCTTGGAAAAAAAACTCCACCCCTACTATAGAAGTTCTATTGCAAACCTAAATATTTTTAGCATATGGTTTTTGGCTGATTTGGGGGTCTTCTGGCATTTGCTAATTCATACATGCATCAGTTAGCATTTTTTTTAGGAAAATAGATGACTCAGATTGCCATCTGATAGCTGTTTGGTGGTCCAACCCATAGCAAGGAAGAGAAGAAAGACAGCTTTGGAACTCAGGGTTGTTGTGTTCTGTTCTGTTCCCCAGCCATGCACTTGCATGACCTCAGACAGGTCATCTCTAAATGGTGATAACACTTCTGCACTTCGCCGGCGTGTTGCGAGGACAGGGCCAATGTAACCATACAGGCAGCACAGATGGCCACGTAGGGTGTCAAATTGTAGGGGCTGGCACTCTGGGAGGGCTGCCAGTGTGTGTACTTGACCAGGCCCAGATTTGGCATGACATTGCCTAGGGTGGCAAAAATCCTTACATCAGTCCTACGTGAGGACATATGTCTCTGATGTGCTTGGGTACCAGGAGTACAAGGTCCTAAAATTACCTTGATAGGGAAATGATGACCCTTATTGCTATTCTCATCAGAGAGGCTATAGGCATAGTAAGAGAGAGGAAGCAAGTCACATTATCCTGGTAGCTCCTTCAAGAACCATTGTGACTCATAGACACAACTGTACTGCTTCTTTCTTACTCTGATGGACAGTAATTGGCTTCTAGCTTATTTGAACATTAAACTATGACACCACTCCTCCTTAACAGGCACACTGGCTCCATTATACTGGTCTGGGAGGAGAGAAGATAAAAACAATCTCACCTACTCATGCTTCAGTCACCTACTTTGCTTCCTTCTCTGTGTCGCACACAATTCCTACCAACACGTGGTCATGCAAATCACTTTAGCCAGACCAGTAGTCCCACTAAGGAGAGCTATATGTGAAGGTTTGCAAGGTCAGACCTTGAGACATTCTGTTGCTTTTTAAATGGTTCTGTTTTTGTTATCCTTCACCAAGGGATCCATATTAACCAACCTTCAGAAAGTGGGGCACCACATTTTTTCACTTAAAGACCTTTTCTTCCATTTGAAAAAAAGGTGCCTTTGTCCATTATACACTGAATTTTGGGAGCTCAGTCTTCTTAATTGCATAAAAATCAAGGGTATCTTTTCTTCCTCCCCCCCCCCCAGTGGAATTAGAAAAACAAATCTTGTGGTTTGCAATTAAAAATAAAAATAAAAAAGGAGATGGTCATTGCTACTCAGGAGATTAGTTCTAGCCAGGACTAATCTGAAAATGTAGGGCCAGATTGTGACTCTTTTATGGTAGTGAGCAGTTATTCACAGAAGTTTTCCCATTGGATTGCATGAGTAACAGCCAGCCAGTTCAAATAATGACTATACAGTCCAGCTCTTAAAAATGAAACTTTTTGCTATATATGCATTCCATGCAGAACTATTTAACTGTGGCTATGATTTTTTAAGGAGGCATTTATATTACAAAGTTTTACGTGATACAATTAGAACATATTTTCAAGGCAATGGCAGTTCAGAAAAAAGTTGAGCGAAAATGAACATTCTTTAAGTTTTTGGCAGGGTTGGAAAGATGAAGAATTGTTTTGTTTTACCCAAAATAACATTACAATTCAGTTAATTCAGAGCTTAGAAAAATATAGTAATTTGAAAAAAATTATGAAATTCTGACTTTTTCAGAAAAGGGACACAATTAAAAATGTTGAAACAATTTTTCATTTTTTTACATTTCTGTTTCATTTTATACAGGATGAATACTTTGGCAAAACTAATATGTAAAATGTTTCAGAATGGCTAGATCTATATCTTTTTCTGAAATATATTTGTATTGAACAACATTTTTCAGCACTGTGAACAATTACAATACTTCTGTTACAAGAACAGTTTGTTTTGCGGGGCTACAAAATATGGGGTAGAAATAAAACACTGTTAATGGTTAGCACCAAAGCCAGGATTTTTGTTGATGTGTTTCTGAAGGGAATAGTTGTGGACTGGAGTAGAGTAGGAACTCTGAGCATTGACTCTGACTTTCTCTTAATCTCTGAATAAAATATTCTCTCTTGGATGTCCCAAACTTTTTAAAGATGTAGACTCAGAATTCTGCTTGGAATATTGTGGCTTAGAAAAATCTCTGGTACAAAACAGTAATGAAGACTGTGTTTGGCCTGCAAAGGTTGGTTGTCCATGCACTTAAATGTTTGCAGGACTGGGGCTTTACGTCTCTTTTCTAGGGATCATAAGTGTCTTTCCAAAGATAAAAGAACTGAATGAAACAAATAGTGAGAATTATTACTTAGGGATGGGGAAAGGGAAATAAATTAACTGAGTCTGATTATTGTTTTTAAGAAAGATGGTATGAAGGAAACCATAACTTGAATAGGTACTCAAATGTTGACAAACTGTTCTCTCTGTTTCATTTGAAGCAGTGCATTTCGTGTTGTGTAGACTTGCCTTGTCCTTAGAAAGGTGTTTGACTTCATATCAACCTTTTCTGGTATTTCTAAGTTACTAAATTTATAATTTGTTGTTCAATGTTTCATTTTATAACAACCATAATTTGGGTCCAGCTCTGAGTTTTACAATATTGCCAGATTTTCGTTGGGCCTTTTTCAAGTGATGGGCTGGAGGTGGAATTCTGAGAGGGATCCAAACTTTGAACACCTGCAAAGTCTGAGATAGTTGGAAAGCAGGATTTTTTCTTCAGACTCATGTCTAAGTAAAAACATAATGTACCTGAGGGATTAAGAATACTCCTATCCCTCCATGACCACTTGATAAAATGTGCTCATTATAGGGTGGGAGTGATGGAACAGGGGAAGAAAGAGGAGGAGAAATGGATATCTATTGTTGATGGCTGTGGCCTTTTATACAAGATTACTCTTGTGGGGTTTCATTGATATTGTGTTCTTATTCCTGGTCAGTGTTTTTTTTTGGAATAAATAGGTCTGTTACTCAATTGCTTATTACATAATGAAGTCCAAGAAATCCCCAAGCTATATCCTATCTTCATTATACTTATATCTTCCCTCTGTTCCTTTCTTCTTTTTCACTTTCCGGTCAGGTCAAGAAGCCTCACCCATTGCCCCACCAATGACCTTGATATAGTCTCAATTTGGAGAAGCCACAGGCTGATATTTATTTTGATCTGTAAATTTAATGACTTTCCAGATTCCTTTCTCATCAAAGACATCTCACATGATATATGTCAAATATAGGAAATAGATGAGAGCCAGAAAGACATCCAAAAGGCACTGCTAGACACAACAAAAATCATATTGGTTCCCAGACTGGCCATAGTAAGCAGGAAATATCTGTGTCCCAAAAGTCCATTGTTTTCCAAAATGTAAGGGGGAAAAGTAAAGGTAGTCTGTTGTTTTGTGTTATTTTGTCCATGGGCAAGTGATATACAGTTAGAAGCCTTTTACTGTCAAAGGCAAACTGGTTTTGCTTTTCTGATATCGTGATACTTGGAGTGAGGGTTACCAGAAAACATAACTGTCCTAAATTAAGTTTGTTCTGGGACTGGTAGCATAACTAATACTTTGAGATATGTTACCTTTCACTGTATGTGTTGTGCCATTGTGTAGTGTTGCTGATTCTCCCGCTTTTAATTCAAGCCTTGGGATATAAGTCCCAGTTCTTGGAGTCATGTGATTATGTGAAAACCTGTTTTAATTTTTTTTAAATTAAATTTTCCCTCATTCAAATGCTCTGAAACCTTTGTCAGACAATTGGTATAGTTTGTGAACCAGGTCTTAGACAGGAAGTCAAGAAACCCAGGATCAGTGTCACTGAGCTGGTGGGTAACAGCGGACACCTCTCTGTTTGCCTGTTTCCTCCCCTGCCCACCCCCTCTCCCTTTCTTGTTCTGTTTTGTTAATTTGGACTCTAAATTCTTTGGGACATGGACTCTCTCATGCTCAGTATTTGTATAATTTCTAGTAAAATGAAGGCTTGATCCTCACATTAATAGATTCAGAGATTTTTAAGGCCAGAGGGATCATTGTGTCTCACCAATTATGACATAGTTCATCAAATTTTGGAACATCTACAGGTTATAAGTTCTTGAATGAAGAACAACTGACTCAAGGTGAACCCAGGCGAGACCATAGTGTTGCTGACCAGTGAAGTGAAATCCTGCAATTTCATTTATTGAAAACATACGGCCCCTATTCATTAAAGTGGTGCAAATCCTCAGGGTCCTCTTTGGCTTCTCACTAAGCTCGGATGCGGTACTATTCATTTCCAAAATTCTTCCTCTCATTTGGTAGGAAACTTTTGTCTCTTCCTTCCAGGTGAGGACCTGACCCAAACAAGCCATGCATTTGTTACCTCGAACACTAATTTGCTGTGACTCATTGAATCTGAATGTGTAAATGATTCACAGGAGCCAAATAATACAAAATGATGTACCTTTGGCTCAGTCGGGGCTAGCCAACTAGCAGCCCATGGGCTTCATGTAGTTGCTGAGATGTTAAACTGTGACCTCTGGGCTCCAAGTCAGGTATAACCCCCTTCCCCTCCCATTCTTCTCCTGCTGCCAAGGTTTCCAGCCTCCCTCTCCCTCCTCCAGCTTCTTGCTTGTCTTACCCCTGGGGCTGGGGTGTGCACTGATGACCCTGGGGACTGAGCGATCCTGCAGCTGAGAAGCTTACGGAGACCCAGAGGCCCTTGTGCAATGCATTATGGGGACACCTACCATGTGGCACCCTGGAAGGAGGGGCATTCAGTGTGGTGCTCAGCCTGTGCAACTTATGGCCTGGGGGTGTACAGCATTGGGCTTATGGCCCCCAGGCACTCAGATAGCCCTTACTTAGGTCATCAGGCTCATGCTCAAGTCCTTCTATGGGCTTTTATCAACTTTTGGGACAGGCAGTATTATCCTTGGATAAAACTTTAAACGTGAAACTCTAAATTTAAAGTTTTACATTTGGACTCTAAACTCTTTGGGACATGGACTCTCTCATGCTCAGTATTTGTATAATTTCTAGTAAAATGAAAGCTTGATCCTCACATTAATAGATGCAGAGATTTTTAAGGCCAGAAGGGATCATTGTGTCTCACCAATTATGACATAGTTCATCAAATTTTGGAACATCTACAGGTTATAAGTTACAGAAACTTTTCTGTAATGCTATAATAATTTTATGACCCTAGGAACATTTTTGAGATTTTGAATTTTTTTCCCGCATCTCAAATCAGGAAAAAAAAAGTCAAAATGTGAAAACTGTTCTTAGCTGAGTATCTGAAAAAAAATTAGTTCAGGTCAATTAAGGTGTTACATTTTGACATATTTTAAATATTTCATTTTGAATTTGGTTCTTTTAAAAAAATTAACAACCATATCATTGGCTTAGTTTTCTGAACAAGCCATGTGAAACAAGTCACATCAAAGAAATTCAGTGTTAAACTGTAAAAAGGAAGACATTTCCACATTTCTGAAACTTGCCTCCAAAAATATTTTGAAACAAGACATTTCCTGCAAGCAGCTTTATTTCAATAAATTTGTCTGTTTGGATTTTATCAATAAATTCCTAACTATTTCTAGTGACAATATATAGAAACCTTTAAAAATGAAGTTATGACAAATATTAGGTATGCAAACGTAGAAAGTATAGAATGACAGTTGTAGATATGGCAAATAGAAGGGAGAGTCCAACAGGGAGGAAAAGAACAAATATTATTTCCTTTCCATTGAGGAATCATAGGCAAAAGGGCTTTTCTGAAGCATGAACAAGTAATGAATCTATTATGGATTCCATTAATTTATTAGTCTGCTGCTAACTCCTTAATGATATAAAAGTGGCCTGCTTTCTGGCTGAGGTGCAGTAAAGGGCAGGATGTCTGTAAGACTATCTTGCCTTGGGAAACAGGATGGGGTTGTCATAGGCTACCCATGAGCAGGCTCCACTTTCAGTGACTTGTACTTGTCACACAGTTAATCATTATGGGCTGTATCCTAAGGTCTTTGAGCTTTTACTCAATCCTCATTTGCGTTACCATGGGCCAAGTAAGAAGTGACTCAGGGTTTGGGTCTTTATTACTGATAGCTGAGTAACATTGGTATGATGTGGTGTGATTGCTCTGGCTAGAAAGGGAAGGGGTCTTGGAACATAATATTCAGTGAAAAGTGCAGCAAAATCAGATTCTAGGTTTGGGAGCAAATTCTTCCCTGTCTTTGGTGGAAGAGAGACCTCTTGATTGGAAGGGAGAGTTGGTAGCAGGGTGGACTGGCCACCAAGTACATGTGCCATGCTTCTCCCATGACAGCCTGAATAGAAGAGATGGAAAAGGGGTGGCACCATAATTTCTGCTGTCTGCTGTGCCAATTTCCACAACCACTCTGCAGCCTGGGAGAAAGGAATCTCCCTCACGTTCCTGCTCAGCCCCAGCTCTATTACTTAAGCTGGTGAGAGCCTGTGTGTGTTGCCCATATAGAGCTACATAACTGAAAAGCCCTATGGCCATCGGTGCGATAAGCTATAAACAACATGCTAATCGATTCAATCTTTGCATATTAGTCTAACCTGCATAGATTGAACTGAATTGCAAGTGAATTGACATTCACCTTTGATTCCAAAAATGCAGCCACATGCCTGCATTGACTCAGGCTAGAAACCAGGGGGCAACAGAACATCACTCCCTTCTCTTTGGCAGCAGCCACAAAGCTGGAGGGAAGCTGGCCTGGGGGAGGGGGAAGGGCTGTGACCAGGGCCTAGCAGGCCTCTGAGTATGATTGGGGAGGAGTTTAAATTCTTACCCAGGCCTGCAGGGACCCCAGCAGGGGTGTGTTTGTAGGGGGAAGTGGGAAGCAGCCCTTGCCAGGTTTGTCCTTGGGAGGAGAGGGGGCATGCCCAGACACCAGCCATGTGAGCACCTCAGGTGAAGGAGGGGAGGGTGGGTGATTAAACTCCCCTGTCTCCCCTCTCTCCCACTGGCACAGGGACCCCAGCCAGAGTCTGCCTGGCTTTCCCCACCTCTGGCCACTCGTGCAGTGTGGGACATGGTTGGAGCAGGCCTGGGCTCCAAACACCCCCCCTTCTGCATGAGCAGCCAGTGAGGCAGAAAGCCGGACAGATCCCAGATGGGGTCCCCATGCCAGGGGATAGGAGAGGAAGGGGATTTAATCTCCCTCCCTTCCCCCCTTCACCTGAGGCTGCTACCTGGGTGGGCTCTGGCCATGCCCCCTGCCACTAAAAGCTGGGCAGACCTGGGCTGCAGTCCCATGTGGGTGGGAGATGGGAGGAATCCCTCCACCTGAACCTGCTGGCCATTGCCCTCCGCCCCCTCCACTCCAGCAGCCTGCTGCAACCCCACCAGGCAGGCCAGGCTGTGCCAGCTGGGTTTCCCACCCCCATCCCCTTATCAGTCAGCCATCAGAGCAGAGGGATGGGGCCAACCCTGTCCTGCTCGAGCAGATAGCACAGCTCAGCCCAGGGCAAAGCATGCTGGGATGCTGGGGGACTGTGATTTAACTTGAACCAGGAAGGGGTCTGGACAAAAGTTCCATAAATCATTTTCACCTAAATCAGTTAAGTCTGATACTGCATTATCTTAAACCAGTTTCAGCTTTTTGAAACCAGTTTATGTGCACTAAACTTCTGTTCTGTTACACGTTTAAACCAGTTTCTCATCACTTAAATTGGTTTATGTGTAATTTCTGTCCCTAGCCCTAGGGGCAGTAAGGGGATATGGTGTGGGTCTTTCTATGGTATCCCTGAGCCAGCTTGAGGATTCCAGTACACCTCAAGCTGGCTCAGGACTAGTGATGTAAGTGAGCCTAGTGAAAACTAGTGATGAAAATGATGCAGTTGGGTAGGAGAAGATTTCCTTTGATTTCAGGCTGCTTTCCACACCTGGAGCAGCAGGCATTGGGCAAGAATCTAGCTATTAATCCTGGATGGAGTGTTCAGTGCAGTGGTGGAAGAGTCTAATTTATGAGACTTGGGAGGAAACAGCAAGATGCAAGTTTAAATGTCTTATGGCTGTGATGTAACCTGACAAGCAGGAGGGAGATGGAAGCAAGAAACAATTTAGTTACCTTTTGCCATGCACATCTTGGAGGCATTATTGGGCCTCTGAGTTCAAGATTTGGGTTGCAATGAATCCATCGGTATGCTGAAGGATCAAGAACCTTATATTATTGAAAGAGCTACAAATACAAGTAGATGTGAGACAAAGCAAATTATTACTAACCCTCTTAAAAATACCTTATTGTGGACAAATTCCGCCATGATAGAAATACTTGCAACATAGGACTCCAGTTTTGTTACAGGTCATTATTCTGAGTATCTCAAGTTGGCCCTGATCCAGTGTCTAAGTGAAAAGAAAGAAAATCTGCAAAGTACCCTGGCTCTTTAAGTAAAATAATCTCATGGTGCATCTGAGGTCAGGAAGTAGTTGATCCTATCAGGAGTCTGGACCAATGCCTCATGTCTAAGTCTACTTAGAAAGCAGAATGATAATGCCTCTAGATTGGAGTTACTGACATCTAAAGCAATAGGAAGATTTTTGTCTTATTCTCTGTGAAGAGAGGAAAATGAGCAGACCAAATGCCTTTGAAGAAAGGAATTCAGTAACTGCAAATTTATATTCTGCAAACCAATAACGTGTCAGGCTGCAAAGGCAGAAGTAGGGATTGTTTTGTTGAAGTATGAATCTTTGTTCCCTGTAATATTGTTTGACAGGTTCTTCTAATTAAAAAAATATATACAGAGAAAGAGGGAAAGCTCAGTAAATTTTAACAAATTTCCATTTTTAAAACACTAAGGAGCCTGTGGCCTGGCAGTGTGCCATGGTATGACGCAGGGCTTTGTGGAAATCAAGTTCCAGCGGTGAGCAACTTGAAATGGAGTGCTGAGCTGTCAGATAAGTCACAGTTGGTGAATGTTAACTTCTATTTGTTATGTTTTTAAGATAAATAACATACCCACGTACCAGACAGGGCAGGGTTAGACTGCGGGGGTGAAGAAGGGAGGAAGGGAAGTCAGAGGAAGGAAGACATCCTTTGTAAATAAATAGCTGTTTTAGCTTTTCTGGCTTGGTTAGGCTGCTTTGCTTATGACCCTGTTGTACCTGAAGCATACCAGGGCAGTGAGCGGAAGAGACTAATGGAAGCTCTTCTGTCATCCCCTTCGCCAAAGGATGTGTGGTGCTAAATGAGAGTTAGATTGTATAGTATGTATTATGGGAACTCTAGGCCACAGCCTACCCTAATTTTTAAACCCTGTTAAATCCCAGTCTTGCCACATGTTCAGTGCAGATATTGTGGAAATGTTTAGTTCTATAGACTATAGCCTTTACACATTTCTTTTCATTATTGTTATATAATAATCTAGTATTAAATAATGACATCAGTAAGAATTAGTGCCCCTTTGAGATGGGAACAAAGAGTCAAAGCATAGTGTATCCATGTAAAGGTAAATCATAAACAAGGTGATGATCAGTATGATATAAATAAAAGGGATATTTTTATTTACTTTACATCTTTTTGATTAGTTAACTTGTCCAATCACTTTTGCATTTTTTTCTGCTGTGGGAAATATGAAGAAAAATTTTTAGTATCGAAAACAATGTCTCCTGATTTTTTTTTTCCTCAGTCAGCTGTAGAACCGATTCATCAAATCATTTTGAACTAAAGACTTGGAATATTTCTCCCTGAAAATGTTTATATTTTCCCACCCTTGCTTTTTGACTAATTCTGCTAGTTTAAAATGAGTAGCAATACAAACACCATTTTATTTCTAGGAGCTCTTAAACAACAACAGAGCTTATATCCCAAATAGTTGCATGATTTAGATGTGTTCTAGCACTACATTGTTATACAAGTGATGCAGAAAGCAAAGGTTATTTCTGGTTTTGAACTAACATGATAGATTGCAAACTGTAGCATAAGGCCAGACCTCTGACATGATTTGAAAAGTCCTAGTACCATATATCAGGAGTAGTGTATACTATTGTGTCATGTGTTACACTCCTTTGTCATATCTCTCACAAGTAACAGGATCTTAGAGTATGCTCAACTCGAACCGATTCTAAGCTACCAGTTTTGGTTCAGACAACTGTCAGATGTGCTTTGTGATCAAGTTGATGACATCTGGCTTTGAAAATCGCTAGGAACAATTAGATGAGTGTTACATGTTTGCCATAACGTATCACAAATATAAAAGTAGAGTCTTTTGGGATTAGGTGGTCTCACACTCTGAAACTACTTTGTTAACTGTTTTAACCTGCTCAATTGTAGTATGGTGAGATGTTAGCAATGCAATTCCTTTAATGTCCTCTCCCAATAGATAGCAGTTGTCAACAAGCAAGTCACACGAACATTTTCACTCCCTAGCTTGTATTTAATATCATTTCTGAAAGTGAGCAGAGCATTATGCTGTATGCATTCCATCTTGCCTCAGTTCCTTCATGAATGGTGTTGATACTTGTATTCCAGGAACACCCAAGGGTGTGCCCATCCTCAGTAGGAAGGGATAGATGAGGCAGGCAACAGTGCTGTGAGAAGGATATCTGTGATTTGAGCTTGGGTCCCTCTTTCCTCTATAAAGTCAGCTCCACACCAATGCTGCTAACTATTTACATTTTATTAAATTATAATATACCTACGATTCTTATCCAATATATACAGGTAAGTATTTCAGTAGGTATTGCCCAACAAATAAAGGAAAACTTCTGGTAAGTATTTCCAATGATATCATTCAACAACACTAGGGGTATACAGATAGGTATTTACAATATGGTAAGCCTGGAACCACTTCCTTGTACTGCTTGTCCTAATGGGAAACCCATCTTGGGGATGGCCTTCTCAAACCTGCAGCCCTACAGAGGCCTGGCACAGCTGGTGAGTCCTCAGGATGTCCGTGCAAGGAGGGGCAGATACCCAGATGGGTGAACCAGGTAAGTTAGGATCAACAGGTAGTTTACAGGGAACCCAGAAAAGCTGTTGGCAGAGTACACCTGGGTAGAAAAAAGAAAGGGTAGGGGGAAGGTGTGAGCAGGCAACGAGGAACCAACTATACAAAACTAAACCAATTGTACAACAAATCCATAATCATGAAAACAATCTTACAAAATATAAGGCACAGCTTTACATGATATAAGGTGTGTCTACCCATGGATTCCAGTTAGCAAGGAGTACCTCCCCTCCTACAAGTCTAACTGGATGGGAACCTTTCACATGGGGCTTCCCTCTGAGGGGGGCCTTATTTCAGGAATGCCTCCCTGCGGGACCTGATTCCACTAGCAACTCCTAGTCCTCTCCGAGGAGCCGTTGACCGGGTCTCAGGGTCTGCTCAGTCAGAGGCCCCTAGCACTGTCTGCCTCACACTGAGACCTCCCATCCTGGCCCTGTGCCCCGCTTTGGGCACCGAGGGTTCTTCTGGCTCTCGGGGAGGGGGAATCCAGCCGCTGCTGGCTGGGTTTACCCAGGCTTATGCCTGGGTCTTCCCTTTCCTGGGCCCTTCTCTAGGCTCCAGGGATCTTTTAGTTCCTTGGATGGCCCACACTGTGAGGCTCTGGCTATCCGGCCTATGCCAGGGTTAACCTGAGCAGCCTCGAGCTGCTCCCATAGCCAGCTCTGTGCGTGTGCCAGTCTGCACACCGTGTGGAGCCCAAACAGCCTCGAGTTGCTCCCAGGGCTGGCTCTCTGTGTGCCGGTCTGCACACCACTCTGTCTGGCCCCCTGCTGGGGATGCAGGCTCGAGCCGCCTGGATGCAGCTCCCAGAGCCTGAGCCCCATGCACCAACCTGCACACCTCTGCCCCTCCTTGCACCTCTGGGGCAAAGAAGGGATCCTGGTGGAGGCCCTTTTCAGGCACTTCCGTCTCCTATGTCCCGTGCCACCTTTCCCATGTGGCTCACACTGTTCCTTTTATACTCTCAGGGGGTTCACCCCTTGAAGTCCAGTGGACCTGCAGCTTGAAGGTCTGAGCCTGGTCCGGAGCTCCTTCCTCCCTCCCTTTGGGAAAGGGGCGGTGCCGGCCCCTCCTTACTTTCCCCTGATTGGTGGATGGGTTCTACCAATCGGAATTGAGAATTCCCGAGCCCGGGACGTGCCAAGGCTTGAGCAGGTAAGTCTGCCACATACTGGCTTCTCTTCAGTCCATTGATAAATATGTGCTTAAAGGTAAGCACAACATTTTTCAGTTACTCGACCAGAATGAAGGGCTTTATTTTAAACAACTCACTGTTTTTGTCTGGCCCTGTTAGTGTTTGTGATGTATGGATAGCGGTCCTTCCAAGTGGGTGAACATTGCTTCCAGTGCATACACTGAAGCATCTGAGTCTTTGTGATAAAAAGGTTGCTCCTTCCTTCCAGGTAAATCACAGCAACAGAATGGATTCATCTTTCCCTCCCTAGGGCCATCAGCAGAGTTTCCTCTGTCCTCAAAAGCAGTGGAATCAGTAACAGAGATTTTCTCTCCTCGCCAACCCAGAACAGGATGGCACTAAAGGAATCTGCAGTGTATGCCCAAGCAGCCAGGCCGTGAATAGATGTGGGGAGCATATCATTCTTCTTCTACGTGTGCAAAGAGTTCTCCACTGGGCTGATGTTGACATGACTCCCCAGAATACGTGCTCCACTGATATGCATGGAACAGTTCACACCTGTCAGCATTATTGCTTCCAGCTGTCTGAAAACTTCGGCAGACTTGCTGCATCTGTTCTTCATGGATTGACCACGTTTTTAAGTTGTTATTTGAAATTGTTGGAGGCTAGAAACTTACGTATTTTTTAATGCAAACTGAGAGCTGAAGGTGTAGATGCAGATCTATAGTGCCTGTGCATTAGTCTGGCCCTATCTCCAAAGGGGAGGTGATATAGGAATTGCCTGTAGTAGATGGTTTCATTATGGCAGGTAGTTGGCAATATGCAATCCACAATGAAAGCTGACTTTGAAGTATTAGAGGGTGCTGAGATGGCACAGTGCTTTCTAGATGTATCAAATGTGCTCCATTTACCACCGTCTTGTCTGCCACTCTTACGCCAGTTTAGAGATCACCCTGTTAAAGAATTAGCTGCCTGGACATGGTCTTTAGCCCCCTGAGCAATTATTTAAGCCTCTGCTATTGCAGACTCAATTTGGCCAGCAGTAACTATAGCTTTCTGCAAAGTTAGTTCTGGTTCAAGCAGTAATTGCTTACATAAGCGTGGTATGGCTGTTTCCTCTACCAGCTGGTCACAAATCATCTCATCAGCTATATCCCCATGTTGGCATGTAACAATTTTCCATAAAGTAGCAACAATATTGGTGAATTTATCCATTTTCTGTAACTACTGAAACACATTTTAACTTGTTTCTATCACGTTCTTTTTAAAGTGTACAGTAGATAATTGAAAACTGAAAAAAATGCAGAACCATACTGATAATCCCCTCCACATTCTTCCTCCCTCCCCCAGCAAAAAAAGGGAATGTGGAAAGTACATGCTGGTTATCACTGCCTAGACAGTATAGCAATTCTGACTTCCTGGTTTCTGAGAGTTTATTTTCTCTAACAGCGTAGATATAGGTCTTGAAAAAATGGGTTTGTAAAATTTATTAATGTTCCTTTCTTTTTAGACTTAGAGGCCTATACAAGGTCAGAATCCTGCTGTGACAGGCAGAGAACAAATACATGACATTCCCTGGGTGGAAGAGCTTACAATCTGGAAGACAAAGGCACAATATAAAAGTGAAAATGAGGAAAAAGGATGAGATATGTTTTAGTAGGCTAGCCATGTGCATAGTCTGTAGCCAGTCAGTAGTAGCAATCCCAGAAATAAAGTACTACAAGCTCACTTGGCCAGGGGAAAAATCCAGGAACAAGAGTGAAGTGGGAGATGCATTGTTTTAGCCAAATTTGTATATTCAAGCCTGTAGTTGGCAAAAAGAAACAATATAATACATCTGGACAGGCTGTTTTACTCTAGGAACTTCTAACCAATAATGGATTTTTCCCAAAACATTCATATGAATAAAAGCCATGCGTAACTATCATTTAACAAATGTTCAACGTTATACATTGCCATAATATGGTGAGGGGGGAATGGGGACTTGTTGGAAGAGTTGACTAGAAAGAGCAAGCTGTGTAACAGGGAAAATCACAACTGTGAGGGAGTCTCCAAAAGCTGGGACATTTTGACTAAGTGTCCAAAAATTTGGGTGGCTATCTGAGCCAAGCCGAACCTTTTAAGGTTAACCCATCAGTAATGAGTTCATTCTCCAGATTAATGGTCGTTCAGTACAGTGTATGCGTGTTTAGCGAAGCCACAAATAAATTATGAAGGTTAATACAGTGCTTCTCTGAATAAGGAGAATTATTCCAGAGGGAACCACAAAATATGCTATTAAGGTCTTTAAAAAAGGCAGTCTTTACCATTTTGAAGTTATGGTTTGTTTTGTTAAATAAGGCAGTAATTGTTTTTGTTTTAATAGTGTGACTGGCCAGGTATCCCTGCTTGAGCACTCTCTCTGTTTCTCAGGGTGAGAAGGTCAGATCCAAGCCTTTAAAATTTGATTTGGAAAATGGAACCAAGAAAAAAAAGTCAAACAAATGTATTTATGTGTTGGAGTGTGAGTGACTGCATATTATATTCCATGTATAGCAAAATGATTTCTGATCATATCCAGTGTAATTCAGTGAGATAACCTCAGAATCACCAGGATTCCCTGTTGGTCAAAAATAATCAAAAGCCCATATGAATTAGCAACTAACTTTATTGGATTATATATACACAATGGATAAAAGGACTATTGCACTTATACTAGATGGGTTGATATAGTAGGTCTTCCTGCTTGAAAAAATGAAAGAACCATACTGAATCATAGGAGCATAGGATAGTAGGGCTGGAAGGGACCTCATGGGGTCCTCTGGTCCAGGTAGCTGGTGTAACTAGCTTGCAATATCCTCCTTTTAACAATATTCCTTTTTGCCCACTGTTACATAATTTGACCAGATGTATCAGAGGCATTTTTTGCCGTTTTCTGGTAGAAACAGAATTTTGCTTGATATGAGTGCAAAGGGAAGTCACATGCACGGGTAACAGAACCAAATATTGTATTAAGAAGAAAGATGTTAAAAAGGGGGACAGGGAGGGGAAAGGTGGTACCCAAATTAATTCTCAAAGTATAACTAAGAAGTAAACTGTTAGTTCCAATTTTATCCCAATTCTGCCACAATTTGGCTTCAAAATACTTTTGACTCCAACCTAAAATGTTTACAATTTATTAAAAAAAGAATGACTTCTGCTTAAATCCATTCTGAAGTAATGGAAAATGAAATGGCAAGGGATCAACAACTTTATATACACACCCCTTTGCTTTGGGCTGCAGTTGCCTTTCAGCAGCATGAGAACTCAGAAACTCCACTGACCAGTCTCAAACTGCCCTAGACCTGTATGATTTTCTGTGCAGACAATGTGTGCAAAAATATGTTTAGTCAAAAAATCCAAATTCTGGTGAAAGAATATTTCTCAAACGTTTTAGCTGGACATGGAATGATTGGTATTGTAGTCTGCGTTTAAAAATAAACATTCACCAGGAGTTTCTGCATTCTCATATCCCACTATTTCCTAATGGTCAGATTAACAAATTCTTCTTAGATATCACTCTGTATTAGTTGTCGATGCATGTTTAGTGATATTAACAGTTCTCAATTTCAAATAGCTTCCTTTTTGAAACTAGGTCAAATGAGGTGACTTCAGCTTCATTTTATTTTGAGTTTCAGGTTCTGAAAGTCATAGTAGCCCTCAGGGAATGAAAATAAAGATAGATTGAATTCAACCAAACCAAAATCCTATATGTGAACAGCGTTTTTATGGGGAGGGTCTGAAATTCATGCCTGGATCTGGATCCAAATGTTGTGGCTAGAGCCTACCTCTTATCAAACCCACAAGAAAAGTTTTCGTAAAACCCTTCCAACAACAATTGCCAGTTTTTGTAGAGCTCTGCTGCCAACCAGCAATGTTCCCTAGGTTAATATCATCGGAGGAAGGCATTTAAACACAAAAATAAACAAAAAGAGCCACATGCATTTCAGCTCTGCTAGAAAAATGTCACTGGGAAAATTGGAGAGATGCATCTATGTTGGTCAAATGAAAATGGATGTTTGGTGAGATATATAGAGTAAAAGTATAATCCTTATGATATGCAGAAAATTTTAGATGCAATGGAGAGTTTAAGAAAACAGACAAGCACCACCATGCAAAACTGCAGGAGCACCAGCAATTAGAACTCTTAAGAAGCGATCTTACTTATAGAAATGCTGTATTTTCTGGTTTTTATGGATATCAAATGTAATTCTGACCACAGTGAAGTCAGAGGACGTTTTTTACTATTGATTTCAGTGGAACTAAGAATTCATGTATTATGCTGCCTTCAAAATTGTTATTCACAAAAATACAATTGAAATATATTTGGGATGAATTCAAGTTTTATGGAAGTTAAAGACAAATGGCACTGGCTGGAGCATAATGGAAACAGTACAAATTTCCTTGAAAATTGTGACAATGCACACTCATTCTGATTGTTATTCCAGAATTGGACTGCTCCTGAGCAAAGTATGCCAGTCATGTCAAATCTCCATATTTCTTTTGTGATGTGGGCATATAGGGTTACCTCACTTGTTTTGTTTGAGAGGGAAGCAGGAATGAACCCTGATATCTAGTGACAAAAGTTTTATTGTGCCAGTTTGGACCCACATCCATAGTTGTGGTGGCAATGATTAAAGTCACCTGGCTAGTAGTTGGGTGACCCTGATCCTCTTTTCTGGAGAATATGAAGTCCTGAGTGATTATAACTAGGCCTGCATGAAGCAGCTAGTATTTGCTTTGGATTTGGATGATTCGGGGGACAGTGATTCGATTCAGTGATTCGAATCAGTCTCAAATCGATTTGGCCGAATCTGATTCGGGGACTCAACTGCTGCTGAATCAGTCGAATCTCTGAATCACACAGGCCCCATCCCCCTCCCGCTCTCCCACCCCCAGCAGTGGCTGTCCTCCTGCCCCAGCTCCCAGCACTTTGGAAAAAAAAAAAAGCCCTGACTCATTAGCTGCTGCCTGTCAGGGAACGATCCCTGCTGCCCCCCACTGCCCCATACTGCGTGGATGGCTCTGCCACAAGCCCCCAAACCCTGCTCTCCCAGCCCCTCTATGGCTGGCCCGCTGGCCCCAGCTTTGGCTTTAAAAAAAAACAAACAACCCCTCCGCCACCCCCCACACTCACCGGCTCCTGCCTGGTGGGAGGGGCGATCCCCGCTGCCCCCACTGCCCTGAGCTGCATAGGGGGCTCTTCTAGGAGAAGAGCCCCCAGAACCCCCAAGACTGCTGTAGCAGCCAGTGAGTATGGGGATTTTTTTTTCTTAAAGGGCCAGAGCTGGGACAGGTGGGGCAGCCATGGGGGTGGTGCTGGGAGAGCAGAGGGGCAGGGTGCTAATGGCAGAGTCCCCCATGCAGCAAGGGGCTGTGGGGGCAGTGGGGATCACCCCCCTGCCAGGCAGCAGCTGGTGAGTGGGGGCTTCTTTTTTAAAGGGCTGGGAGC
>NW_017728886.1:90662267-90666893 GCF_001723895.1 Crocodylus porosus
CCCTCCCCTGTCTGCTACTTACTAGCTTGGAGTCCAGGTCTAGCTCCCTGCTGCAGCAGGTGTGGACTGCCCGAATGGCTGAAGCTCTCCGAATCAATTCAGAGAGCTTCAAATTGATTTGGACCTTCTAATTGGTCCCCAGATTTGACTTGGATTTGGAGATTCTGCCACTGAATTGGGCCAAATCTCCTCCAAATCGAATCACCACCTGAAGCTTCACACAGCCCTAATTGTAACAGTGTGTTGCTTAGTTGCCTTGTGTTGGTGACCAAAGGATGGCTCATTGTGTCTGAAGGAATACAGTTGCTGTAGGAGGATTACATTCCTGGCATTTTCTTGGTCTTTAGCTTTTCCCTTTAATACCAAAGGCATTACTGATGTCAAGGGGACTATTAATACTGATATCCCAACAGACAGTGCCTCCAAGGAAGAAGGCCTTAGGAATTGATGTTTGTCAAAGAGTAGGAAGCTAGCTAGATAGACTAATAATAGACTTAGGTAAAGGCCTTGAAGGAGTGCTAATTCTTGGCTTATTTATGAAGGCAGACTTTCCAGCTCTTTAAAGAGAAAAGGGCTGGGAACCCAGAGAGGGTGGGTGTGAGTATCTTTTGTGAGGTGATGTGGTGTCCCTGGTACTAAGGGGAACAATAGAATGACTGAGAAAAGGCCAGGAGGGCAATAGTGGAGTCCAGAAGCAGGACAAGAAGGCTCAGTAGGCTTTGGTACTCTGGAAGGTGTTCATATTAGGGTCTTAGCTGGAGGGCTGAGTTACCTGGCTATTCAGAGAATAAGAAAAAGCCTGGGAAACAGCTTGTTGAACCATAATGGGCTGGTGAGAGTCCACCAATTTACAATCTAAGTCAGGGGTCTTCAACCTCCAGCCTGCAGTCCAGATCCAGTCCCTGGGGCCATATTGTTGGGTCCGTGGTGCTCCCCCTGGGTTGCATCCCTGCATGCTAGATTGGATGCACAGTGCAGTGCAGGGTCCAATCCTAGTATGAATAGCTGGGTGAGGGCAGTCAAGGGCCTTGGCCCTGATCCCAGCATGCAGGACCAGGCAAGGGTGGTGTACAAGGGTGGTGTGGGGCCCCATCCAGCCTACAACTGTCCCCCCCCACTCCCATTATTCATATGGCCTTCAGGGCCAAAATCTTGAGCACCACTTACTTAAGTATTTCTGGAAAGTAGTTTTACAATACGTGTCTGCTTCATGTTAGCTCATTGTTTTCTTTGACTTCAGCAGCAGCCAGCACTGTTTACCAGGAAAAGAGTGGTACTGAACATACAAACACATGGCCCAACCGTATGGCTAATTATGAGATAGTTGCTAAATAATTACTCTGTCACTGTATACTATATTCTGGGTAGGGTGGAAAATCTACTTTTGGTTACAGAAATAAACAGTGATGACATTCAGGACAGAGAATGGTATAGTGGGAACTGCTGTGCATGGCTTTATTTGACATGATAGACCAGTGACTGGTTCCTGGAAAACTAATTGCTGTGAAAGAACAAGATGTTTGGTATCAAATACTGAATATCCAGTAACTGTGTACATTAATGTATGCAGTAGAGTAAACAGATGTTGAAAGAAGTTATGTTTTGTATTTTCTATTTTGAGGATGTATCTGTCAAGACTGGACTCTGAATCATGAGAATAAATGTAGGAAATGCATGTTGGTAGAACCAGTCAGATGTAAACAATCAGTCTAATTTATGACTATCTTCAGTTTAGGCCAATCCTACTAATAACTACGCTGGCAGGGTCTTTTGGCCATTTAGTATGGCTGAAGCCCTCTGTTCTTGATGACTTGTAGGCTAATATTGTTCATGATTAGGTAAATGTTCAGATATAGTTCTGTTACATTCAAAGGTGCAAATTTTCAAGGGCACAAATGGGTATTAGACACCCAAATATCTTGCATTTCAAGGGGAATAATATGTCTTTCCAAATCTGAATGTTTCTCTGATAGCCAATTCTACATAGACCTAGCACATGGAGGCCCTGATTCTGGCATAATAAGGTGCTTTCACAAAAGAAATGTATAATGGCAACAGATTGACTTTCTTGCAAAAAAAGGAAGTTATGTTTGATTTTTCTCTAATTTGGCTCTTTGATATTTCTGTACTAATTTCTAACAGGGCAAGGTGAAATCTTACCCTCTGTTTGTTGTCATGCAAAGGCCCAAAATAGGTCAAGGCACATAGAAAAACGTATGGTCAAATCAATTAGATCACAATGCTTTTTGTTGTATGGGAGTGACGTACAATGTGCATTACACTTGTTTTACCAAGGTAGAGAAAACTATGAACTATTCACATGGGCACAAAGTTAAAATGCAATGGTCTGTATTCTTTCACAGTATGCAAACATTTGCGTTTTGCTAGTGCTTTAGGTAGTCGTAAATGACTCCAGGAGATGCAGGAAGGTTCTGAAATATTTCATATTTAAAATGGATTGTTTTTAAAATATATTCCTTTTCACAGACAGCTCATTACAGGATATGATTTGTAAAGTATTTTTAAGGAGAAGAATTAAGTGATGGAAGTAGTGCATAAGGAAATATCATTAAAATACAGTAATATTCAATTTTGATGTACACAGAGAAATCCATGAATAATGCTACTTTTGCCTTGGAAGCATAGGAGCTAAAACTTTTATTTATATTCTTCAAAAGGATGAATCAAAACCAGTGAGGTGCAAAGTATCTGCCTCTCCCAATCAGTACAACTGATTGTTGGGTTTTCCTTGATGATTTTTTTCTTTAGTCCGAAACTATCTGAGTACGGTTCTCCTGGAAGAATGCATTATTGTTTGGTGGGAAGAGAGAAAGAGAATAATCTCTTTTATGGGAAGTCTAAATCATCTTGTCATCATATAATTCAAAGATGGCTTAGTATGCTTTTCCTCAAATTTGTTTAAACAAACAAACATAATTCTTAGGTTTGGGTCTTGGAAGCTGAGTTTCCGTCCAACATGAATTTAGGACATAAAGGTTTGTTTGTCATGGAAACAATGACAGACACTTCTGCATAGCAGTGTAAGTGAGTGCCACTAGAATGTAGCTTATTAAACTGGATTCAAGAAAATAGAGCTACTGTGTCCATTTGGCCTCTACCATGTGATTATAATAGCATAATTGTGCAGCTTGGAAACCTTCCCTCCTTCATCATTGAAACTGTGCAGTATTCATACACATGTGAAAGTCATCCCTATGCAGCAGAAGGGTAGTCCTAAGTCTGAACATCACTTAAAGCCTTACTTTGAGCAGACAGTTCTTGTGCTGGCTCTGTGCACTGGGATGCCTCCCACCTTTGACTGTGTGCCAGCCATAACTAACGTGAACATTGATCTTAGATTCTTTACTTTATTTTGTTGCATGCATTTCTAATGAAGCCCTTTTTGTCACTTAAGTGCATCGACTTTCGTATTCCCCTAAGTAACTTTAGTTACTGACACACTGTTACAAGCGGTCATGCTCAAGCCATGGGAATCCAGGGATACAGACTGAGAAGCTGTTCCAGACTCTAGTTTGTTAGGGCCTGATCCAAATCCATGGGAAAAGGATTCCTGTGACTTGAGTGGGCTTTGCATCTGGCTCCAAACAGAAGTGTGATTATAAAAAATTCTGTTAATGTTAATAAGATTATTCCAGACCTGCACTGGTCCTGGTACAATGAGAAGCAAAAACACACATACAAAAAGAAGTTGGACAATGTGTTTCCTTAACATAAAGGTGAGAATGCTTACATTACTGTATTTACTCACAGGCAGGGATGATGACATAAATCTTTTATAAGGGCGTCTTGTCTCATAGAATTTCATCCTGGTTTATGTATAGATGACTTAACAGTGGTGTCAGATTGTGTGTGCGCCTGTGGAGTAAAGTCTAGACAGATTACCACGTTTGTGAAAAAGTAAGGGATTCCTTTAACCACACCCTGCAGAAACAGGGAATTTTCAGCTGTCTAGGAATGAACTGACACACACCTTTTTGTTTTACCTACTCATTCAAAACAAAAACTAATCTTATGTTGATCACTGTGGTGAAAGCTGTAGGAAAGGCAGCAAAACAAGTTCCATTATAATTCCATGTTTTCAGGTGCTTAGCAACTTTTAGAAACATTTCTTTGGTAGTGAATATTTCTTTGCGTTTGAACTCCCCCAAGGGTTTCCCCCCTCCCTCCTTTTTTGACTTGTAAAAAATAGTGTGTCACGTTCTATTCAACAAGGGTGAGGGGAACATATATTCCTCCCCATTTAAAAAATAAAACTAAATTCTTAGACATATGGGTACTAAGGCTATGCAAAGCTACGGGTGCTGATTCAATTCGGTGGAGATTCAGTTCAATTTGGTAGCCAAATTTCTGAATCCGAATTGAATCAGGTGACCAGTTAAAAGGTCCAAATCAATTCGAAGCTCTCCAAATCAATCTGGAAAAGATTCAGAGAGCTTTGGTGATTTGTGCAGTCCCCACTGGCTGCAGCAGGGAGCTGGACCCAGAGTGGGGAAGGGAGGCCGGAGGAGTGGGGAGGGGACCATGGGGAGACCCCTGTCAGACCCCATTCCCTGCCGGCTCTCCCAGCCCCCCTGAGTGCCCCCGACCCCTGCCCACTCTCCCAGC
>NW_017728886.1:90668251-90703173 GCF_001723895.1 Crocodylus porosus
AGCCCCTACAAGCCCCAAGGCCACTGCAGGAGCCAGTGAATCTAGAGTTGGTTTGTTTTTTCTGTGCATCATTGGTGCTTCTTCGGGCAAAATGATCTGGTATAGATGGTCCATCTCCTCTCCAGGTATGGATGGCCATTAGCTCATAAGGAGCTCATCTGCCCTTTGACAGGTCTTGTTTTTAGTCTTGCTGGACGTACCCTGCTCACCTAGGCTAGCCTTGGTGGGGGTGTCAGTTTAGTCACCAGCAACCTAATCATGGAATAGGCTGTATTGGTTTACATGGTACCAGTTAGCAGACTAAGAGGGGCCTGGTCCTGACAGGATTGTGTCCAGGGGGATCGTTAATTTTCATTTTTTAAAGGCAGAAAAGACCATTATGAAAGTCTGACAATTTCCCCTAATACGTAATGAGCACTGAGCTCGTATCTTCTGACTGAACAATAGAGTATGTTTTCAGAGGCATCTCGACTTTAAAGACTGCAAGTCTTTTAAGTCTATTACTATTCAGTTGTTCCAATTCAGTTCTTTCTATTTACCATTAAACATTTGCATAGCGTGTCCAACCTGAATTTGTCTAACATTTGACTTCCAACCTTGAGAGATGACTGCTTTCTGGATGGAAAACACTTAAACTGAAGCCTGTGTTACACATACTATGAAGATATTTGCTTAAGGGCAAAGTCTTGGCCCACAGAAAGGGGGGGAAATGAAAATAACTCTTGGGTATTCATTTTGTCAGAACCAAATGAAAATTAAACCTCATCTTATGTTATGCTTTGAGGTCTCATTTCTGAAATGAGGCCTGCCTAGATGAGACCCGTTGGCTTTAGTGTGCCTGTGTAGGAGTCATTAGTTTCAGAACTGAAATTTGAAACCCATAGTTTTCAAGTGTTTACTAAATATGATAAAATGAGCATGGGAAGACTTCCTCTTTCCATATATATCGTTACCATTTACAGCCCCGTGACACAAAGCCTGTCATAAATTCCCAGAAGTTTCACTATTTCTTTCTTATTACTTGAAAGGGGGGAAATGGCCAATATAGTAGTAGGGCTAGCTATCGTATGCGACTACTGCTACTACTTGAGGTAAACAGGAAACTGCTTCTGATGTATTTAAAATAATCCCAACGATTTAAAGGGGGTGATTCTTCCATACTTCCTGTCTGTGATACGGTATGAGTTAATCACTCCTTGTAGTCAGTAGCATTTGTCTTATTATTATGGAGAAAACCCCTTTGTGTCATTTTAGAGAACCCACTTCAGTGACTCTGTCTTATTTGAATGACACAGGCAATGAAATATCCTTTTCTCATCAGTCTAGATACTGTGGGGTTTTCCTAGCCTCTGGGCAGGTTTGTTTCTAGCAAAAATGATTAGGTAATGAAGTCAAACAAGGAGATAAGCTGTAGGTTCCCAGGACGACACGCCTCTCTGGTAATGACTCACCTAGTGATTCAAGTCTCTGTGCCTATATTTGTTGTGAGGACAATAATAAAAATAAACATTTCACGGAGAAAATCACTTTGTATGGTATGAAGCAACATCATTTTGAGCAGCTGATTTGTGTCCTGGAGCATCTGCTTCTTCAAGGACCCCGCCTTTTTTGTATTAGGAAACAGTAATGTAATGTTGCAGACCGTCTGTGCCAAAGAGTTTTTAGATATGGATTCAAGTCCACATCAAGCTTTCCCTAGTGATTTGATTTAGTGTTCTAGTTTAGCCCAGTGTAGAGTCAGACGTGTGCCACAGAGTTGGAATCCTGATCTGGATCCACTTCAAACATTCACGAATCTCAGGAGATGTTGTGTCAGATATTCCAAGTCAGACTCGTCTCTAAAAAATGAAATAGGAATTCTTTTACTACAAAGAAGTGTAGCTTTTGAAAGACTAGGGCCCTGATGTTTGCTTTACCACTAATACGATGCCATTGATATATGTGACTATCTTCTAGGCTTCGGTATGGTGTAAAGTATAGGGCTAGGGCCTAAGGATACTGTTGCTCAAATACTGCAGATCAGATTGTAAATCAGTCTTGCAAACCATGACAAAGTTGACATTCCTGTTCAGTGGCATGGGCCGGGCTCTTGCAATTACCACTTTCTTTGAGTTGTGAGTGCTTTGCACTTTTGGAAATAAAGCCCATTAAGTGGAAGAATATATAACTATAACAATAGTTTTGTGGCATGTTGTGTTAAGAAAACGCTCAATTTTGAAAAATACAGTTTTAAATGAATTTTATGGGTGTTCTGATTTTTTTTTTAAATTTTATTTTTGCCTTTCCCTTCTCTTCTTCTGCTTAGTTTTCTCTCCCACCATGCAATAGATAGTACGGTAGCCAGGCCTTGTTTTTCTTGGTTTTGTTTTCCCCTTTCCCAACTCTCTTTACTCTTATATAGGGAACAGAAAATTCTCTGGATCATGGTGTACATGTAAGAGGTCTACTCAGATGCCTGATTAATCTGTTTGTGGCTGGCAAGCCCAATTCAAGAGCTACACCGCTTGTTACAAGTTTCACAGTCGTAGTGGGAGTCCCAAGTTGACAGCGTGCTGCTTTCTTCCTTCTTGCTTTGCTTCCATACTCTGGATCAAAACCATTTCATGTTGAGCCCCATGTCAGATGTTCCATTCAGATCAGACTGATTTTGTGTGCTCCTACCAGCTTTTCATGTTGATGTTGAACGACTTTGTATCCGTTTTGCACACGTTGTCGTACTGCCATAGAGGGTGAACCCACTTTCTGGAGACAACTTGAATCTTGTTATACAAAATGTTCTTGGGGATACAGTCTCCTCCCATTCTGCTGATGTGGTCGATTTATCCCTATGTCCTCTTTTTGGTAGTGGTTTCTAAGTATGTCAGTCCTGTGCACTCTAGTACCTCTGCATGGGTGACTGGTGCCTCTTGAGTTGGGAGGCTGCCCCCAGTGGCCAGTCAGCAATCAGGGGGGTTCCTCCTGTGGCAGATCTCACTGACCGGTAAGCCCGAGTGGGACAGCTGCAAGTGCCAGTGGCACTTTTCCTGGCGCCTCCACTCCCCGGCTGGCGCTTGCAGGGGGTGCACCAGAGCTTGTACCTGCCCCCCTGCCTGTTGCCTAAGCAGGGAGCACTGGCTGTCAGGAGGTGCACCAGCGCTCTCAGGGGGTGCACAGGCACCCCTGTGCACCCCCTATGCATCACCACTGCTTCTGTGTTTGGTATTCTGTCTTCCTGCTTTATTTTCAGGATCTTATGCAGACATCTCATGTGGAAGCTGTTCAATCTCTTGATGTGTCTAGCATATGTAGTCCACATTTCTGAGCCATAAAGCAGGGATGACAGCATGCAAGTCTCATAGATTTGCATCTTTACCTTAACTGATAGTGTGCTGTTATTCCATGCGCATTTCTGAAATAGCCAGAAATCCTTAGCTGCTTTTCCAATTCTGTTAGTCAGTTCAGTCCATTGGCAACGTTTAGGGGGTGTACGCGGGTGCACATGCACCCTCTGAGGTCAGCTGTGCACCCCTGGAAGCACTCCCCCGTTGGCCATCTGGTGCACCCCCCGACTTGGGAGGCACCAGTTGCCCATGATTCAGTCTGAAGGTCAAGACCCCTACTGATCATAGAACCCAAGTAGCAAAAACTGTCAACAACACCAAGACATTTATCCTCCAGAGTGATGTCACATATTGGTTATTCCACCCTTTGGTACATGATCACAGTCTTCTTGAGAATTGCCATCCCATAGCTCTTGCATGACTCAGAAAATCTGCCCAAGAAATAGGCAACCAGAGCTGAATCATCTGCAAACAGGAAATCTCTCAGAACCAGTTCTTTTAGCTCAGTTTTTGCTCTAAACTTTGAGATGTTGAACAAACCTCCATCTAGTCTGGTTTGAAGAGAAATACCATCATTGTTATCCATGAATTTGTGAAGAAGCAGGAATGAAACGTAGATGTTAAAAAGTATGGGGTTTAAGACATACCTCAGTTTCACCCTTTTGTTGATGTCAAAAGCATTTGATTTTTTATTTTCATACAATACAGTTGCCTTCATACTTTGATGTAGCGAATGAATGATGTTTAACAGTTTGAGGGGACAACCCAGTTTCTTCAGAACTGTAAAAAGGCCCTGTTTGCTGACTGTATCAAAGACCTTTGTCTGATTGATGAAGGCTATGTATAGTACTATTCTTTTTTCTCTACACTTCTTTTGCAGTGACTTGACCAAAAATATCATATCAATGGTGGAATGCTCTGAGTGAAAACTGCATTAACTTTCAGGATAGATTATTTTACCTAGAGGTTGCAACTTAGGGAGCATGATGTGAATGACAATTTTTCTGATGATGTTCAACAGGGAGATACCATTTTAATTGTCACGGTTACTCCCATCCCCTTTGTTTTTGTATAATTTTTGGTTTTGTACAAACCGAGCATCTTTGAAATCTTGTAGTACCACTTCCTTTTTCCAATAAAGTAGTATCACTTCTTGACACTTTCAAAGTAATTAATTGTTGGCACATTTGTAGATTTCAGCAGGCAGGCAGTTATTGCCAGCTGCCTTGTTCCTAGGAATTGATTTAACGACTTTCTGCAGATCTAATGTATGCTCATTGTCCAAACAGATTATAACTTTGAACTGTGGTAGTCCTTTGAGTTCTTTGTGTTTGATTTCAGTCTCTCTGAAATATAGAATTTAACAGTGTTCAATCCAATACTTGAGTTGTTTTTGTGCATCAGTAATGACATTTCCATTTAAGTCTTTCAGGGGATCTATTTTCTTCTTGACTGGAATGGCTGCTTATCTGATGCCTTCATATATTCCATGGCTATCACCTGCATCAGGTGCTGTCTGAATATCATCACAGAGTTTCAGCAAAAATCTTGAGCACTCCTCTTAGCCTCCTTTTGCATTTCTCTTTGAGCCTTTCTCAGTTTTTCCAGGGTTATGGTGTTGGGAGATTTCTTATAGTTGGTTAGTTTGTTGTCTTTTTATTCAGTGATAGGACTGTCTCAGGGTGCTCTTCAAACCCGTCTGCATTTTTCTTGCATTTTTTGCTAAACACTGTTACAGCAGCATTGCACATGTTAGTTTTTGAACCTCAGTGGCTGAGTTGTTAGGTAAGCTTGCTTTTACAACTTCTTCTTTGAATAGTCTGCATCTTTCTAGGTCTTTACTACTTCGTACGACTGGTATTTTTGCTACAGTAGATCTTTTTTATGTTGATCCTGACTTTGCAGCAGACTAAGGCATGGTGAGTGTCATAGTCATCACTGTGATAAGACCTTGTATGGAGGATTTCTTTCAGGTGGTTATGCCTGGTCAATACTAGATCTAATTAGTGTCAGTGCCCTGACCTTGGATGTTTCCATGATGTATGTCTTATGATTTTCCCAGCAAAGTAGGTGTTGATAACACATAGATTTGAGTTGCAAAAAATTCTAACACTCACTGGCCATTTTTATTCATGTTTCCAATTCCATGTTTGCCTAGAATACCAGGCCAGTTCTTAAAACTACATCCAACTCTTGCACTGAAGTCTGTAAGTATTATAATGGTCCAGTTTCTGTGACTTTTCTCAATCTCTTCTTCAGATTGTTGATAGAAAACATTCTTGTCTTTGTTGCTAGCTTGAAGTGTTAGCTTGTAGACACTAAACAATGTGATGAAGCCGTTCTGCGTGTGCACTCTTAGGGTCATGAGTCAAATAGATACAGCAGTGGGGCTTTCACAGAAAGATAGTAAGCTGTTTCTAATAGTAAAGTCTACTCCCTGCTCTCTCCTTTATCCTGCTGGCTTCCCATGCCAGAATATGATGTAATCATTCCCTTGAATAGAACCTGTATTTGAGAGCTGAGTTTCTGGTAATGCATCAACGTCAATTCCAAGTCTAACTGATTCCTGGTTTAGTAGTGCTGTTTTTCATAAATTAGAATCCAAATTGAACCCAGGGGTCCAAGTCTGAACATTCCAGCATACAAGTCTCTTTCATTTTGGCCAGTATAGATCACCCCAAGACCTTCCATGCAGGCAAGAGTATGGAGAAGTGGAGGCTGCCTTAGGCTTACCATCCCTCCTTTAGACCACTGAGACAGAGTCCAAAGGCTAGACTGAGTCCAGATGTTCAGTGCCTTGATGGTTGTAGCTTCTGTCAAAAAGCAACAGATTAAAGCTGTTGCTGACTGCCTAACACCTCAGCAAGGGCACTTTTCTGTCAGGGTGATACTTATTGCTATAGCTGAGTGTGGAATTAGGGTCCAAGAAATCTAACCTACAGATTCAACTGCTAGCAAGCAGTAGGCAAGATAGAGAATAGGGTTTTATCATGAACCTCAGACACAAAAAAACCATTGTGGCACATGCTAAGCATGATTTGATAAGGGCCAGATTCTTAATGGTTAAAATCTGCTTAACTCCACTGAAGTCACGTGTGCTATGCTGATCAGCTGAGGATCTAGTCTTAGAAATCCATTTACTTCCTTTACTAAAAGTATTAATGATCAGAGACATAGTAGCTTCATACATACATTTTTATTTTCCAATTCATAACATATAAAAGGAAAGGAGCCCTCTGCCCTGAACCTGTGAACTAAGTATTTTTGATTTTTTTTTTTACCCTGAACATATTTAAGTGCACTGTAGGTTATTGAGGACCTATAGACTTTTCCAGTGTCTTTTCACAATGAAAACATTGAGGTAATGTGGTCCAAGCCTCACAACAACCAGACAAGAACAGTGAGCATTCATTGCATTTTACTTATATCTCTACCCTAGGGTGGTTGAGGCTGGGTGGAGCAGCATTGGAATTATAAACATTTTAAAATAAAAAAAAGAGCCACTGGGCACAGATTCACATTGGTTGAGGTAGCACCAATGTAGTAGTCTTATGACACTAGCAACCTGATGACATATTGTTATGTCCCTGTGATCTGAGCTGACACATTGAAATTATGATGCATAATAGAAATATGACAGCACCAGTTCTGCATGTGGAGTTTCCTTCAGCACTTAGGACCATGATCTGTTTTTAGTTTGTGTGAAATGGTGCAAGAACATTTTTCTCATTGTGAACTGGCCTGAGATTCGGAGATGAACCTTGCTAGAAACATGTCTTTTTGCAGTTTGCAAAAAAAGTAGGTGATTCATTAAAGGAAAAGCTTGTTCTGGATTCTCGCATGTTTCTGGGGCATTTCTGAATTGTAGCATATATCTCAGGGCCCAATTCTCAGTTCTGTTATGTCCTAGTTTCACCAGACTGCTGCAACAGAGGGCTATAAAACTCGAGGTTCTGATTTCTGCCTGGGAAGAATCACTGGGTGTTGTTGAGTTTATGTACAATCCTCTTGGTTATTGCCAATGTTGGGGGCATGGCTGTGCTTATCTCTGTTTTGTATCTGGCCTTGAGACTGCCCTACTACCAATGACTGAACTAACTGGTTTGACCCCCAAACCATACAGCCAGAAAGACATCATAAAGGGTTCTTGGTTGTAGCCGTGTTGGTCTAAGGACATAGGTAGGTGAGGTTCTTTGTGTAGATGTGATATCGTTTATTAGACCAACTGAGTAAGATGTTATAAAGCCATTCGACCCTCTTTCTCAACACCCAGACCTTGCGCCAAATGCATTTAAGTTGGATGTAAGAATCTAGCTTAGAAATATAAGCAAACCGTAAGGAAGGCTAGTGTGCTATTTGTGGCCTTATTGTTTACAGGGAAGTAACAAAATGAAACAGCCAGAGTTTTCAATCATTTTTGCTGTCTCAAGATGATCTGTAACACATCCAGACACTGGAGTCCTTATTGAAGCTAAAACAAAGCACATTCTTGAGGTTCTCTGCATCTTATTAGTTGTAAAATCCATAAAGCTCTTTCAGAAACAGATGTGCTGTTGGTAAGGAAAATAAAAAAGCAAAGGCAGGCAGAACAACAGTGAAATCTTCATGGGGGAGGGGTTGAATTCTTTCAGCTCCTAGTGTAGGTGGCTTTTCTTGAGATCCAACAGCAAAAAGAATTAGGTGGAGGTTGTAGAAATAAGACATAAGAATAACAAATGAACCATTTAAAAAATCAATATTAGCCCAAGATTTTGTACTTCGCCCCATTCCTTTGGACTGGTCAGCTCCTGCAGGCAAAACTAATAACCAGTCCATTTTTTTCATTAGGACAAGAAGGCAGGAAATATAATATGGCCATTAATCTTAAGCAAACGATGGTTATCGAGAGTGGTTCTCAGTAATATTACTGATACTGGACAAGAATGCAGACATCACCCACAGTACCTTTCCCAACTCATTGGCTATTAGTCATGACTTGTTTAAAATTGAAACATAATTTTAAATATTACAGAAATGTGGCACTTTGCTCAAACAAGGCATATGTTCCAGCAAAATGTTATGTTTTGAGCATTTTAAAAAAATAGACTTTTCTGTTTTTAAAGAAAGCATGTGGACATGTAGATGACTCAGTAGGTTTGAGTGGTTACTGTATGTAAAGTTATTTTGAATCCTGTAAAAATTAAAAATACATTGAAAGAAATAATTTTCCTGAAATATTACTTTAATGCTTTTCTTTGCCTTTATTTATTTTTGTCATTCCATTTTGCCAAACACTCAGCTGGAGAGAAAATAGAAAACTTTTAGTACTCAAGATAACTGAGAGATTTAAAATATAGTCTTATAGATGAAGGATTCTGAATGGAGAGTAGATGTAAAATATCAGCCATAACTGAATTCCTTCCAGAGTATTAAAACTTGCCATTTAAATGTCCAGTTTCTCCAGATTTGCTGAAAATACTTGGATTTTGTCTTTGATTTTGTTACATTGGTAGTGTTAGAATCATGTTGTAGCTGTGATGGTTCAGAAATTATGCAAGAGGCAAGGATTTATTTGGGTAATATATATTTTGGACCAACTGTATAGAAACACCTTGCATTTGAAAACTTGTCTAACTCTATCTCAACTATGCAGTTGGTCCAATAAAAGATATCACCCAAAGAAATCCTTAATACATTGGTCATTTTTTAAATTAGTGCAACTCAGGGGAAGAAGATTGGTAAAACAGAGTGTTCTGAGCATGGTTGTTCCCTAATTATGGAGAGCCATTTGGCTTCTGAAGAGTAGCTGGCCGACTAGAAGGGGCAACCAAACTACCAGGAGCATTCATTTCTGTAGATCTTAAGACTTAATCCCCTCTTTCTTGCTGCCCCCCAAAAAGTCCTGAGACCTGTGCTATCAAAATTGTATTCATGGAAAAAGAAAACCACAGAGAGTACGTTACACTATGGACAGGACATCGGCAAATGACTAGGTAAGTCTGAGAGCAATCACCTTGGACTGGCTGGAACTTGGTGAAGATGGATATTACTTCCAGTGTAGATGGGAATGATTAGTAGGAGTCTGTTGGCCTCAAGTGCTCAGTGACTACAGGATTTTTGCGCTGGCTGGTGAAAGCTGAGGATTCATTCTCAAGAAGAAATTATTAAAGAAGGGTGACACAGACGAGATTTGTCAGATTCTGCTAGCATGACTAAAGAGTGGTTTAGTGGTAGAGGGGTAGCATATCTTATAGAGAACTTCCTGGAGGCAGTATTGAATTGCAGAGCTGTTGAAAGGCAACTGAAATAAGTCTCCTCATTGAGACCAAGGCCAGCAGTAGCTGTGGCTACCAGTGGGTTACCAGAGGCTTTGTGTTCAGCATAAGGAAAAATTCCAGAGGGCCTGCATACAGTCCCCAAGGAGATGTAGAAGGGGCAGATGCTAGACTAGGATAGAAATAAGGAAATTGGTGAGATTAGAGAGTCTATTTATTTGTTTCTTCTGTGGTCAGGAAGTCCACAGATGAGAGGTCCCCATACAAGATCTGACTAGTCACCTTATCTCTGAAATCTAGAAACAGTCCCATTGTCCAAAAGCTTGTCATGTTCTAGTGTTTGTGAATGAAACAGAGGTACATCTTTATGTAGGAACAGCTGATAACATTAGAAACTTTGCACAAGAGAAACTGGCCCTTTGTAGGCTGCATCCATGAGGATGCCTGGTCCTATTCCATAATCATGATTGAGTTGTTCATGGGAGGCTACAATATAGAAATGACAGTAGCTGCATTTGAACATGTAGCTTACTTATTGGAGATGGGTGGGGACTTAAGGGCCTGCCAGCAGTCCTTTAGAAGAAGCAATCGAGAAGGACCTAGTGCCAAGCATCTTCATTTAGGTGGTGAAATGGCCTGAGGAGATGTTTCCCTTTTCTGATCTCAAACCTTTCAGTCTTCTCTCTTAATTTTGGAAGGAATATTTTCATGACAGGAAGAAGGGTTTTGTATCCTCAGACACCTCAAGGGAAGGCATAGCTGTGCAATGTAATTTGCCCCTACAAGGAGAGGATTCTTCAGGCCCTCCGTCCCCATTCTCAGAGTTGATGCTCAGACCTTAGCTAAAGCACCTGACTTCATTCGAAGTCAAAGGAAAGTATGGGCAGTCTGTTGTACAGACAGTTGGCTAGGGCAAAAGTGGCACTGGTTAACTTAGGAGTTTTAGTGCCTTCACTTTGAGCACTTTGTCTGCGAGATCCACAGTGGAGAAAGCCATACTCGGTTCCATGTTCCCAACCTATACCAGAGGAAGGTATTGAATGTAACCCATGATATGTAATGGTCAGGCCACAAAGGGATAAAGAGGACCCAGATGAAGAAGTCAGCTCAGTTCTTCTGCCTGGAGTCTCCCAGGCTAGGGACAGACACTGAAAAAGCCGGAGCCTGAATTGATTCAACCTTTGCAGGTTAGTTTAACCTGGCTAGGTTGAACCAGTTTGTAACAGGACAAACATTCTCTCTGGACTGAGGCAATGTAGGCCCATGCCTGTGGTTACTCAGGCCATGCGCTGGGGGACACTAGAGTATATACTTAGCTGCAGGGAAGCTGTGCTGGTGGGATGTGGCCGGCTGAACTGGCCAGGGAGCGGTTTAATTTCTCCCTCTCTATCCCACTGGCAAGGACTAGAGCCAGGTCTGCCAGGCGGTCCCCCCTCGCAGTTGCATCAGCAAGGCATCGTGGCCCCTGAGGCAGAGGGAGGCATGGAGGAGAGTTAGTCTTCCCTCTTCCCCCACTGGCAGCTGGATCTGCCCGCTGTTGCGGATGGATTCCCTGCCGGCCAATAGCCCCCCTGCTGTCCCCTCCTCTGGACGATGGAGGGATGTGGAATAACCCCTGTCCCTGCCACTCTTCAACCAAAGGGACCATGCCAGCTAGCATCTGGCCGTGCCCCCACCCCACCACTGCAGTGGGAGGGGACAGGGCCCTTGTTGGGGGTAACAGCCCCTGTCATAACGTGGGGGAGCGTGAGCCCCTTCCCAGCGGGAGTGCTGCGCTGCGGGGCTAGCAGAGCTGCAGTGGGCTGTGCGCAACAGCACCAGGGTCCAGTGCGGGCCAGAGCCCTGCAAGCCCCCCACAGTGCTGCTGTGATTTGCAGCAGCTTTGCTGGCCCCACAGAGCAGTCCCCACCAGGTAGGGGCTTGCCCTCCGGGAAGCCATGATGGGCTGCTGTACGTCACAGTCACTCACTGCTCGCTGCTCCAGCTGCTAGGTGGAGGTGTGCCCTGGCCCCTGGCGCTCAGTTTGTGCTCGAGGCAAGCCCCTTCCCAGCCAGAGGGCCCTTATTTAGCCATTGGCCCAAGTTCAGAGTGGCCATGCAGACCCTGCTGCAGTACCAGCAGCTGAATAAACCCTCTCCTGCTGGGAGGGGGCTTGCCCCGAGCACAGGGAAGCTGCTGGTACCCGAGCAGGGTCTGCCCGGCCTGGCTTCAGCCACTGCTCGGCCTGTGCTCAGGGCCAGCGGCTCTTGCTGGGAGGGGTCTTGCCTTGAGCACAAACTGAGTGCCAGGGGCCAGAGGGGAGACTAAATCTCCTCTGAGCCTGTCTCTGCCTCAGGGGTCATGGTGCCCCACTGCTGCAGCAGTGAGGGGGAAGCACCCAGCAGACCTGACATAGGTCCCTGCCAGTGGGATAGAGAGGGGGGAATTTAAACCCCTCCCTGGCCAGACACCTACGCCTGCCTGTCTCTGCTCTGGCTGGGCAGCAGAGGGGTGAGGCCAGCCTGTCTGGGCTGGAGCAGAGAGCCCAGCCCAGAGAGCATGCCAGGATGCTGGGGGTCTCTATTTTAACTTAAACCAGCAAGGGCTTGGGGACAGACATTGCATACCAGACAGACCGGTTTGAGCCAAATCAATTAAGTCTGATACTACATTCAAACAGCTTTATCTCAAACTGGTTTCAGCCATTTTCAAACTGGTTTATGTGCACTGAATGTTCTGTTACAGGTTTAAATCAGTTTCTGATCACTTAAACTGGTTTATGTGTAATGTCTGTCCCTAACCCCAAAGATCAAAGGCTGGCCTGTAATGCCAGATCCTAATCCAAGATTTGTGGAGTGTGCAGGTCATGGACTTTGCATTAGTCTGTAACAAAGCTATGAGCCATGAGGAAATTTGGAACTTAGTTAAGCTGTCTTACACCTGAAATTTTGGAATATCTAGGTCCAAAAACTGTCTGGAACCTATTACATGAAATACAATACAGATGGCTTTTCCCCTTTTACATCTACCCTCCACAGGAGGGGCAGAACTGCAGTCTATACTCCATTCTTATCAAAGAGATTGATCCTTGATAGTGCTCCTCTAGAATCCCAAAGGAGGCCAAGCCGAGTGGGGAGTAGGTGCAGCTATTGTCTTACCACTCTCTTTTCAAACTGCAGAGAAGAATACCCACAGCAGCTTCATAAGAAGCTGTCTCTGGTGCTACACTGCTCTCCACAGCTGCCAGTGCAGGCTTTTATGGCACTATCTGGCCCAAATGATTTTTCAAAGTCTTTTATGGCTGGGGACAAAAATTACACATAAACCAGTTCAAATCTATAATACAACATACGTTCTATGCACATAACCCATTTTCAAGATGGCCAAAACCAAAATGAATAAAGATAAACCTGGATGGATGTAGTATGAGACTTAACCAATTTAGGTTAAATCAGTTCATTGAACTTCTGTCCCAGATCCCCTCCAGTTTCAAGTTAACTCACAGTTCCCCAGCATCCCAGGATGCTTTGCACCTCCCATGCAGGCCCCTCCGCCTCTCAATGTGGGCGGGTTAGCTTTGGCTCAAACCGCCTGCTCCAGAGGAGTGGAAAGGTGTGCTCTAGCATGCCCTGGCTTCTGGCCTGGGCCACTGCAGGCATGTGGCTGCATGTCCAGAGTCCAAATAAATGTCTATTCATTTGCTTATTCGTTCAATCTATGCAGCTTAGATTAACCTGTGAAGATTGAATTGATTCAGCTTCAGGCTTTCTGACTGTCTGTACTTAGCCCATAAGTTCAAATTCCAAAAAAACAATTTTTAACATAGGCAGAAGTTGCACAGGAACACTAGCCATTCATTGAGCAGGCAACAGGCAGCACCACTGACCACAAGAATGCTTTGCTTCAGTTCCCAATATCTCAGCAGCACTCTTAAACTAACCTGACTTGTGAATCAAGCCAAGAGAATGGGGAAGTGACACATTTTGCCATGTGCCAAATTTAAGCTTTACATATCTTTCAGCAGTGGTGTTACTGGTCAGTTTAGCACCATGGCTGATGGCAGTATGTGGAGGGCAGTAGCCCAGGTGCTGGTGATGCCATGATAGCTGGGAAAGCAATGACAGTGGCTGCTATTTTTGTGCCCCTCCACTTTAGTTACACTCTTGCCTTTCCAGAACCTAAGTATATGTACAATTTGGCCTGAAAATGACACGAGATTTTTAAATTCCGCTTGTGCCCAGGACGTGAGTGCCATAAGAATAGACCCAGTTAGGAAATGGTGACACTCACAATTTGTTTCATTGCACAAAAGAACAAAAAGCCAAACTTCCTCATGAAAAGAAAATTCTTAATCCCCCTCCCCCATTGATTCAGGACAATGAAAACATTTTGATAGTCTTTTTATACTTTTATATTCAAAATTTAAAACACTATTTGTGTGCGTAAATAAATATTTAAGTCAAAATAAACTTGTGACATTTTCACGCTTTTTAAAATAACTGACCATTCTCTCAAAATGTTTCTTTTCTGATAAAACTGCATTTTTAAATAGAAAATTATGCTGCCAATTTTTTTTCAGTGGGAGCTACATAAAAATGTGTTTCCTTATGCTCTTCTGATACCTACTGTTTGATCTTGGCTTGAGTCTGGGGAACCCAGTGGAATGGAAACATGACAAGTAATGGCTTTTAGGGGTAAATTTAAGTGAAATCCTTGCATCTGAAAAGTTCTAGTTTGAGGTGAAAGATGAGGGGTTTTATTTTATTTAAATCTCCTTGAATATCACATATGTAGGCTGTCTTCAACATTCATAAAGCAATACTTCTGTAGCGTATGAGTTATGGAAAAACAGGTAATGATTCATGAAAAAAAATCTTATTTCTACACAGTTGATGCTGATCATCACACTGATGCTTTCTTTTTTCTAAGCACGAGTTTAGGTGTGGGTGCACCCTGGCATGTGGCTAAGGAGAGGGGTGGCTGTGTATGTGCGCGTGTGGGTTTATATATGGAGTTAATACATGGATTGGGATATTCTTTTTAATCTTGTAAAGTGTGCGTGCTGCTTTTATTCATTAGCACCTACAAAGGACTAATTGCCATCAGGCTTGTAGGTGGAATTTCTGGCAGGGAGCAAGGAACGCAATAGGTTTGATGACAACCAATGATCTGCCAAAGCCTTGTCAGAAGAAGAACTGAGTCTTGCTGTCACTCACCCACCCCTTTAAATTCAAATGCAGATGCTTCCAGGGAGTGTATGGCACCTATCCAAGTCAGCATTTGAAATACAGCACACTTAATACTGTGGTATACACAGTGTTGCTGTGGCTGCTGCTAGATGTCTAAGATGAAAGTGAAAGAAAGGTGTGAAGTCTCAAAAAAGGTAGCAGTATATAGGCTGCTATGACCTTTCTAAACTATTGACAACATGGCAAAAAGGCTTCACTTGGAGTGTATGGCATGTTGCCACAACCTGACCAGCAGTATTCTCTGATTGTTTAAGTGGGTGACAGTCATTAGCTTTAGCACTAGCTTGAAACACAAGTAATGTTCTCATATAACTATTGTGCTCAGCTGCTTTATCATGGCACGCTGGGGCATATCAAGAGAGGGTGCAGTGGCAGAGCTGCACCCCACTTTCAGACTGAAGTAAGCTGTGGAAACTTCTAGGGATTTTTTTAAGTGCTCAAAGCACGTGAGAATCCCCTCCTTTACCCTCCATGCTTAGAGACACATCCTCTTCCCTCATTTTCTTCCTGCTGCTGCTGCTTTCTATGCTGTCTTGGGGATGAGGAAATCTTTAGAGAAGCCCCTGCTTGCTCCAGCCGCAACAGTGACAGTAGCAGCAGTAATAATGGGGGAATGGGTTTTCCCCTTCCTGTGTCTGCTCCTGGAGGGACCAAGCAGGGCAGGGGGAACCCACTGGCCCACATGTTGTTGCTGCCGCTGCTCTATTGCATTCCCAACTGAGCCCGGCTCTCATGTAGCCCCACTGGTGTGGACAGAAGTAACTCTGAAACTTCCCCTGCCCCCAGGACAGAGGGCAAAGCAGCAGGGGCAGGTGGAGGAGAGGTGACTGGATGATTCAGACCAGGGAGAGGAAGGGAGGTGGGACTCATATGTTGCTATGGGACTTTAAAAAGTTCTCAGAGGTTTCCCCTGCTTGGTCTGCCCATACCAGTGAGTGTGGGAGAGGAGGAGGAGGTTGGGAAGCAGGTACAGCCACCCCTACAGCCCTGGTTGCTACTCCTGCATTCCCCTTTGCCAAATCTGGGATTCATCCCTGCTGGCTTGATATATTGTATTACTTTAGCATATGTAGTGGTCACTATCCTCCACATCAAAATAAGGTGGGCTGAAGCCCATACCCAGTGCCTTTACTACAACTACGGAACTAAAAGAGTTGGATATGCCAATAGACTTCAAGGTCAGAAGGGTTCATTAGGACTAAACTGACCCTTGCAGAGCACAGGCAACACGCACCATGTTTGTCTGACATTTTCTGTAGTACATTTGTATATTCCGAAGCAATTTCTGTCCATTTCTTGCATCTCCTCAGATGGGAAATAAAGATCCTGCAGGACCCTTGAAGCTTGAACTTCAGAGCCCAACACTCTCAGTCAGTAGAACAGCTGTACAGTGTAAGATGGTAGGTGAGTGTCTCTGACATTTGCCCATGTTCTCTGTATTACCAGCATCTAACACATATTTGCGGTATATATTAGCAAGAGCAACTGTTATCTAGTCATCCAAAAAAACCCCAGGTTAAGCGATTTGAAATAATGCAAAAATAAATGTCAGACTAGATCATTTGCTAATCCCTTCAGGGTTTAATCAGCACAATACTTAAACTCTTTGAATTTCTTTTTTTGTGGGGAAAATGTGACTATATATGTTTCAATTAATCCATGTTGCTGTTAGAAACAAAGGGCCAAACAAGAGCCCATTTAGACTTTTCTTGACCTGCTTGTACTTGCTCAACTCATAAGGAAGTTAACTTGGCCTAGCTTCAGGGCAAGCAAGAGATAGAAAGTATGTGTTGAATGAAAACTGTCCCTTTAAAGCTTGCACCTACCTTAACTTTCACTTCATATGTAGACAGAGCAAGTATAAGCTGAGCACTGAAGAGTCTAAATTGATGTACAGGAGTCCTAAAGTAATGCCTTAGATATAACATCTGATTTTAGTCACATCTTCACATCCCTCCACTGGGATTCTTAATTGCATACTTCTCGTGTAACCTCATGTCACCTCTTTTTTTTTTCTTTGCCCCTTTGGTGTGGCTAAGCAGGGAAGGAGAGAGAGGTGATAATTCCACTGGAACGCAGCATTTATCACCTGCTGCGTTCCAAGGGAATTTGCACTGTTACCACTTTATAGACTGTATCAAAACAAATCGTGCGTATAATTTTTGTTTCATATCTAGAAGCATTTGTGTGGTTTGGGGTTAGCTCTTGGAAATTTATGTTTGGGGCAGTTGGAGGGCAGACCCTACAAAATCAAGCAATAGGTTACTCATAAAAATATGCTCTGTATGTTTTATATGAAAAATTAAGTATTGTACTAGTTGATGTAGTATGTTATTCTTTCTGCAAAATAATACAGCATCTGAAGTGCCTCACAGGGCTGTTGTGAGACTTCTCTAATTAATGCTTGTTCATTGCTGTGACAGACTCAGATGAAAGGTTCTATGTAAGTGCAAAGTAGTAGTTATTTTTTTCTGTATTTTTTCTATAATACAATTGAGATCATGGATAGACACTTCTGCAGTTATCAGTAGAGGTGGGTGATTTCCACTTCATTCCTCACATATTTCTCAAATCTACATTTAAATAGCAAATAATAAAGGAATGTAAGTGCATGCTCCTATGTCTCATTTGCCACTGTGTAGGGAGAAGGAGCAATTCATATTATCCTAACGACATTTATGTTCATATCGTTCAACACTAGATTCTACAGAGCAATGAAGCTGGTAGCCTAAGGCCAGATTCTGCCTCCCTTCTCATATTTAATGAGTTTACTCACAGAATAATATACAGTACAAAGTACTATTACTACAAACTACTTGAAAGTCAATTGCTACGCAGTATAGTAAAATCTGCCCCTTAAGTTTATATAATGGCTGGGCCAACTGTGATTGGTGGACCATAGCCAGTCTGTGGTATACTTCCTGGCAGTTTGCAAAGATCTGACTTGATGCATGGTGTTGGCTCTTCTTTCTCATTTTCCAGCTACTGAATTTATGGTATACACATGGTATAAAAATAAGTAAATACTGTTTGGTAATATATTATCCATGTAAGGCAGTAATGGCAGCTGCCACTAGGATGTTATAGGATCAGAAAAGGGAAGGTTAGGTGGTCTGTGCAGTTCTGAATGGGAGAGGAGGTGGCTTATAATTTGTCTGTATTAAGATGTGGTTCGCATTATAAAAAAAACTGAGAATCTTTGATTTATAGGATATGAATAAGAACAGCATCTGCATTTACACTAGCTAGGGCTAAAGTTACAAGGACTATCAATCTTCATGCCTCAGGGCATAAGTTGATCACCAGCTGGGGTCAGGAAGAACTTTCTCCCTGTGGTAAAGTATATCACAATTAGGTATATTATGAGAGGTTTATGTCTTCCTCTGAAGAATCCAGTGCTTCCTCTGAAATATCCAATGAAGCCACTGGCTGAGAGAGGATGCCAAACTAGTTGGACCATTGGTGTGCTCTGGTATTGCAATTCTTCTACTTCTACTAGCATATCTAATTTCTCAGCATAAATACTGTCAGAATATTTATCTTAACCAATTTGTTATTTATTGCACAAGTGTTGTATTTTGTTTTTCAAGTATGGGGTGACTACATCTTGTGATGCTGGTGAGCATTATGCATCTGGCGCCTGTAGGTGGAATCAAAATTACATTAGTTGCACTATAATGACTTCAGTTTGAGAAACAGAGCTAATATGTCTTTTCTAGTCTCTTGGGGAAAGGTGCCTCCGCTGGTGGGTCCCTGTCTCCAAACGTACGATCTCAGGAAGTCAGAGGCCTTCATGCAAATGTTTTGTGCTTCACAACCAGCTCCCTAGCAGCCTCCTTCCCATGACCTGTAAGAGTGGCCATGGTTTATGTCTCACTTTCATTTTTCCACATTCTGGTTTTGGCTACTGGATCTACATGAATGAAAACCATTTGAAGGTTCCTCCCTTTCCCTGGCTGGCTACCTCAGCCACATTTTTTTCTCCAAAAGCTGATATGAATTTATGCCACTGTTTTGTGGCAGGCATCTATTTGCTCTATGGCAGGAGAGTGCAGGCAGCTCAGAGCTGCCCACACTTTCAGCCATCCTGGGCAGGCATTCCCAGGGCACCAGTTCTTCGCACCCCTGCAATTTCCCTGCAAAGGAGTCCCCAGGTGCACATATCACACTGCCCACTGAAGGCACACATGTGCCCATTCAAGGCACACAGTGTGCAAATGGGGAGCAGGAACTCCCACTGAAGTTCACTCTCTGTGCTTGCTGATGAATACCCTGGAAATCCCCTTCCAGGGGGATTGTTGGGGCATGCATTTCATTTGGTTGTGCCCTGGGTCAGGGTGTGGTCTGCAAGTGCAGAGGGAGGAAAGCCTATAGGGGCTTCCCCTCTCTGTGCTTGCACATGCTCTATGGGTCAGGGCATGGCAACATGACACAAGTGCCTTAAGATTAACGTAGCTATCTGTCTCAGTTTAGCTAGGATGCTCCAGGAATTCTGTAGCCCGGTCCCGGCTGGTTGGTCAAAAGTCCCAGCTGGAGTCCTCCAGGGAGGTGGAGTGGCATGGTGCATCAGGCAGGTGGCCGAGCAGGCACTGCTGCTTTTGTGTGGGAGCAAGGCGGGTGGACTGGAGCAGGCAACACCCTGCCTGCATGTGGCACGTCTTCGATCCCTCACAGGAGCAGTGGAGCCTGCTTGGCATACCATGCTGCTCCACCTCCCGGCTTGACCATGGGCCAGGACCTTTGACCAACTGGCCAGGACCGGGCTACAAAATCATGGAGCTTCCCAGCCAAGCTGGGACATATGGTCACCCTACTTAAGATCCCTTCAAAGGTACTGCAAGGTGGCATGCAGGGGATTTCTGGGACACACTTTCAAGCTATCATAGCCTCAGTCAGGGAGTGGCACCCAGGGCTGTTGTCCTGCTGGATTGGATGCATCCTGGCACAGCTGATGGCACAACAAAAACAGGGTCCATTTTTAGCTTCTTCTGAGGCTTCTCACAACCTGTTATTTACCTCTCTGCACTGAAGGTGTAGCAATTTTGCTTCAGTTAGTATCCTCTGCTTTCATAGAGGATAGGGGTCGGTAGGCTTTGTCCATTCTTAACAACCAACATGCTGAGTCCTTATACCTGAACTGTCACAGGTTCTTCATAACATCCTCTTCAGGTATCAGAATAAAAAATGTAGAGCTGCAAGGGAACCAAGAGACCATTTAAAAATCAACCCGTCCCCTGAGGCAGGATCAAATATTTTTAGACCAGTGTTTCTGAACCAGGGTGTCATGGTACCCTGGGGTGGCTTAACATCCATTCCAGGTACCACAGGGTGGCATGCGGTGTTAGCACTGTTAAGTGTGCAAACATGATTCGAAAGATAAACCCTGAGACTTCAAAGAGGACTCCATGGCATTGAAAATATTCTGACCTGCTGTAGTCTTTTTGAGTTTTTGGCTCCATAAGAATTGTTCCAGTATTTTTCTGGAGTCAAAAAGGAGTGAAAATTCAGAGCTGGCATTTTGAGGCATGCCTTGAGACTGTAAAGGGGTGCCTCAAGTCCAGAAAGATTGAGAACCACTGTTCTAGACCATTGCAAACAGATGTTTATTTACTCTGCTTTTAACCTCCAATGAAGGAAATTCTACAACCTCCAAAGTTTGCCTGTTCAGTGTTTAACTATCCTTATATAGTTAGAAAGTTTTTCTTTATCTGTAGCCTAAGTCTTTCTCCTATTCTCACCGGACACAGAAAAGAAACTGAAAATTGTCCTTTTGTAACAACCTTTTACATATTTGAAGGCTGTTGTGTGTCTCCTTAGTGTTTTCTAGACTAAACAAATCCAATTCTGTAACCTTTCGCTCATAGGTTACGTTTTTTAAACCTCTTGTTTCAGCCTCTCCTCTGGCATCTACCCAACTTGCGTACATCCTTCCTAAAATGTGATACCCAGAGGAGGACTCATTATTCTAGCTGAAACTTCCATAGCACAGCATCAAGAAGAAAGGATTGATTATCTTCTGTGCTTTAGATATGAAACTTTTGTTAATAAATCCTGAGTAAGTTTTGCCTTTTTTGCAGTTTAAAGTGCACTCCATTATAGCCTCCGTATTCTTTTCTGTTAGCCTGTTAGTTTCCAAATTGTACCTGTGCATGAATTTCCCTCAATGTAGTGTTTTCTCTAGTCACTACCTGAATTTTAGACCACTCCTCCAGTTTAGCGGTATCCCTCTGCATTTCATTTTGTCTTCCAAAGCGCTTGCAACTCTTTCCAGCTTAGTGTTATCCATAAATTGTAGATGTGTACTCTATTCTGTTACCTTAACTAACAAAATCAAATATAGAATAGAATTAGTACATTTGGAAAGTACTCCCACTGATTCTTGTTGAGTACCATTTTTCAACCAGTATCTAGACCATATTTCCCCAGTTTCCTTATGAGACCACAATGCAAAACTTTCAAAAAGCATTCTATGAGATCCCTCACCAAAGGCTTTTAAAGTAACTGTGTTGCCATGAGATTGGAAGGAATTTGCTTTTGTGGACTGAGAGCTGGTTGAAAGATGAGAAGAAAAGACTAGGGATAAATTATCACTGTTCAGTATGGAAGGAGGTCAGGAAAAAGGAGAATCCAGGGAACTACAGACCAGTCAGTCAGCCTCACCTCAGTTCCTGGAAAAATCATGGAGCAGATCCTCAGGAAATCCATTTCTAAGCACTTGGAGGAGAAAAGGGTGATTAGGAACAGTCAGCATGGATTCACCAAGGGCAAGTCATGCCTGACCAACCTGATTGCCTTCTATGATGAGAAGACTGGCTCTGTGGATGCAGGGAGACTGGTGGATGTGGTGTACCTCGATTTTAGCAAGGTTTTTGATACAGTCTCCCACAACATTCTCCCAGCCAAGCTAAGGAAGTATGGGCTAGATGAATGGACTGTGAGGTGGATAGAAAACTGGCTGGAGTATTGCACTCAGAGAGTAGTAATCAATGGCTTGATGTCTACTTGGCAGCTGGTATCAAGTGATGTGTCCCACATGCTGGGGCCAGTTTTGTTTAGTGTCTTCATCAGTGACCCGGAAGTTGGCATAGAGTGCACCCTCAGCAAGTTTGTAGATGACACTAAGCTGTGGGGGGAGGGGAGGGAGAAGTAGTAGATATGCTGGAAGATAGGGCTAGGATGCAGAGTGACCTAGACAAATTAGAGGATTGGGCCAAAAGGAATCTCCTGAGGTTCAACAAGCACAAGTGCAAAGTCCTGCACTTAGGACGGAACAAACCTCTCCACCGGTACAGGCTGGGGACTGACTGGCTGGGCAGCAGCTCTGCAGAAAAGGGCCTGGGGGTTACAGTGGCCAATAAGCTGAATATGAGCCAGTGGTGTGTCCTTGTTGCTAAGAAGGCTAACGGCAACACTGGGCTGCATTGGTTGTCAGTAGGTTAAGAGAAGCAATTATTCCAGTGATTATTCAGTAGTGGTGAGGCCACAACTGGAGTACTGTGTTCAGTTTTAGGGCCCCCACTAAAGAAAGGATGTGGATAAATTAGACAGAGTTTAGCAGAGGGCAACAAGAATAGTGAGGGGGCTGGGGACATGAATTATGAAGAAAGACTGAGGGCACTGGGCTTATTTGGTCATGGAAGAGGAGACTGAGAGGGGATTTAGTAGCAGCCTTCAACTACCTGAAGGGGGGTTCGAAAGAGGATGGAGTTAGACTGTTCTCAGTGGTGGCAGATGACAGAACAAGGAGCAATAGACTCAAGTTGCAGCAAGAGAAGTTTAGGTTAGATATTAGGAAGAATTTAGTCACTAGGAGAGTAGTAAAACACTGGAACAGGTTACCCAGAGTGGTGGTTGAATCTCCATCCTCGGAGGTTTTCAAAACGTAGCTTGATAAAGCTTTGGCTGGGATGATGTAGTTGGGGCTGGTCCTGCTTTGAGCAGGTGGTTGGATTAGATGATCTCCTGAAGTTCCTTCCAACCCTAACTTTCTATGATTTAACGATTCTAAGTAGGATCCTGCAGGGATCTGTGCTAGGCCCAATTTTGTTCAACATTTACATCAATAATCTGGAACAGTTAAATCTCCAAGTTTGCAGATGATACCAAATTATTTCAGGTAGTCAAGTCCCAATCTGATGGACTGGCTGGAGGAGGTGCTGCATGCAGCATGCCAGGGATCATCTGGGGTGGGCACTGTGTGCAGCATATTTGCTGGGGCCATATATTTGACACTCCGGGTTTAGATTAAAGCATTCTTGCTACATTTTGCACTGCTGTTCATTATCCACCAATGTGGTTGCATTGTAATAATACGTGGTGGTCAACATGTCTTAAGAAAATGGAACAGAATACAAGCATGTATGTCAGCTTTCAGACCTGATAGATGATGATCTCATATCTAAATGGGTCTCTCTGAGGGTAAATTGTTCAGGAAGTGAAAAAGACGGGCATGGGGTTAGCATGGAGAAAAATGCTGCAGTTGGGGTAGGGGAGGTTAGGACTGGTGGCCTCGGAGCTCCAACATCAGCGATCCAGGTGCATGGAGCCTGTGTGGCAGCTGGAGCATGTCTGGGATCTCTTGGTATCAAAAACCCCTCTGCACTGCAAATTAGCAGCACAGTTAACACCTGCATGTGCAGTGTGTGTGGTTTGCAGTGCGGCAGACAGGTCTGTGCCACTGCAAACCTCATGTGCATGCTCTTCTGGATGCACCCTAAGTGTTGCTGTATTTTCTGTTTTGCTGTTTGTTATAAGCAGCCATTACAACTTGCAGACATTAAACACATCTGAATGTCCATGCAAGCTTATTTCCTGTCTCAAACATCTACATGCATATGTGTATAATGATCCTTGGAAGAAATTTGCATAAGGATAAGGCTGAAGGAACTTGCTATACTAACAAGTTCATTTTTCTCTTTAAAGTGACCACATTTTAAAGTATTTTGGGAGGGGATTGTGGAAAAAAGCGGAACGGAAAGTGAAATTAGTACATATTTAGTAAGATCATTTCAAAAAGTGTCAGGTTTTCCAGTTATTTTTACCCACATTTCCTGGAGTCTGGCTACTGAGAACCAGATTAATGTTTGAAGAGAAATGGTATTATTTTACCTATTTATTTAAAAAAAACATGTTGGAATATTATGTCAACTTTGTGTTTTTCTTTTAAAAGGCTTAGGCAAAAATTTCAAACCTGAATACGTAATATTATAGGCATCTAAAGTTAAATTTAGATACCATTGAATGACCTATTGTTTTTTTTAATGTCCTTAGACACCCCACACTTCCCATTAACTTCAACGGAAATTAGGATGTTGGACAAAGGTGTGGATTTTTAGCACTTTTTTAAACCACTTTTTTCAGTTCCTAAACATAGAGTTTGATCCCAAAATGCTGGTAACTGAGTTTTAAAATGTTAGCACTATTTTTTAACTGAGATGTTTAGAATAGTTACAAGGTGACATTAAACCTTGCCTTAAGCAACTGAAGTATTTGCAGTTGTGCTAGTGAGCTTATAATCAGGACAGTGCTAAAGTAGATGCTTAATTGTCGTGAATTAAAGGGACATGTTCCTGAATTTGGGCTTAATAGTGAGCAGTACAGACACAGCTAAGGTAAATGGATAGAACATGGGAATAAACTTCTAACCTTTATAGTTCATGTTCTGCCTTCTTCCCATCGAATGATTCTTTACTCTGTAAGAAGTGCATCTATTTAAAGGGGAATGCGTGGGTAGCTTACGGTTCTGCTCACTTTGAGAAAGGGTATCAGTATATAACTGTACAAGAAAAGAGCCAGATTTATGCACTTTCATGTGAAGTGCATTTTTATGAATTATCCAGGTGGAAGTAGGAGCTTCACTAAGGTATGTGGGCTCTGGGCTTATTTGCCTTCCACAACAAATGTGCTATTCACATCTGCCCCATTCTGTTTAAGCCAACTACTGTCTATTAACATTAGCTTAGTACTCATGGAACATACAGAAAGAAGTGTGCTATGTCCCACTCAAGCCGTTGTGGAGGATAACAATTTACTACTGCAGTCAGTTAGTGATACTACTTTCTTTGCTGCAGCAGTGGAGGCACCTTGGAACTGATGGCTCTGTAATCAGAGCCTGGTGGCAAGCTTTACGGGGTTCATTGTACTTATCTTTTTACGATAAAGAGGTTCAAGCTGAGCTTTTGACTTTCTATAGTCACACCACAGACAATGAGCATTTATTTTCCATGGCAGTGTCACAAAGAAAGAGGGTCTGATTGTGGCATCATTTTGGAATTGTATGAGCCATTATAGATAGAAATAGCCATTTCTTTGTGTTCCCATTGATCCAGTCCAGTTTAAGACTACTGCTGTAGAGGGAAAAAATTGAGTTGTATGAGGAAAGAAATTCTAAAAAGGGAAAACAGAAGAGTATGCTTTAAAGTCTCATTTATTTCATACCAGAAGTGTGTGTCCATTAGGAAGCATCCAATCTGTAGTTGCTTTTTAGTTTTCTGTAGAAGTTATCACTCCATGTTTCTCTATCAATGACTGAACAACATAAAACAGTTTGCAAAGAGAGAAAAAATACTATTCACCTCATTTTCTGATACAGGTAGTTGTGTGGGTGAGCAGGTGGAAATGGGTATGCAGCAGACCCTCGCCATTTGCGGGGAAAACGTTCCACAGATTCCTGCGAATGGCAAAATCTGTGAATTTGTACTGTACTGCGTCATGAATGGCACGTGTGCCCAGCAGCTGTGGGGGCACAGCTGTGCTGGCAGCAGCAGGAGCCCAGTGGCAGCAAGCGTGGAGCTCCTGCAGATGCCGCCAGCACTGTAACAATGTCATCATGCTGCCAGGGGGGAGAGAGCATGGGTTGGCACGGCACCGCGATTATTTGAAACCGCGAATGTCAAATCCACGAATACCGAGGGTTTTCTGTACTATAGGTTTTGTTGCATTTTCAATATATCTTTTTAGCTGAATACAGCTTTCCTTCTGATCCCAAGAGCAGATCTACAACCTACAGACTGGACTAGAATCATTATTCATACTTTTACCACAAGATGCAAACAACATCCCAACCACAGTAGACAACTGGCTTCTTATGGGATAGTAGACATTCCTGATGGACAGCATCATAAGCTGTTATTCCCACTACCCCCTGCAGGCGGGTAAAACCAGGAGTTGCTGATATAAGAAAGTGAAATGGAACTTCCTTTCCTTGCCAAAACTAAGTGCATGCCTCAACAAGTATGAGTAAAGTCATACCATTGCCTGAGGTATTAAGAGCCAAAATAGAGAATGTGTTGTCTTTCAGTAATAACCAACTCAGACAATGCATTATTGTTCAGTGCTGATACAAGTATCCTGAAACTCTTTCTGTTAATACTCTTACATATATATTGTCTCATTTTTTAATTGCCATTCCTGCGGAAATTTATTTTTAACCAGAGAACCCTGTGGAATGATGCTTGGTTGGCTGGTTTGATTTTTGACACACTTTTTCCCCTACTTAAACTCCACTTTGTATTATTTTTTGGCACTGCTACATGATGTTGCTCTGTAGTCCTGTTTTACCGCTGAGGCAGCTGTATCTTAGTTGGATTCAGATTAAAGATGAAAGAGTCATTTCAATAGAAAATTCAAGAACTTCCAGGATTAGCATGATTTGAATCTCATGAGTGTTAGTGCAGCCCTTTCTAATAATTAATTTTTGGCAGGATTCAGGTATGGGTTTGCATTGTGGTCCCAGTGACATTGGACATTCACAGTTGGGGTTGGTGGGTTGTTTAGATAGAAGATTAAAGCTGGGGCCCATCTGACCTTAGAGCCAGTTAAATTATTTTTTGTGAACAGTCTGGTAAAATTGTTCTGTTAACTGCCAAATAAAGTTATTCACAAATAAATGTGTTTATTATCCATCCAGCTCTATTAGTTTGTGAAGAGATTTTAGAGGCCTTTGGACGGGCTGTGCAATATAAAAGTAAACTATTATTTATTAGCTTGTCTAGTCATTAAGACATAGTTTCAGAAGCCATTTGGAGGCCAGATGGCATGGTGGAAATGTGAAGTGATTCTGGAGGAGTGATCCACATTCAGGCTTCAGACATCATTCTTTAAGCTCCCCAAATAGGAGTTTTACCAGGCAGCTGCAGCCTGAGGTCTACATTGCTTCAAAATGTGATTAAGTTTTAAATTGTATTTTCCAACTTCAAATATGTCTGTCAAGAATCTAGTGCAGTATAAACAATAGTATGAATAAAGCTCATTTCTTGTGGTGCTTGAACCATTGTTTCATGTTGCATATTTGTTTGAGGTTGAATATAAATTGTAACTTCTTAAGGACCATAATCGGCTGAAGATAACCAGACTCCCATCTCTTCTGAGGAGGCTTAAAATCTCTTATGACTACAATCCTGCTGAGTAACTTATACTCATTGCGCATAAATATTCTGAAGCTGGATGTCTGACAATCAGTATTGCATAACTGGACACTATCACTAGCCATCTGTAGTACTTTATCAGAGGAACATTAATGACCCCAAAAGTTTACATCTTCTGGGAAGAGGGCAACATTCCTTCATCCCAGATGCATAGACAGTCCCCACATGTAACTATCTTAATTAATTAAGATAATTAAGTTAAATTAATCAGAGCGCCAATATTATGATTTATGATTCATGGGAAAGAAGGTTGGAAAGTAGAAGAAATGACCCTTGTAACTTTGTTTTCATATATATAGCACTACGCCCTGATTAAGTGAATGGATTTAGCTAAGTGAAACCTCCATTACTTTATACACATTCTAACTGCACACATCATGCAAACTGACAGGGGGGGAAATGACCACTTAACCATCCAGTGGCTAGCTTTGCTGTTATATGCAACAACATCACTACAGCCACAACTTTTTTCTATTTAATTGCATCATTTTTGGTATTAACTGTTTATTTAGTTTATACAATAGAAACCTTGTAAAGTCATTTGAGCATGATGCTGCTTTGACTATTTCCTGCGGTTTAACATGGATGGTGAATTATTTTAAGAAGTTTTAACATTTTATTAAATGCAGACATTTATAAATGCCCTCTGTTTTAGGGTGGAACAGTGTTTTTTTGGCCCATACTAGGTTTGAGGCCAAATTAGCTTGGCTATTCCTAGTTAACAAAGCAAATTTCATATCTAGGGTAATGTGTCTCTTTAAGCCCTCACTACCTGGTGGTGGGGAAAGTGTTCTTTCACTGTCTTTAATGCACAGAGTTGCCAACTATAGCCCACTTCTTCCTGGATAGTCATGAAATGAGCTGTTGTAGCATGAAAGTTCAGCTTTTTCACTCCCTTCTGAAGAAATCTCCCTATGAGCTGTTCTACTCCAGTCACTCTAACTGGCACATCTGACTCTGTACTACTGTCTGTGTCTGCATGCCTCATAAAGAAGCCAGATGGGCATGCTTTCAACTTTGGCTATTAGCCCTATGGAGAGCAGAAGAGAAATCTGTAGCCCTCATAGTAGTTCTTTATTCTCTACTGTTCTTTTTTTTTGTATGTGCAAAAGAAGTCAGTGGCAATTTTGTCTGAGAAAGCACCTAGTCTTATGTCCATTGGCTGAAGAAGAGGTGCAAATAGTGACATTCTGTAGAGGGAATTCAAATAAGTGAGGAAAGACTTGTCATTAACAGATGGTAATTGTAATCTCAGGTGAAAGCTCTGTATCAAGTATACTGTGCTGGTGGAGGTTGTGCAGTGAATCTATGACATGTTTCCTCTCTCCACAGCAAATATATACTCTTCTTGGACAGGGCAGCTCACTTTTGAGCTTTCATAGGAAAGTAGTGCTGGAAGAGACCTCATAAAGTTATCTAGTCCAGCCCCCTATTCAAGGCAGGATTATCCTCAACTAAAACATCACAGCCAAGTGTCTAACCTGTTTTTGAAAGTTTCCAGGGATGGAGATTCTACAGTTTATGTAGGTAACCTATTCCAATTTTTTACCACCCTCACAGTCAGAAAGGCCCTCCAACTTAAATTACCCTTGCTGAAGCTTGAGGCCATTGCTCCTAATTTTGTCCTCTATAGACACAGAGGAAAGCCCATCTCCATTCTCTGTGTCATTTACCCTTCAGATATTTGAAGGCTGTTATCAAATGCCTCTCTATCTTCTCCTCTCCAAACTAAATAACTCTAGTTCTTTCATATGTCTTGTCTTCCAGACCCTTAATCATCTTTGTTGCTCTCTGCTGTTACTCTTTCCAAACTGTCCACATTGCTCTTGAACTGTGGGGCTCAAAATGGGACACAATACTTTAGGTGAGACCTCATGAGCATCAAATAGAATGGAAGAGTCCCTTTACTTGATTTACAAGTGGTACTCTTGTGAATACAGCCCATTATGTTATGGCTTATTTTGCAACAGAAATGCACAGTTGGCTTAGATTCAGTTTATGGTCCAATGTAACCCCCCAGATTCTTCTCTGCAGTAGTGCAGCCTAGCCATTTTTGCCTTAGTTGTTTGCATTTGTGCATGCAATTACTCTGTCCAAAGTGAAGGTTTTCTCACTTGTCCCTGTTGAAACTTATCCTGTTGACTGAGGACCATTTTGTGGTCTACCAAAGTCATTCTAGGTCCTAAATCAGGCTCCCTGAAGATGAGGGGAGGGTGCAGCACCCCAGGTACAGGATGCACTTCAAATTTAATTTGGTTTCCTTGATAATAGTCAAGGTCTACAAGGGCAGCCTAATGTCTGAACACTTCTGAAAAATTGTAAAGCCCAATGTAAATGCAATGGATTATTACTCCATGGGCAAGCAAACAAGTACTAGCTGTATGTTGACATGTCCATGAACTTCTTTGTGATAACCTTCTATCTTAGCGCTTCTTAATTGTGTAATCGCTGACAGAACTACACTGTTTTTAGCACCAGCACATAGTCATAAAGAATTAAATGAGCATCAGTGTTGTTGTTAGCGTGAGTGCTGCCGTTTGTATGAGAGAAGGTGCTCTGTCCCCCTCTCTGCTTGTTGGCTGAGGAGAAGATAATGATCTCAACACACATTTTAAGAGAAATAAAGTTAAAAATGAGCTAAAGGACCATGGCTATATATGAATTATTTCTGAGTACATAATGGTTACTCCATTTGCCGACACAATGACTTCATAACAATTAAGAGAACTCATTACTTGGTAATGCACTTAAAGGGGTATCTTGAACATGAAAAACAATTTGTAAAAATAAATTGTGGGCTATTAACTTACTGTGTACGAGAAAAGAAAAGCTAGCTCATTTAAACTCTTTTCACTAGTTGATAGATGATATTTGCCTGATTAAGAGTTTGGGAAAAGACATGTGAGGAAAGACCTCCATGATTGATTGGAGTTTTCATTGAAAAGGCAGAGAAAATGCTCTTTTCCCCCTTAAATTTTATTTAATGTTTCCTGACTGTACTGAGGCCTTGCCATGTTTTGGGTCAGGGAAACAAAAACCACAACCAGTTTATTATTATTTTTCCTTTTTAATGAAGTTGGTCCACTGATTTGGACTGCAAAAATCTGTCCTTGTTAAGACAAATTCTGGATAATACAAAGTTGTTACAATATTTTTGATATGTACTGTGTGTTTGTTTTGGGTTCTGTTGGACATGCTACATTAACTTTGCCTCAGGACACTAATTAACAAAACTGGCCATTAATTGCTGGAAATAGTGAACTTGTCAACGGTCATTGTTTTGTTAAACTAGATTCGAGGGGACAAGTCTGGAAAAGAGTGCCTCTCTGTAAGATCCTTGTCTTTGCTATCAAAGAAAAAAAAATGACATAAATGAATGAAAAGGAGCCCAGGACTATTTATTGTCTTGTATTGTTAGGTTCTGAGACACCAAAGGCCTTTCTGCATCAAGAAGTGGCCAGTGATGCATTGCTAGAGTGAGCTCTTTTTTTGGACAACATTCTTTGCCTTTGACTGGAAAGGAACCCACTAAAAATAGCTGTGAGAAAGAATGACTTCATTCTTGAAGTCTGGAGTGAGTTGTGGCTCTGTATTGATGTCTTGCTTGTCTTCACCTATCTTGTTCATGTAATAAATGGAATAAGGACAGATATGTGCAATCCAATTGCAGCCAATAATAACAATGCTCTCAGTCAAATCATGGGGAAAAAGTGGAGTCCAAATCAAAATTGGTATCCCAGGCCCTACAGCTCATGGAGGTTGAAGTACTCCCATTTAGGAGCTAGGAGATCTTGTGGTAAACAGACATGACAGATTAATATATAGGGAACCCATGGAAAATTTCTGTTACTGTTTCTAGAAGGATTTAGTGTTTCTTTTGGTGTTGCATACTTTTATTAATTGGTAAGAGACAAGTATATACGAAAAGAAGAGTAAAGTTGAAGTGGCAATGACAGAACCCTTATTCCTAATCAGTTAACTATTGGACTGTAATGAACCCTAGAAACATAGAGGTTTATAAATGTACTTCAGGAATGTAAATGCTTATAAAATTTAAATGCAAAAGAGAGCACCGCCCTTGACCCAGGGAATAGGAAGTATGTTTTTTTCCATTGATGAGCTGAGGTGCCCATTCTCTGGCTTTGAGCCCAGATGAAAACTTTCCAATCCAACTAACCCTGAACAATTAGGTGTGTAATTACTTCACCACCTCTTTATATATTACTTTAATTAAAATGTCTGGCCAAACATCAGGCGCTTTAGATGTGACAACTGCTGGGACCCTGTAATACAGTCCCATCCTTAGCAAATTTAGGGGCACCTGTGGGCACTCTTGAGTCTCTTTACGTTTGCCCTTCCTGCTGGAAACAGACTCCTCTTGACTTTTCTGCCACATCTTGATGTTTCTTTGGGTTCTGAAGAGGAGGCTGCCCCAGGGTTTCCCAAAGTTGGGTCTATGCTCATGAACACCTCGAGGTGATGAGCTTCAGTTTTAAGGGCTCTTTGTATACTCCTACCTCCCTTCAGCGTGCCCCAAGCCTTGCAGGTGTTGCCTGAATAATGTCTTTTTGTGAGGATTTAGCCTCCTGAGCTTCTGCTCTCTTTTCTCTGGCAAGGCCTATTAGCAAAGGTCCATGATCTAGGACCTGACTTTGAGGACCTAGCTCCACAAACCACTCTGGGCTCCTAGCCCTTTATACCATGGCACTTGACTTCCCAGTCTCTTTAAGGCTGCACCCCTGTGGTGCTGAGTTGTTGGGGCTATAACCTTCTCTGGCTTTGCCCCTTATTCTATAGCTAGCACATCCCTCTACTCTGGGCTGTGTGTCCTGTATGGTTGTGCCTGCTATAGCACGAGCTTTCTAGCCCTCCAGCTGAGCTAATGAGACCTCCACCTCCCCTACAGCCTCAGCCACAAACCACCGGCTTAAAATAAAACATAAACAATAAGCCTTTGGGCTATAACAAAAATAAAGGTAAAGAAAGCAATTTTCCTGCTTACATTTGTGGGGTCTCTGTCCATCTGCATTGCATCACCGGCTGCTCTCTTGTGGAGCTGCTGCATCTTCTTTGTGAGTTCTCAGGAGTCCACCCTCTCTGCAGCTTGAGGCTCCCCTGGCCAGCTCATGTCCAGCTTAAATAGTTCTGGCTGAGACCTATTCTGGTCACCTGATGCCCCATCAACTGACCAGGCTCAGCTTTTAATCCCTGCTCTGCCAGCAGACTGTTCCTGGAAGGTTCTGATCTTAAAGGGGCCACCCTGCTTTCCAGGAACAAGGCTAGGGTTCCCTGTTACAAACCCATTTTCAGGTGTGGATTATACAGTGTTGTCAGTTAGGTTTTGGTGCTGCAAAATGAATGAGTGGACTATTTAATCAGACCAGACAGTTGGATTAGGAACAGACATTCAAAAAACCTGAGCCTGAATTGATACAATCTTTACAGGTTATTTTAACCTGGCTAGGCTAAACCAATTTGTAACTCATATACATCCCCTCTGGACTCAAAAAATTCAGACACATGCCTGTAGTGGCTCAGACTAGAAGCCAGGGGGCACTAAAACATCCCTCCCTTCTGCTCCATAGTGCTGAGCTGAGGGGGGCATCACCAGGCTCCAGCAAGATGCTCTGATTAGGGAGCCCCTCCCCAACCCTCCTGACCAGCCCAGCAGAGAATTGATTCACAGTGTTTATTACTCATAACTCAGTGTTTATCACCCCATTAAAAAAACAACAGAGAAACATGAACAGTTACCTGTTGATTTTGCCTTTGTCCTGTCTGCCACAGCATGGACTGTAGCCAGTATGTGCTAGCTAATGTTGTGTGTCTGTATAAGGCAGAGGGGACAGCAGAATCCCTTCTTCAGAGGGGAAGGGGGCGCAGGGGGGAGCTGCAGCCAGGGAGCAGAGAGGAGAAGCCAGCCCAGATATCATCCCAGGATGCAGTGGGCGGGGAGGGGGAGGGAGTCTGATTTAGCTTAAACCAGCAAGGGGTCTGGGACAGACATTGCATAAACCAGTTTGACCCAAATCAGTTAAGTACGATACTACATTCAACCAGGTTTATCTCAAACCAGTTACAGCCACTTTCAAATTGGTTTATGTGCACTGAACATCTTTTCTGGTACAGGTTTAAATCAGTTTCTGATCACTTAAACTGATTTACGTGTAATGCCTGTCCCTAGCCTTGGGGAACAAATCAAAAGGTAAGATAGGGTATACAGTTTTCAAGTGCTTCATGTCTGGGAGAGAACCCAGTCTGAGCTTGAGCTGAGTTGCACATGACAGTAAGGGAGGTGGGGGGGTGGGGCTAAGGGGGCAAGAGGGCAAGTGACCCAGGCTTAGGGCCAGAGACAGAGCTACAGCAACCTCTTGCCCACTCCCTTGTATGTGAATCTAAGACTAGGGGTTTCCCCCTCCATGCAAAGGTGGGGAAGGGGGCTTCATCTTAGATTTGAGTAAATGCTGAATTTGTTTGTTTATGTATTTATTGTAGGGTACAATAGACCATTATATTTGTCACCAATATAGCGGTCAGTTTTAATTTGTGACAAAAATGCCATAAAAAAGGAGGTATCCATTTTTTGGTGTAGCATTTTAAGCATTTTGGTGTAAACATTTTAAGAAGACTATTCCACTGTATTCCTTGCATATTGTATAATAGATTGAGTTACAGGGTAGAAAACCCTGAATTTCAAACCAGGCAATTTCTGACTAAGCCTGACTATCACTGATTCTGCTTCACTATTCACATCTTTTAAAATTAGGTTAAATTATTTACCTACCTCCTAAGGGTATTGAGGACTTAATAGACTAATGATAGTGTTTTGAAAGTGAGTGGTAGGTATTATTAATAGAGGTTGCTGAATAATTTGAAAATAGAATTCTAAAGAGTGTACATAAGGGAGAGAGTTATCAGTATGGGATTGGTGAAATATTTTAGGAGTGTGCATGAAGTCTAGTATTTTTCTTTCTGCTTTTAGTATTTATCTTTATTTGCATTTGGCTTTACTTTTGTTTTTCTTTGGTTTATTTTAAAATCCTGGGGAGTTAAAGATTACATGGTATATGTGAAGACAGAAATGCGCTGAAGTATGATTGCCACACTTTTCCCATGCCTTTAGTGTATGTGTTCTTGCTTACATAAGAAAATATCTCAACATAAAAAGGAATAATTTGGAATCAGATTGTTCAGGGTGAATCATGAGGCAAAATCTCATCAGAGATGAAAAATAAATTCTGGTTTTCCTGCCAGTGTTTTTATACAACATTTCTTTTCCAAAAGGAATCACTCAAAATGGAATTTAAAAAAAACAAAACCCCCTATTTTCTCACTGTGAATGCTAGTTTATATTTTACTGTATGGAAGAATGTTTAAATAAAAAGAAATCTCTGTTTTTTCCACTTGTGCTGTTTGGATTGATGTCTCAAAGTGTCTTTGTGATACAGTTTAATAATAGCTTTCTCTCCTAAGGCCCACTTCCCTCTTCCTTTCTTCATAGTTTCATCGTTTCTAGGGTTGGAAGGGACCTGAGTAGATCATCTAGTCCGACCCCCTGCCATGGCAGGAAAGAGCACTGGAGTCAAACGACCCCAGCAAGGTGTTCATCTAACCTCCTCTTAAAAACCCCCAGGGTAGGAGCCTGCACCACTTCTCTTGGAAGTTGGTTCCAGATCCTAGCTGCCCTGACCGTGA
>NW_017728886.1:90703184-90710241 GCF_001723895.1 Crocodylus porosus
GGGAAGTTCAGGTCCCCCATGACTACCATATCCTTAGACTTCACTACCTCTGTGAGCTGACCTAAGAATTCCTGTTCAAGCTCTTCTCCCTGGTTGGGAGGTCTGTAGTAGACCCCCACCGGTAAGTCTCTTTCCCCTCGACTGCCTTGTACTCTAACCCAAAGCACTTCAGAGTGCCCCTCCTCTGACTCCTTGCTAATTGATGAGGTAAGAAAGTTTTTGGTAATAAAGTTCTTGGGATCTTGGGCAATAGGAATATGTACTATCCATATGTTCCTGAAATGGATTGATAGGAAAGGTGAATTTAGCCCCTTCTCTCTCACAGGAACTAAAAAAACAATCCTTTGCTCATTGCTGTAGAAATATGAGAAGAGATAGCTGCAGGATTTAAATAAAATGTTTTGTATACCTGAGGGTGGGGCACATAGATATAGTGGTAATGATGTTTCACTATGACTCGAAGTTTGAGTTCAAGCCCTCCTTTAGACTCTTGTCAAAGGCAGCCCCCAGTTGACCTAGCTGTCAACAAGCATCTGATCATTCAGACTGGGCAGTCAAAAGCACACAGACATGGTAAATCCTAGGGCCATAGGAAACAGCGTCATTTCATTTCAATTTATGTTCCACCATTTTGATGGGACAGTGTTTCACTTCAAATTGTATTTTGTTTTGAAAACACTGTTCTGTTTCATTTTGTCAAAACTGTTTCGCTCTTTTGATGCTGTTTTGATGTTTCGCCCATAGGCTATAATGGGGAAGCATGAAAGTGCCTATAACTTTGTCATTTCTAGCCTGATTCAGATGATACTTGCAGGGATGGTAGCCCCTTTTAAGGCCATGAAGTTTGCCAAGTTTCAAGGAGATCAGTGCAGGGGTTTCTGGGAAACTGCATCTCAAGCTGCTGACAAGCAAAACTCATGTCAGGTGTGTGTGTTAATGCACAGCAGTGGGAAAATTGCAGGGATTGTAGCCCTTGCTGAGGCCACGAAGCCTGATGCTTTCAAGGAGATAGGTGCAGGGGGTTCTGGGAAACTGCACCTCAAGCTGCTGGCAAGCAAAACTTACGACGTGCAACTGTGTGTGTCACAGCAAGGTGCAGCAGGGTGAAAACTGCAGGGATGATAGCCCTTGCTGAGGCCATGAAGCCTGCCAGGTTTCAAGGAGTAGGTGCAGGGGTTTCTGGGAAACTGCACCTGAAACTGTTCAGAGCAAAACTCGTGTTACTCATGTCAACCCACAGAGAAAGCTCAGTTCAAACAATTTTTTTATGCTGTTTTTCCATCCCTCCCCCAAAGCATGGGGATTGGAAGGGACCTTAGGGAAGGATCACAGTCACTGGCCAGCTACACATGTCAATATGAGAGCAGTCCTTCCCCACTCTTTCCCCTCCCTCTCCTTAGTTTCTCTTTTGTTGCAAGCAAGCCCAGCTTTGAAACTTGAAACCTTTCGAAACTTGAAACCTTTCGAAACTTTTGAAACATTTCAGCTGCCCTCGTTTCATTTCAAGGGGATTTCAAAGCCTTTTGTTTTCTTTTGATTTTGCTGTTTTGAGCTTGAAACAAAACAGCCAGCGAAATTTTGCGCAGCCGTAGTAAACACATCATTCTCTTGAGTTCCGTTGCAGAAATTGGTGTGCCTTAATCACAGTAACTCTATAGGCTTAAGTAGACTCCTGACTTGATAGAGTGGCATATACAAATACTGTTGACACTTCAGAAAACTTACAACACAGTAATACTTTTGTAACAAATACTTGACTATCTCCGTGCAGTACTACATGACAACTTCAGAACTTCATGGGGTTGAATTTTGATTTTTTCCCTGCCACTGGAATTAAGATTAGAATCTCCATGAGTTGACAGTACTGTAGGTGTAGAACAATGTAGCTGGACGTTTTAAATTCTTTTGGTATTGAACATTTGGTTTCTGTACCAGGATCTATGATTGGTCTCTGACCAGTGTAACTAAGGGAGCATCAGCCTCAGGCACTGATTTTAGAGGGGTCTTAAGAATGGCAGCTGCTGTCACTGCCCCGGGTGCAAAAAATGCTTGTTATAGAGAATGTACATGTTTTACGTTCTGTAGATTTTAACAAATCTACCAATTTGAAGAAGATAAAACATTAAACATTTTGAACTTGCTGCAACATCTTGTTTCAATTTTTCTAAGCAAAGTTGTTTTTAGTTCAAAATGACTCGTGCATGTTTAGTTAATTTGTACTACAATGTAAAAAATACAAATTTCAAAATTGAAACGAAACATGTTGAAATAATTGAGACAAAATGTTTAGATTGGCCGCGTTAGAATATGTTTACAATTATTTGTGGATTTTTTTCAAGTCTTGGAACAGGAAAAAATGTTTGCATTCCCAAAAATATGGGTCAGGAAAAAATATGCCTTTTTCTAAATGTGGATAGACTTATTATCTTATAAAATGCATCTACTTATTCTCAAAATGTACAGCTGACAGTACCCAAAAATAAGATAGTACTCATAACCTTCAATATTTTAAATAAATATCACCAATATAGTATAGACTGAGGCTAGCTGTTCAGATAGCAAGGTGGTTTACTTTCTCAGTGTGGTGCTGCCTAGGATGTAAGTCCAAGCAGAATCTGGCCTATAAATGTGCTAACTATCCTTATTAACTCCTCTTACGCTACTTTTTCATGGGAAATCAGCATATTATACTATAGCACTTTTCCTTGTTGTTTTAAATATAGTTGTAGGTTTCCTTTAAGAGTTATGGAACTGTACTTGCAAGCAAAAGGATTCTAAAGTGACATTTCCAGTAGGGACCAAATGAGGGGAGTACCAGGGGATGAGGGAATATACTGTAAATACTGTGGTACAGTTAGGTGGCCATATGGGGAGGGAAGGCAGCTGGTGTGAGTGAACAGTTAAGTGGCTGACTTGTGTCCAGCACTGAAAACTGCCACAGGAACCTGAGCTGATTTCCAAGGGTCCTTGTGCCAGCAGGCAGTGTAAAGTTGAGTAAGTGAGCAGGGATCTGCTGTATCCGTTTTTAGGTAAGTTTTCTTAGTTTGAAAGATTATATTATGAAGCCAGAGGGACTGCCTCAGGCTGGATATTTAAGTTAACAAATTATATGAAGGGAAGTGTTGGAAAGAAGCTTTCAATAAACTCCGTTCCTGTATGATGTGCAAAGACCTTAGAATTGGCTGGGTTAAGCAAAGGTTGAAATTCACATGATTTTCAGTAGACTAAGGTGGACCAAAACTGATCTGGACGTTGAACTGCTGAAAATAGAAATCTGTTTAGTACAGTTTAGTACAGTTGTCTCTCAATGCATATACTAATGTGTGATTTTCAGTGACGGTGGGCTGAAGGTGCACTATGTGGATCCAGAAAAATATTCAAACTCTCCCAGAATGTGGATCTATGGTTTGGCTGCAGGTCCATTATGAAATATGTGTGCACAGAATTCCAATCCAATTAAAGATGTTGAATGTCTTCCAAAATACAGGGGTATTTGGATCAAACATGTTGGTTAATGTTCATCTCTAATTTTCACCAAATGTTTCTAACCTATAAATCCCTTTTCAATCCTCCTTTCTTTTCCTGGCTCTATTATCTTTCATAGTCTCATGTATTTAAAAAAAGGTCAGTCACAGTTTTACCAGTAGGTTTTTAGTTACTTTGGAATGCTGCGAGTCCTATCATCTGCTGCTAATTCTTTCTTTCCTTTTTTCTTTCTTTTCTTTTCTTATTTTTTTTGTGCATGTGATCTCAATTTGGGAAATTGGTCTGTTCTGTTATTCCAGAGAATAAACAAGTTAATTCTTATTTTACACTAGAGTAGCTGCTAACAGCCAAACATAATAATAAATGTTGCTGTGTCTCAGGTTACCAAGACTTTTTATTTATTTTGATTTATCTGACATACACCAATATAGAACTGGAGACTTTGTTGGCTACCTCTGTTCTTGTGATTTGATTCTCTGTGCTGGTCAGGAACATAGAAGAAGTCTTTGACAAGTGCAGAGAAGTTCTCAAATCTGAAAACAGGAAGACTAAAAATTATATAATAGGAAAAATAACAGGGATGCTAATGCACAGGGGGGCATTCCTGCTATATGAAAAAATTACATTTCATTAATTGATCCCTATAATGGTCTTGATTGGTAGTGGGGAAGGAAGTTAGGGTATGGTGAAATATAGGGTCATTGTTCCCCTTGTTTAACTTAACTACTCAACATCAGGAACCTCCTGATTTTTTTTCAGGTGCCCATATCAGGATCTGGCACAGCCTGCAAGAATATATCTTCCAGAATTCATTAACATGAGCAATATATCATTACCCCTCTGCTCTGCTCAGTTTTGATCTCAGAAGTGGTGGCTGGGCCCCTTTTTTTCTTAAAGAAAATAAAACCCAAGGTAGATGACTGGAATAAGAAAATTAAAAATTCAGTTCAAACAGTTTACTATTTGGCAAAATTAGAGGCACCTGGAAATTGAATCTTCTAATTGTAAATGGTGGGCAATATTAATAAAAGTTAGGAGCAACGCCACCCTTTGTAATAACAATAATAATAATGTCACTAAACCTATGCAGCCCAACAGCTGCTTGATTCAGAACAGTAAAGTAAAATAATGAGCTTATAATGAAAATATAAAGAGGTTCCCAAAGAGCACTGCAGTCCTGTCCCCTCCTCGGAGAACATGTGGATTGATAACTGAGCTTCCTTTTGCAATTTTCAGCCGACCCACAAAAATTGTTTTACCCAACACAGATTTAACCTAGGATTCTGTGGGGTGAGCCAGTGAGTCGATTTTTTGAGGGGTGTCCAAATGAAACGTGTGGTCTGTTTTTCCAGAGGATTTCACATTGTTGTCTCCTACCTGCTTATCTGTCAACTGTTCCTGGTGCCCACATGCAGGTGTTTCTTTCCAATAGCCAGCCCTGCCATGCTAGCCATGTTTCTAAGAGCTGGATTCTTTCCTTCTCACCCAGCACTATCAGTATAAAAGTTTCATGGGTTGTATTGGGCTCATACTCATACCTGTGCATTGCCAGTGCTGTTGGTGGGGTTGGACAGGTGTAACGGACTGGAAGGATTGTAATGCACCAGACAAAACCAAATGTAGCTCATTTTCTTTTGGGTGCTTTGGCTGTGCAGAGTTTACAGGAGTACAAGTCAACGTGTAGAGGTTTGTCAAGCATGTCAGCAGGGCCAGCATACACACATGGAGCAGTCCTGATGAATAAGGTGTCATTTTAACAATTATTTTTCAGCCTTTTAACTGACTAAGGTAGGGGATAGGCAAAAGGAAGGTGTTTATATTGCTTAGATCTCCAGCTGCTGAAGTAGGTCTGCATGTGCTGTGGGCCCTGCTTGCTTACTTACTATGTTCCCTTACTCTGGGTTAGCTTGCAAATAAACTAGGCCTTCAGTCACTTAGTAAATTTGTCTGTTCCTGAAGTTTTTTGTGCTGCTGAATTTTAATTATTAGAACGATTTAATTATTATTCAAGATAATAGAAAATATGTCATCAGAACTAGGAAATGAAGGACAATTTTTGTGAAAAGGAAAACTTCTATGGAAAACTCTTTGCTCCAGATAAAGTAGAGGGATAAACTTTTTGCTCTGGATAAAAGGTTAGTTAATGTTGTTCCAGAGGTTCTAGTTGCCCGTGGTAATTAAATTTATGATAATATTTTGTCTGAACACAGCAGGGTCTTGCAAAAAAAAGTCTGTTTAACCACTGGTCTACATAGTGGATGCTAATTGTGCTACTAGTTTAAATACAGTAGGAAGCGAATACATAGTCCCCCCTCTGTATCCCCCTACCTCCTGTCTGAAAAACATCCCAATGGTATTGTATCAAATGAAGGTGTAAACATCTTAAAAGTGTTGGTTTAGGAGTGGTGGTTGGAGATTAAAGGACTACTTCACTACTGCTAAACTAAACCCCAATTATGAAAACAGTTGTTTATATATATAATGTTAAACATGTACAGGCTTGCATGTAGTATCAGAGCCCTTATTTCCCTCAACACATAATCTAAAACCAATGTATGATAGAACTGATAAAAAAGGAGCTTTTCCAAAAATATCCCACCTCCATTTAATTTAAAGATTTGAGAAATTGAAACAAATAGGCAGTTTCCTATGTTATCAGAAACAAATAGGACATTTCTTATGTTATCATTACCCAGGAAGTGTAGGTAAAATTTCCTGACTAAATTGAATACAGAAAAAGCAATATATTTTGTTTGGGGAAGACTTCTGAGTAATGTCCTTTGAATATTTTCAACATTTGGATCATTTTAAACATGTATTTTTAAGTAAACAGAAGCATCCAAGGACTGTCCTGTTCCAAGTGCTGTGGGCTGACAAGGGCCTGGATGGCAGACATGGCAACTGCAAGCAATCTTTATTTAAAAAACAAAACAAAAAGCTATACTGTTTTGCAGCAGTGGTTGAGAACTATTCAGCTAACAGTTCTGTTACTGTAATAGGTTTTTCCTGGGATGCCCACTCCAATTTGTTTTTTCTTTAAGTTCAGTGGTCTCTCAAGTCTTAGCTAAGTTCTCTGAGTTTTGCCTTACTGTCCCAGTTGTCCCTTGGCTTTCCTAATAGTTTCTTTTGGAAAGAAACTGGCTTCCTGAGGGACTGATGATATGGTCTACTGTTGCGCCACATCTAAACATACATCCAGGACCACAGCACATTGAGCTGGATCTGAACATCCCAGCTGGTAGGGGATCCAGGGGGTCAGCCTGCCAGCCTAGGGTTGCTCTGACCCATCTGAGCATGCTGCAGAGGGGCTGGCTGGGGCACAAGGGTGCTCCAGTGGGGGCTAGCTGGCAGGCAGTCCCTGCACTGAAGCACCTGTGTGCCCCAGCCAGCTGCATCAGCATCTACACGTGAACTGCTCAGGAGTTAAAAACTTTGCTGCAGGATAATACTTGTATTTACAAGTACTACCCTGCTGTGGTGTTTATTAGTTTACTCCAGCCTAATAGTCTTGCAGGTGTGTAGATGCTGAGACATTTACTGCAGAGCTAATCAGTCTGCTCCACAGAAAACG
>NW_017728886.1:90710341-90721787 GCF_001723895.1 Crocodylus porosus
GATTTAATTATTATTCAAGATAATAGAAAATATGTCATCAGAACTAGGAAATGAAGGACAATTTTTGTGAAAAGGAAAACTTCTATGGAAAACTCTTTGCTCCAGATAAAGTAGAGGGATAAACTTTTTGCTCTGGATAAAAGGTTAGTTAATGTTGTTCCAGAGGTTCTAGTTGCCCGTGGTAATTAAATTTATGATAATATTTTGTCTGAACACAGCAGGGTCTTGCAAAAAAAAGTCTGTTTAACCACTGGTCTACATAGTGGATGCTAATTGTGCTACTAGTTTAAATACAGTAGGAAGCGAATACATAGTCCCCCCTCTGTATCCCCCTACCTCCTGTCTGAAAAACATCCCAATGGTATTGTATCAAATGAAGGTGTAAACATCTTAAAAGTGTTGGTTTAGGAGTGGTGGTTGGAGATTAAAGGACTACTTCACTACTGCTAAACTAAACCCCAATTATGAAAACAGTTGTTTATATATATAATGTTAAACATGTACAGGCTTGCATGTAGTATCAGAGCCCTTATTTCCCTCAACACATAATCTAAAACCAATGTATGATAGAACTGATAAAAAAGGAGCTTTTCCAAAAATATCCCACCTCCATTTAATTTAAAGATTTGAGAAATTGAAACAAATAGGCAGTTTCCTATGTTATCAGAAACAAATAGGACATTTCTTATGTTATCATTACCCAGGAAGTGTAGGTAAAATTTCCTGACTAAATTGAATACAGAAAAAGCAATATATTTTGTTTGGGGAAGACTTCTGAGTAATGTCCTTTGAATATTTTCAACATTTGGATCATTTTAAACATGTATTTTTAAGTAAACAGAAGCATCCAAGGACTGTCCTGTTCCAAGTGCTGTGGGCTGACAAGGGCCTGGATGGCAGACATGGCAACTGCAAGCAATCTTTATTTAAAAAACAAAACAAAAAGCTATACTGTTTTGCAGCAGTGGTTGAGAACTATTCAGCTAACAGTTCTGTTACTGTAATAGGTTTTTCCTGGGATGCCCACTCCAATTTGTTTTTTCTTTAAGTTCAGTGGTCTCTCAAGTCTTAGCTAAGTTCTCTGAGTTTTGCCTTACTGTCCCAGTTGTCCCTTGGCTTTCCTAATAGTTTCTTTTGGAAAGAAACTGGCTTCCTGAGGGACTGATGATATGGTCTACTGTTGCGCCACATCTAAACATACATCCAGGACCACAGCACATTGAGCTGGATCTGAACATCCCAGCTGGTAGGGGATCCAGGGGGTCAGCCTGCCAGCCTAGGGTTGCTCTGACCCATCTGAGCATGCTGCAGAGGGGCTGGCTGGGGCACAAGGGTGCTCCAGTGGGGGCTAGCTGGCAGGCAGTCCCTGCACTGAAGCACCTGTGTGCCCCAGCCAGCTGCATCAGCATCTACACGTGAACTGCTCAGGAGTTAAAAACTTTGCTGCAGGATAATACTTGTATTTACAAGTACTACCCTGCTGTGGTGTTTATTAGTTTACTCCAGCCTAATAGTCTTGCAGGTGTGTAGATGCTGAGACATTTACTGCAGAGCTAATCAGTCTGCTCCACAGAAAACGCCTCATGTAGATGCACCCTGTTTCTCCTATAGCTTCAGTGCAGATATAACTGAGGCTGCTGATTTATTCTTCAGTAATTTCTCAGCAGCAGCTAAAGGCATCTTCTGAAAGTAGACCTTTACTTGTTCGAGCTCCTCATGGTGGGTGGGGTTTGGTTTCGTTAAAGACTGGATGTTCTTATTGCATGGCAGGCAGAAACTCCATGGTATTTCAAGGCCAGTACTGTGAAGTTTATCTACATATAGAGTTGGAATAGGCCTTTGAGGGTGTCTCGTTGCATTAAGGAATGTCTTAAAATAAATAAGAAAACACTTCCTTGTACTTCATTGTATTTGAAACTTGTAAAGTAAAAAATGACTGCCTGTGCAAATTTTTGATGGCTTTTGGCAGGTGTAATATTACCTGTGGTCATGAGTTAAAAGTTTGTTTAAGCTTTTCATAAAAGAAATAAAACTAGGGCACATGACTATGAGAATTAGTACCCAGATGGGATGTTATTTTAATAGTGAATAAAGGGTTTATCAGGTAGTGTTAGTGGCGGCTGGTCATTGCTTGTGTTGTCAGGCACCAGAAGGACCAAATCAAGACTGAGGCAGGGTCTGGTGGAAAAAATAGATTGTGATCCTGTAATTTTAAGCTTTATCATAATGCATACTTAGAATTAAGGGTGTAGCCTTAATTCAGCTTCTTCTAACTGTTACACATTTGCTCCAAAACCAAGTTCCAGGTATGTATTATAGTATTTGATATAAAGATAATTATATCAAATTATATATGTAATTTGATATAAATATATTTATATTCTAGCCAAGGTTGTTTGCGAGGTAGTGATGAACTTAAATGGGCATCACCTCTTGACACTTATAAGAGACAGTGGCTGAGAATTATCATTTGACTAGAATTATTTATTCTTGAAAAGTCCCTGCCAGGTGAATTTACACTTTAAAGAGGCTGCAAGAGTTAACATCTAGAAATGGGGAGACCATTTCCCAATGGAGGGAAATTACGAATATTGGATTAACAAATCTCTATGTTTGAAAAGATACGTGTATGTTCTTGGTCTTAACATCTGATTTTGTAAACATGTACCTTGGAGGGGCAGAGGGCAAGAAGTTGTGAGCCTGTCTGGAAATGAAGGGGTGACTGGCCAAATAATCTGCCTCAAGGGCATGGCTTTGTCTTCAGTACTTCCCAGGTAGCGGGGTGGGCTGCAGTCCCTCACTCAAAGGAGGTCAAGAAAAGCAAACTGACAGGGGGTACATCTATACAAGACATTTACTGTGGAGTACACTAATTAGCTTCCCAATAAACATCAGGCATTTACACGTACAGGGCTATTAGGCTGGAGTAAATTAATAAATTCCGCACCAGGATAGTACTTGTTTTTTACTACAGCACCGCACCTGTAGGTACTGTGGTTGGCAGGCGCATGAGGGTACTTCAGTGCATGGGCTACCTGCCAGCTTGTGCCCCAGCCAGCCCATCTGCACCACGTTGAGCCAGGTTGGAGCAGCCCTGGGCTGGTAGGCTGACTCCCTGAGTCCTTTGCCAGTCAGGACTGCTCTGACCTGGCTCAATGTTTTGTGGTCCTGGGCATGTGTAAACATGGCTCCCGGGAGCAATAAACTCCATCACAATAAATGCTAGAATTTATTGCTTCACCTTAGTATCATATGTTGACATGCCCAGGGAGATGCAGAAGGCTCTGGTATGAGGTCAGGGGTAGGGTTTGCTCTCTATCCTGGAAAACTAGCTAAAGAAAACAACCTTGGATTTAAGATACAGTGTAAGAGCAGGTTATTGTTCTGGTATTTTCTTTTGTTCATTTATTCAAGCCCAGGAAATGGCAACCATGGAACCAGCAGGTCAGGCAACAAAAGGGAACATACTCCAAAGCCAGCCCAAGGATTTTCCTCAGCATACTCGGAAACCTAGGCCATCCAATGGCAGGCTTAGTTGACTGTACACAAATGCCAGGAGCGAGGGGAACAAGCAGGAGGAACTGTCCCTCCTAGTAAGCAATAAGAAATATGATCTCATAGGGATAACGGAGACCTGGTGGGACTCCACCTATGATTGGACCACAGTCATAGAGGGCTACATCTTGCACAGAAGGGATCAAGTTGGGATGGAGGGTGGGGCTGTGGCTGTTTATGTTAAGGAGCAATACACATCCCTAGAAATGGAGATTGGCTCTAAAGAAGTGTAGTGGGCTTACCAATTCAGCTGAGCTAAAATCATGGAAGATCTTTGTTTTGATTGGTGGAACCTGTCCACCAATCAAGTAAGAGCTGGGCAGGGGCAACCCTGCCCCTTGCATGAAGGGTTTGGAGGGGAAAGAGCCTCCTGGTCCTGATTGAAGCCTGTGTTCTGCAGGTCTGACAAGACTTTGGGGGTGGAGGCTCCAAAGCAAATAAAAGGAGCTGCATGCCCAGCACGTGGGGAGATGCCTTGAGGGGATGGAGAAGAAGGGGCATAGAAGAGCTGGGGTGAGCTTCCCAGTGGGCATTTCCAGTTGCCCTGAAGAGCCTTGAAGAATCATTCATCAGGACCCATGCCTCAGTCCCATTTGGTGCACAGTGCAGCGCAGTGAAGTGCAGCGCAGCGCACAGAGCTCAGACCCTGGGAGCCAACCAAGGCGGCTCATGTCTGCAAGCCCTGGGTGCGGCCAGGCTTCTTGGTGCACCCACGGTGCACGGGGCCTCAGACCCTGGGTCCATGTGAGGTTTCCTCAGGTTTTCAACCCCTGGGAAGCAGCCAGGCTTCTCGGTACATGGGGCAGTGCATGGCGGGATGAAGACCCTTGGAGCTGACAGCAGCAGCTCAGGTCTCTGACCCCTGGCTTGGGGCCAGGGTGCAGGTGCATGCAACACTGCACTGAAAGTTAAGGAGTGGACTGAACCCAGGTGCCGCACAAGGTGGCCCAGGCCTCTAACCCCTAGCACAAGGTGAAGCTCCCGCTACACACAGTGGTGAATGTGGCCCTAAGCTGGGCCAGCACCAGCAGAGCTGGGTATCAGGAAAGCCTGGCGGGGAGCAGAGCTTGACCCAGAAGATGGGAGGCAGCCCTCCAGGGCCGTGGATACTAAGTTATTCTGGGAGAGAGGGTCCCCACAGGGGAGGGCCCCCAGGGTTGTGAAGGGGTACCACATGGCCTGCTCCCTGGTGATAGGGGAGGACTTAGGAGTCTTTGGGGTCTCTCTCTCCTTTTCTTTCTCCCACTTCCTTTCCTGTAGTGGTACCTTGGGAGTGAGGCACCCAGGTAGTCTAAGGATTGATTATTATATTTGTGGATTGTGCCTTATATTTTATGTGAATAAGCTGAAGTAATAGTTTGTATATTAATAGAGTTTTAAGGCTGCCTTATCAATATCCTTTGTTCTGGGTTGTTCTATTTGCATTTTTGAATAATAATTGAGTGCCTATATATATATTGTAAAGGATGTATTGTTTTGTAAATGTGCACGTATTTATATATATAGTACATATATATATATTTATTTTTCATTCTTCCCCTTTAATGGTTTTGTTGTAATAATAAACACGTATATAGTTAAGTAATTGATTGGCTGGGCCTGACTCTATAGGGGACAGAGGCAGCTGCTGTGCCCTTCCATAGCATACTGCCCTGCCAATAATTCCCTCAGTTGGAGAGGGGAGTGCAAACCTGTGTACACCCAGGCTACAGAAAGGTGACTTGAGACCCTCTGGGTTAAAATGTGGGGAGAACATGGTGAAGGGGATATAAATGTAGGAGTATATTACAGACCACTGAACCAAGAGGAAGAACTTGATCAGGAGTTCTCTAGAGAACTGGCAGAGGCTGCATGCTCTCAAAGCATGGTCGTCTTGGGTGACTTCAACTACCCAGACATCTCATGGGAAGAGCACTCAGCAAGATCTGATTGGCCACGAAGCTTTCTCACTTGCACTGATTAGTTCTATCTGACCCAAGAACTCTATGGGCTGAAAGGGGGTAAGGCACTACTGGATTTGGTCCTGGCCAAAGGATACAAACTAGTGAGCAACCAACCTGAGGATCGAAGGGAAGGTAGATGATGGTGATCATGTGATGATCATTTTTTCCATCCATTGCAAGGCAGGCAAATCAGTCAGCAGAGATGAAATCCTTGATTTTAGGAAAGCTTACTTCCATAAGCTTAGGAGTTTGGTTAGCAAGGCCCTGAGGGACCATGGTCCGATAGGGAGGGAGTCCAAGATGAGTGGTCCTTCCTCATGGACACAATCCTCAGAGCACAAAGGAAGTCCATTCCAGCTCACAGGAAAGGTAGTGAAAGGGCTGAGACACCCCCTTGGCTCAAAAGGAAAGTCATGGACCTCCTGAAATTGAAAAGAGAAACTTACAAGGGGTGGAAGTCAGGAAATACCACCAAGGAAGAGTACACAGCAATAGCTTGCACCTGTAGGGAGAGGATTAGAAAAGCCAAGATGGAAACCGAATTCAGATTGGCAATGGAAATCAAGAACAATAGAAGTCCTTTTTCAGATACACAGGAAGTCAGAGAAAAAATAAGGGAAATGTTGGACCTCTGCTGAACGAAATGGGACAGCTGGCAACTGACACCCAAAAGAAATTGGAACTCCTACATGATTACTTTGCATCAGTATTCCACATATCCAAGGGTGTTACCCTGCCTGACAGGATACAGGATGATCAAGGTGGGGGCTATTACCCACCAACAGTTGGCAAAGATCTTGTAAGGAAACATCTAGAGAGGCTGGATATCTGCAAATCAGCACGACTGGATGAACTCTACCTGAGAGTGCTGTAAGTACTGGTCGACATCACCGCATGACCCATGGCAAAACTATTTGAGAACTTGTGGCACTTGGGAGAGGTTCCAGAAGACTGGAAAAGGATCAATGTGGTGCCTATCTACAAGAGAGGAAGGAAGGAGGTTCCAGGGAATAACAAGCCAATCAGTTTGACCTCAGTCCCTGGAAAAATCCTAGAAAAACTGATCAAAGACTCCATTAGCAATAGGCTAACAGAAGGCAACATTCTAATAGACAGCCAACATGGCTTCATTGTGGGCAGATCATGCCTGACTAACCTCATTTCCTTCTATGATCAGGTAACACGCCTCCTGGAAAAGGGAGATGAGGTTGATGTTATACTTGGATTTCAAAAAAGCCTTTGACTTGGTCTCCCATGACATGCTCATGGTAAAATTGGGGAACTGCCGCTTGATAACCCAATGGTCCAGTGGCTAGGAAACTGGCTCCAAAGCAGGACCCAGAGAGTAATAATAAAGGGAACTGAGTCAACATGGCACTTGGTGACCAGTGGCATCTCTCAGAGTTCCATACTCGGGCCGGTGCTTTTTAACATATTCCTTAATGATTTGGATTTGGGTGTTAAAAGCAGACTGGCAAAGTTTGCAGATGACACCAAATTATGGGGGACTGTGGTCACACTGGAGAATAGGCTGGTGATACAGGCTGACCTGGACAGGCTTACAAAGTGAGCAGATCAAAACCTGATGATGTTCAAGACCAAGAAGTGTAAGGTGCTCCAGCTGGGGAGAAACAACCTGCAATATGTTTACAGGCTTGGCAATGCTACGCTTACTGGCACCACAACTCTACCAATGCATCTCAAACGAGACTAAGCATGTCATCTTCCCGCTTTACTTGGCCCTCGTGAGTGCACAGCTGAAGTACTGCATCCAGTTCTGGGTACCCCACTTCAGGAAGGTTGTGGAGAGGCTTGAGAGAGTCCAAAGGAGGGCTATGCATATGGTTAGAGGTATGGAGAGACATGGGTCTGTTCAGCCTGGAGAAGAGAAGAGTCAGAGGGTACTTGGTAGCAGCCTATAATAAGTATATATGAGGCGCATATCAGGGACTAGGAGAGCATCTGTTCACCAGGGCTCCCCAGGGGAAGACTAGGACTAATGGTCATAAATTGCTAGAAGACTACTTTAGATTAGGCAAGGAAAAACTTCTTTACAACTCAAGTGTCTAGGGTCTGGAATAGACTTCCCCAGAGGTGGTACAGCCACCTATTCTGGATATCTTCAGCAGTCTTTCCTGCCCAAGTGCAGGGGAGCTGGACCTGATGATCTTGTGAGGTCCCTTCCAGCCTCTAACATCTATGAATCTATTATTATATCTCTGTCTGTATTTCAACATATGGTTACTGATTTTGTACCATTGTCCTTGTTTTTGTATAATAAATCCTTTTGTTTATGTTTTACAAACCACGTGATGTCAGGGGTAGTTATGATTCCAGAGTATTATGACCATTCAGACTTACTCATTTCCACCAAAATTCATGAGAAATCCTCATGATAGTAAGCAGGAAGTTGATCCTTTTAAGTCAATGGGCATTTTGCTTGTAAAATAGCAACCTAATTGGGCCCTGGCTTTCTTGGCAGTTTGGATAAAGATACAACTATTCTTTCTTCAGTCTTTGTTATCAGAATCATTAGCAATTTATCAATTCAAAAAACCAAAAAATATGGTGAATGAATCACAAGATTTTCCTTTAACTATGGCATTCATAATACCAAATGTTACTGTACTTAAATTGGAAATTCTTTTATTCCAGCTTGTATAAAGCCAAGTAGGTTCAGTCTTTACATTATTTTAAACTTTGTTGCGTTTTTTTTTCCTCTTTCTCTTTTTTCCCCATGATGGACCCATGAAGGAACAATTATCTTTATTTATAGGACATGCTTTTATAGTATTTCACACATGGTATGCTTTCATGGCTGAGTTGTCCCTAGTGATCTGCACCTGGGTTAACATAGCCCAGATATGAGCAACAACTACGAAGCCTAGCTGAGTGCCACACTCAGCTATATGCATTGTTTATACTGCTGGGGGTATTATCCTATAGTTCCCTGTGTTACATAACAACACACTATGGCCGTGTCCACACAAGCAGGGGTGTACATTTGCAGCAGCACAAATAGTGACTGTAGAAATTTGTGCATGCCTCTGCTCATATGCTTTGCAGTGGGACACATTGTCCCACTGCTCCATGTGCTGCAGGGGGGACTGGTTGGGCTACAGGATTCCTCAGTTTGGGGCTAGCCAGCAGGCAATGCCCATGCTGAGGCACCCTGTGCCCCAGGCAGCCATGGAGTGGCATGTGGAGACAAGGGAGCAGGCGGCCTCGGCTGCCTGCTCCCTCATCTTTGTGTATTGCGGAGCCCCCATGGTGACGCACACTGCACCCCAGCCAGCTGCTTCTTGGCTGGCTGGGGTGCAGTGTGCCTTAAGATGGGGGGAGCAGGCAGCCCTGGGCTGGCTGCTCCCCTGTCTCTGTGTGCCTCAGTGTGGGAACTCTGCTGTGGAGCCCCTTCCCTGAGGCATGTGGAGCGTCCACACTGAGGCACCCTGTGCCCCAGCCAGCTGGAAGCAGGGCTGCCTGCTCCCATGTCTCAAGGCACGCTGTGCCTTAGCCAGCTGGGGAGTGGCTGGCTGGGGCACAGGGTGCCTCAGCGTGAGGGCTCAGTAAGGCATGGAGACAGAGGAGCAGCCCTAGGTTTTCCTGCTCCCCCATCTCCGTGTTCGTCCCTGTGCATACCACTGTTGGTGTGCTTTACACTGCTTTTTTCTTCCAATTTTTTTTTTTTTGCTACTGGGAAATCCCAGTAGCAATTTTTGCCCCAGGACTACAAATTATCAGCTTTATGCATGGTTTAACATGCAGCACGTCATGGGTGACTGGTGCCTCTTCAGTCGGTGGGGTGGCTGGGGAGGGGGAGCACTCACAGAAGCTGGTGGCAAGGGGGCCAGACCTGGAAAGCACCTGCAGAAGCTGCCGGCGGTGGGGATGGGGATAGAGAGCACCTGCAGAAGCCTCCAGTGGTGTTGGTGGTGGGGATGGCCCTGTCAGGGGGCGCAAATGCCCTCCCATGCCCTTCCATGAGTCACCTATGCAGTGTGTGCAGTTTGTGGTGCCACAAAGAGGTTTGTGGTGCCACAAAATGCACATGCTTGGACATCCAGATCTGGCTTATGATTCTTTCCCAGTAAACTATGGGCCAACTGTCTGTCCTTGTTGCAGGAGGTAATTATGGAAAAGTACAGGGAGATGTGTGATTTAGCCTATATCCTCACTGTAAGGGAGTATAGGATTACCAGTCCAACTGAAAGCAGTACCTAAACTTTAATCCCTCCATCCAGACAGGCCAGTTGGCTTGGGTTTAAAGCATCACTACACTAAGTTGAGAAGGTTTTGTGCATATGGTAGGGGGAGGGCCAAGGAGAAGCAACAGTCAAGGAAAAGTGCAAGTTAATGCTATAGGGAAGACCTACCCTAAATATAGCCAGCACTGTGACAGATTGTTCTTTCCTTAAAAAAAAAAAAAAAAAAAGAATATTTGGCAACAATCCTTTCCTGAAACAAAACAGGCAACTAAATGAAAGCTATTATCTTCCTTTTTAATAGCATGCTAACTTTACAAGGGTGCATGTAAAAATATGAGATGAATACAATGGCAGGGGGAGGGGGGGAATTTTAAAATATAACATTTATAAGACTGATGATATGAGCCAATCTTGAAAACTTTCTTGGTTTAGTGTTTTATTGGAAGTTTACAATGCTGTATCCAAGACTCATGGGTTGAAAAATCTGTAATGGAAATCTGTATGAAATCCATTTGCTTCAGTTATATTTCCTGTGCTTTCTAGTTCTAATGAACACCACTCCTTTAAAAATTAGGTATTTGTTATAGTGTGGCTCACTGGTCTTTTCAGGCCATGCTACATTTTGAAGGATGGCAGTCTGCTTAGATATTTAACTTAACAGGCACACTTTGTGATCCATCCCTTTTGTATTGGTTAAAATAAGTAATCGGGGAACTGAGTATACAGAAAGAGTGTGTTCTGAAGCACTTTTTGATTCTTGCAAGAATAATATTTTGCATTCTTTATTCTTCATTTCTCTTGCACATTTGCATCCTACCTTTGGGGCTTGAAGGTTTTGGTGGTATGCCTCAGGTCCCTGTGAGGGACACATGTTCCAAATGCCAGGATTCCAGATATCAGTGTCGGGTTGTAGGTTGTCTGCAGTCTTATATAAGTAGGGCCTACTTAATTTGTGGTTTTGTGGATTGCATGGAAACCACAAAATTAACTGAAAAAAAGAAGCTTGGTATAAATAAAATGCTGGCTCCCTAATGGGAGCCAGCAGTCCTTGCTGCCAGGAGAGGAAGATGCCAGCTGGCAGCGCAGCATGAAGGGTGGCAGGCAAGACAGCGGCTGCCCCCTTGTCCCCGTTCCCCATTCTGGGGCCTCTCTGACAATCAGTGCTGAGGGGTGAGGCCACACAAAGGGCAGCCAGCAATCAAGAAGGCAGCTGCCCCATTGCCCTTCCTCCCCGCTGGGCCTCTCTGCCAATCAGTGCCAAGGGTGTGGGGCCACTGTGACATGACCTCAGGATTAAATCTTTATGTTGCATTCAACCCTTGAGAATTGGTAAGATTATTTTATTTAATTTTGATTTCTATATGCATCTGGTCTTTTTTTCTTCTTTTTAAATGAAATGGAAAGTGGTAAAGCGTGGTGTGCTTACATACGTAGAACGAGGTTTGTAAAGTGGAAGGAATATACCATAATTTGGGCAAGCCACAGGAATTAGATGTCCTCTGTTAATCCGGTATACCAAGAGGTGCTGGGATCCACACCTCCTCTCCCTCCCCCCACCAGGAGGCTGCCATGGCAGCTTTGTGCATGATTTTGGTGAAATTAGCAGCTTTGTGCATGGTGTAACATAGATTTCATAGACGTTAGGGCTGGAAGGGACCTGGGGAGATCATTGAGTCCAGCCCCCTGCCCAAAGGGCAGGAAGTCAGCTGGGGTCATAGGATCCCAGCAAGATAAGCATCCAAT
>NW_017728886.1:90721798-90789120 GCF_001723895.1 Crocodylus porosus
GAGGGAGGGGCCTTGGTGCAGCGGGCCTTCGGGCCTTTGACCACCTTGGTCCATGCCCCTGACTGGGCAGAGCGGGAGGTCCCAGAGTCCTCCTTAGTCGTGGAGGGAGACAGTGCTCTACCCTGCGGCTCCCGGGGGAGAAGGGCCTGGCAGTAGGAGTCTATCTCCTGCTCCCAATCCCTGATGGCACGCAGTCTCTGGACTGTGGCCTGGAGCTCCTCCAGCCGGCATGCCAGAGACCCCAGTAGGGAGCAGACCCCGCAAGGGGAGCTGGCCATGCTCCCAGGCCCCAGTGCCTGAAAAAGGGAGCCAGGGGCTCCATCTGCGTGGAGCCCAGAACCATGGGCTCCATCTGGGTGGCTGTCTGTGAGGTGCCCGATGGGGGGGCCGTAGAGCCCGAGGGGACCCTCGGGGTGCGGCGCGTGCCCATCCGTGTCATGCCTCTGGTAGGCTGGCTACGGCTGGGGCTGGCTATGGCTGGGGGGGTCACAGGCAGGGTCTCGTGCCCTCCCACGCCCTCTCCCATGCGAACTCCATGCTAACTCGAGCACCTGTTTACGCAGCCTGTTCGCGTGGCTCCCTGGGGGGCTGGGCCAAGTAGGGGCCTGGGCAGGGGCTTGACCTGGCCCGGCACCAGGCAGCGGCCTCCTCCCAGGGAGCGAGGAGTTAACCCCTTCCCACCATGAACCCGCTTACCTGGGGGTTAGCAGGGGACTCTGCGACTGCTGAGAGGGTGTCTGGGGGGCTTCGGGGGAGCGGGGGTGCAGCGGGCTTCACCCACGCGTCTCTCACCACTCCGGAGCCTAACTGAGTTTTCTTGAGTCTGGAGGGGCACCCGCAGAAGCTGGCAACGTCAGCAGTGGCAGGGCTGGGGCTGGCAAGCGCCTGCAGAAGCCACCAGCAGGGTTGGCGGCAGGGCCAAAGTTGGCAAGCAGCAACGTACTCGCCAGTGGCATCAGTGGCAGGGACAGGGCTGGTGAGCATCTGCAGAAGCTGCCAGTGGCATCGGTGGCGGGGACAGCCCTGTCAGACGGGGCCCCCAATACTCCTCCAAGCGTGTAGGAGGCAGGGGGTAAGTCGAGTGAGTGGGATGGTGCTGGTATAGATAAGACATACCCTTATATGTCCTTTTACAATACCAAGTGCCATGTACATACACTAAAACCTTTGAAGAACTGACCTGTCCAATAAAACCAGAACTTAAAACCATTCCGTTGTCTGACAATTGCTTCATGGGTTTGCCTCATTCTTAAAGCAATGCCACTAGGTGGTGGGGTGGTGTCATTTCATCAACAAAAACCTCAGTGTTTGCCATCTACAATATTTACATTGACTGTGGTATCTTCAGTAGTCTGATATCAATACTACAATAGCGGTAATATGAAAGAGCCTAAATTATACATTTGAAAGTCAGGCTCATTGTGTATTTAAATGCCTGATATCCACTACATATATGACTGTAAGGAAGTATCTGGCTATTTATGATCTAAAGAGTGTTGTAGCCTTCAAAGAGCGGGACTCCATATGAGCCAGGTATTTGCTCATGTAATTCTGCTTGCAAGGACTGGAGCCCTAGCTGGTAGGTTTGGACTTCTCCATTACCAGTTTGTTCTAAACATAAATGTCTGGAATCAAATTTTTATTAGCTTCTACTTTTAAAGGAGATTTCCCTGTAGAGAAAACTGTACAGTAGCTGAAAATCACTTAAAACAGACTCCCCCTCATGCCCCCCTTTCAACACTAATCAAAGACTTCTTGTAAAGCAGACTCATACTCTGAATCACTGTGCAGTAGGGGGTCACAGTGTGAATCACACTGCTTCAGACCTCCTCTGGTCATCCCAAAAAGGAGTGTGAGGGAGACTGTGTGGCTAGAGTAGAGAACAAAAGCCAAGGGTTCCCTCTGATCTAATAATGGTTGAGCAGCCAACTTGCTGTGTGACCTTCTGTGAGGGACATGACTCCCTTGTGCCAATGAACTTGGTGAAGGTATTGGGTAGAAAACTAGCAAAACAACAAGTGACGAATCTGAGCTAAGCAGTTCTGAATAAAGGTATTATACACAAGGAAAGGAATTAAGATATCTTCTCATGGGAAAGGTTTTACACTTTGAATAGTTAGATTGTTGTGCTTTTAGGTATGGGTTTAGAGGCAGCTAAGAACACAGGTTCACAGGTACCCAATGCTGTTTAAACAATGCATTGCTTGTAAAGTGTGACTGACTTCTGTGTGTGTGAAGGCAGCTGTAAACTGAGACTTCAGAAATCATAATAGACAGAAGGGCCCAAATCTACAAAGGTATTTGGGTACCTAACTCCTGCTTAGGCTCCTAACTCTAACTGATTTCTATGTAGTCTGATAGTAAGACAAGACAGCTCCACCTTGCCCATCATAATCATACATCTAAGATTTCCAAACATTTTGGAGGAGGTGCAGGGCAAATAAGAGACTGCACATAATAAAGATGAAGGGGAGCTGGGGCAAAACTTAATCCTCTTATCCAAGCTCTTCCTTTTGAATTTCTAGTAACTCAGTTAAAGTGGGACCTAGAGTTGACTACCTCTGCTTTGGGGTTTACAAACAAGCTGCATCTCTCTGGCTCATTTCTAGACTGTTTCACCACTGTGTGCTCAGAGTCTGTGTGATTTTTTTTTTTTTGGTTTTCATTCATCTTCTGTCATAATTCATGTTAATTTATTTTTAAAATGCTGTCCTACCCAAGTACAAATTGCTAACTATTATGTAATGCTTCACTGACGTCACATAGAGATTTTCCCGCATTAATGAATGGATCATTGTTGACATTTCAAGAAGAGGTAGCATTTCTGAGAATCTTGAATGACTGATTTATAGTGGTAGAGCATTACAGATATGCCCTCCTGACACTTCATGGGTTTAACCTGTTTAAATATCAGTTACTAAGCCATATCACAAGTGTCTTGTTCAAAAGTTTAATTTCATGTATCACTCTTAGGCTAACCCCAACTCAGAGCAAAAGATCATTTTCTCATGTCCTGCTTCCCCTTCTGCCTGGTGAAGGCATAAGGCATCAGCAGTTCTTTTTCTGCAGTCTTGTTGCTGAGTTTAGCCAGAACGTTTCACCACATTTCACCAGAGCAGCAGCCAAGGGTGTAACATTTATTAGCCAAGTCTTTCTTACTTTACCAGTAAGAATGAGCCAATTTCATCCTAACTGTAGTCATTCTTTGTGTTGCCAGTTATGATGCTCTTGGTTTTCAGACTTTCCACTGTTTGCTTTTTGAAAAATTGGGATTTCTTAACTTTCATATGTACTTTAATAACTTCTAGGGCCAAGTAAACTTTATTCTCTCTAATATAACTGATCTCTTTTTTTACAACTTTAGCTTAAAAAATCTAGGAATTTTAAAAAATTTCTCACCTCTTCCTTTTTGGCTTTGAATCTCACTTGAGGGTGTGTTTCCAAATTAAATGCTGAAGTCAGATTTCTCACTTTCCAGTGCCTTGGTTCCAAACCAACTTGTCCTTCGAATGGGATTACCACCTACAGATGCTGTCAAAACAAGACAAAATGCAAAATAAGTGCAAGGTCCTATAAATTAATGACAGCAAAAAAAAAAAAAAAAAAAAAAAATCTCAGCAGCCCAAATCAGACCAAATAGTTATATTTATTACTAGCCTAGTCTAGGAACTCTGTCTTTGAACTTAAAGCAATGTTGCTGAACATTCTTAAAGTCACTGGATTGCTATAACAGTTGGTCACAATATCCGGAGTATGTGTAGTATACCATTGTTTAATCCAGTGGTTTTCAAACTGTGTTTCTTGGAACCCTGCTGTTTTGCAATCGGTCATCAGGGCTTCTGCAAAGAGATTGAGGAGGAGCAGGCCCAGGAGCAATGCACTGTCATTGCCAGGCTGAGTCACCTGTCCCCAAGTTAGTCTTTTTGGTAGGAGTAGGAGTTCCATGGTAGAAGTTATATGAAAGGGTACTGTGACTTTAGACAATTTGAAAACCATTGGTTTAAACCAATAGGGAGTGGCTATAGAATTGTTCATGGCAAGGGTTTGTGATATCTTCCCTGTACCCTTCCAACTTAGGAGGAACGTATCTATAGATATTCCTGTTTGCTGTAGCTACAATCCATGCTGTGTAATAGTGGCCCATGTATGCCTTGTACAAAAGCTAACACCAATTGTTATTGGGCCAATAAAAGGTATCACCAAGAAACCCCTGCTTCTCATGCATTTTCTGCACCATCTTAGCTACAACCACATTCCAACACTGCTAGAAAAGCTCACACTTTAATATGTACTAACATATTTTTACATCCTAATGCGAACTGGGCAAGCTGTATTTTAAAGAGTTGGCTGGCTGGATTCCATTCTAAGGGCATTGATAAAATTCACCTTTACCAGCTAAATATAACTTGTCCAACCCACACTAGGTTTTTAAAACATGGTAATGTAAGGCTTGTTAACTAATTCATTAAAATGATCCTTCTTTAAACAAGCCTTGGGAACATCTAAAGCATGATTTTTGCAGAGCAATGATGATCCAACCTGCATCAGACAGACCTATAATGACATGTGAACATGCAGAGTTGATTGCCTGATAAATATGAAGTCAAATTCAGTACAGCTTGTCATTTGTATTCTAGTGGATTGTTTCAATACAGTACTAACACTAAAAGTCTGTGTAAAATCATTTTGGCAAATGGTAAGTAGTACTGCATTAATACTCTATAATTCTGGCTAGGTTTTTCCAAACATAACACAATTCAAGTTACACTTGCATGCTACTCTTATGTTATTAATAAAGTCTAATAATTTATTTAATATATTTAAAGCAGCAAGACAATTCTGGTTCTTTTGTTGTTTAGACTTGGGGTAGAGAGGGAAATGAATTATTTAAGTGTGTGGATAGGAATTTAAATATACTCATTAACCAATTACAAAATGATCCTGCACCATTGACCATTCCTTTGGCTTCACAGGATGTTACAGGAAAGAGTCCTGGACCCTGCCGAACACTATATAGTGGCATAAGTTTAGATATTCATTTCTTTTTAAATCTTGTATCCTTGGTTTTAAAATATAATTTATCACAGTATTAGAGCACGATCTCTTGGAAAATCACCATCTCTGTTACACTATCATTTTCAGAAATTATGTCACATTATCTGTTAGGAGAGGGTATTTTGGGTCCTGGATGACATCATCAGCCTGGAGCATCTTATAACTGTCATACATTGCTATAGTTTCAAACTGCATGGGGTTGTATCTTCCAGCCCAGCTTTGAGATGCATTAACAAAGCAATGTGGAACGCCTGCATTGCTCATGTCTGCAGTGTACTTGGCACATGGGTTAAGCAGAGGGCAGCTGCCTCCAGTCTCTTTACTCCCTTTGTAATGAAATACTGAATCCAATAAAAAAAAATAAACAAAAGACATGAAACACCCAGCTAACTTGAGAGAGCTGTGTGAAGCTGCAGTCTCCAGAACTCAATTCTGTTTTTATCATGTTTTCTTTTAATGAAAGGGCTGCAGTTTGTCTGTTTCGTTTGCATTCAAGGAGGATATTTAACAAAAGGGCCTTTCCTTCTGTGTTATTGACATCCATGACAATTTAAAGCTAAACTATGGCACTTCACTTCTCTTCACAAAAACAGATTAAAAACAATGAGCAGCTTAGTCAGCAAACCACAGTTGCCTGTTCCACAAAGAGAAGTCGGGTATAATTCAAGCAAGCTAACCGCAGTCTTGGACACCTGATCATATGAGTCCGGGAAATGTAAAAATCAATGTTCCAAAACAGAAGAATTGCTGTGATCAATGGGGCGCTGTTCAAGCCTTGGCTCTTACATCCCTGAAAATCCTATCTGAAAAACTCTCTTATGCTTTGAAATGAAGAAACTGAAGATACACTGTAGCAAAGAGGGCCAAGTGCAGTTTCATGTGTTGTACAGTTTCCTGCATTATGTAGGAGAAATATACCTGCAAATTCTATGGCAACCTTGGTCTGCAGGGCTCCCATAATGTTAATCAGTGCTCTAACTAGCATTTATAAGTAACATCCCATCTCTTTTCTGTATGTCAGAGGATTTCTGGACCTCCATGTCCTTTGGCAGGATCCTTACATACTACCCATGCTTGTGGGTTTCATGGAGCATGACATTTCTGTTACGTAATACTAAGTTAAGCAATTGGGGTCTAGTTTGTTAGGGCGAAGTTGTGACACTTTTAACCCGATCCAGAAGAGTCTAAAGCAGCCCAGGCTTCACTCTGGACACACTCTGAGGCTCATTCCTGGTTTTAGCAAACCCACTCATCTGCTAAGTACTTTTGTACCTATTCTTCTATTTGCATGAGGGTGGCGGTAATTATTTGACATGAAAGATGCAGTTAGCTGCATTAGTCAAGTAGAAGGCAGGGTAGGTTTGCATCTTAGAGACATTGACATGTCAATGGAACGTCTGTCTGTCCTTAGTATTCACAATAAAGGGAATGTCAAACATGAGTAAGTCTCCTTTTTTGTGGCAAGGGACTATCTTTTTGGGTCCTTACATATGTTTGTATTCGGGTAGTCAATGTGGCTTGAACATGTTCCACATTGTTTGGATGCAGGCAACAGAGTGTTTTTCTTTGGTACAGAAGGTATTATGGCAGGGCTTTTGTTTGCCAAAGCATTAAAAGAAACTTGCAAGATCACCACTTATGTTTTCTGGCCAAACAGGAAAGTGTGGGGAGTGTAAGGGTTAATTATTTCTTCATCATCTAATAGTCTCTTGGGGGCAGGAGGCGGGGAAGGCTGATTTAGAGTGACTGTTAGGTCTCCATGGAGCACCTAAAAGATGCTGAGCAAGGTAACAGAGAGACACTAACTCAGGCCCAGCTGAGCCCAGCAGTTCTTGTTTCCTTCCACAGTGTTTCCTTTTTCTTTTCTTCCCCCTTGGCCCCCCCACTTGAAATGAATGAAAATGACTTTGCAAGTTAGGTGCCAAAGGCTGTTTGTTTTACATTCTGTTGTGTACTCTTTAATGAGTTCAGGCTATTTACTATTGTCACACGGCTGTTTTTCCCGACTTTTACTTGGGTTATTAGAGGTTAATTGGCTAAACTCTTTTTAAGGGTTGACTTTTATGAACTGTAAACCAGTTGATAAAATGAACAAACAGGATTGGGGTCAAAAGCATCACAAGCCAAATATATACTTAATGATTAAAAATAGAACCTGATCCAGAGCTCATTGAAGCCAGGGAGAGAATTTCCACTGACCTTACTATGCTCAGAATCAGGCCCCTCAAGGATAAAAGCAGACTGCTTTTGATTTTTAAGAGCAGAGACTGCTGTTTATTTTGGGAAAATATATGTGCATTGTACTAGATTCTCTATTAAGACAGGTTCTCTACTGTGCTCCCATTTGCAGCTCTCAGGAGGGAGCAAAGGATCTGGAAAGTGGCCACAAATGGCCAGTCTCTTGTCATAAGAGAACTCCCTGCTGGCACCAGTGAACTGGCTTTGAGCCCAACACCTGCTGCATCCTTTTCCTCTCTATCAGTATAGGGGGCATGTTTGAGTGCATGTCAATGAGCGGGGTAGAAGAAGGTTAGGGAGTTGCTGAGCTCCACTCCACTAATCCGGACAACTCTTAAGTCAGCAGCATAACTTGGACTTCTAAGTGGCATCATGCAGGTGCTGACCTTCAGTATTAGGGCACCATGACCACCTCCTTGCTCTGCTCTCAGTTCTTCTGCATCTAGGACCTAGCCATGTCTGGTTGTCCTCTGTGGTGGTGTTCTTTTGCCCTATACAAAATTTTAATAGTGAGGGCTGTGTAAAAAAGGTGCAGTCATCTTTAAAAGACTAATGCCCCCCCGCTCCAACCACCAGCACTTCTAGTCCTGCTGAGGGGTCTATAGGAAGCAAGCCCATATATTGGAGACAAATCTCTTGTTTTTGGACTGGTGAGAAGGAAGGAGTTCCAGAGGGTTGGTGCTGGACAGCTCACTGTGGGAAGCCAGAGACCAGGGAGATGGGAGAGCAATGAGTTCAGATTGTGGAGGGATGAAGACTAAAGCACTAAAAGCAAAGTGACAACATCTGGGAAACCAAGAGCGGGTGGCAAAGGCTGAGGGACTAGTGGAGAAAAGCAGAGTGCTGGAAAGAGACATCTTCACAATACTAATGGCACTGGAGAAGCCAGGAGAGAGATTGACACGTTGGGAAGAGAGAGATGGAAGTGGCCCAGGTAGTCAATAAAAGCTGAGCAGTAGCACAGTGACTCATAGGGTGAAAGTATTTCTCCACATACTTCCCCCCCTCACAATACCTTTTTCTAGGCCTGTACAACAGGGGAAGATTGCCTGCCCAAAAGGTGAGTTTTAGATGGTAGATGGGTAGTGAGAACTCAGTGCAGGGTGGTTAATTTTTGGTTGGAGTCTGGATGATTTATGGGAAGCAATGTGAAATAAAACCCATGAGTCCAAGAGGACTGTGTTGTGGTAGAATATGGTCTGCACATTTATGAAACTGATCACGGGGTGAGTTCTCTGATACTTGGAGGAAGACTGAGAGGACATTATGATTGCAGAAGTTATTGTGGGGTAGGAACTAGAAAAGGACTATTGTGAGACAAGGGCCAAAAATATGAAGTAGGGGTGGGTCATATAGGAAGGCCTGAGGGTTTTAGGTAGAACTCTTAGTTCATGGGCAAGATGAGGAGCCTAGAACATTAGCCATGAGGTATGAGTCAGGTGGAAGGGACACTGGAAAGCTGTTGATAACCTGGCCAAAAAGAAGCAAGAGTTGAGGTGAATAGGGAGCATAAAATACTCATCCCAACTTATACTGAAGTGTCACCAGGAACGGCAGACCTGAGAATTACATGGCTGACAAGAAACACCTCCCCAAAAACATCAAATGCATGACTGGTCCCCCCATCACATCCTCATAAACCAGTTCTGCACCTATAGAACTTCAGTGATATCACAGGCGTCCTTGTGATTTACGTCTGGGAAATCTGGGTTTATCATTATAGTACCTATCTGGCATTTATTGTAGTTTTTTGAGAGTTGTACTTAGGGGAGAAACTCCAGAAACTTTATGTCATCAGGGTACCTTCTCCCTATTCTGGCTTCCTTCTCAGAAGTTGTTGGGTTCTGTACTCTCTGAATTTGGTCCCAGAACTATAAGCTCTGTACAATTTGTCAGGTATTCTAGCTCTGGCACCAAAGGAGCACTTCACGCTGCTGGTTGCAGATACTCTGGCTAAGCAAGCTGGATCTGACTCTTCTTTCATTTAAACTGTTTTTCATCATATGTGTATCTACAAAAAGAAATGACATATCATTACTATAAAATTGTCCTGTTGGAAGAATAATCTGAATATTAAAATAAGTCATTTTGTTTCAGCTGTACTTTTATGAAATCAAGCCTTTGCATGTTATGAGGGAGTTGCACTTACCTTGGTAGAAGCAAATAATCTATCTTACCTGTGTTGATATAATGTGCTATGTAGTTAGAGAATCTGAGTCTTCAGAAAGGGCGCAGTGTGAAGTGGTGTGTGTCTCTTAATTAAATGAGCCGTTTTAATTGCTAACCCAGCCACAGGTAGTTATCTAGAAATGAAATGAGAGAAAATGTTTTTGTCAACATACACGACCCTTAGACTTGAATCACTACCCCAGAATGTGCTAGGTGCTGTAGAGACACTGAACATAGACAATTCCTTACAAGATAACTGCAAAACAACAGATTACAATAACAAATAGTCCAAGCAGCAATTTAACTATTAAGCTTGGAAAACAAATTTTGACTATGATACAAGAAAAATCACCTGCCCAAACAAACCTAAGCCTTGCAACAAATTCTATGGGCTGTTAGTAGGCAACAGTAATGAATGGTGTCTGCACAGTGATGAGTCCTGTGAACTTGCCTCCAATATGGACCTTCTACATCACCTCTGCCAGGAGTTGGGAAGGTATCCTGAGAGGTCCGTTTTATGGCTCACAGAGTGCCTGGCCCAGAGGAATATTAACCTTTCCAGAACTGGGAATGTTAGGGTCTCTTTATGACATTCTAACCATGAATATTTTTCACTTTCTCACATTGGCAAATCATGCTGTGAATAGGAAAGAATTAAAGCCTTTTCAGATGGGCTGTTCTCATATTCAGTCAAAAGAAAGCTTCAAGTAGTGGAGTAGAGGAGAGCCTTTTCTCATAATAGACCCAGTTTGGTAGACCCAAAAGATCTGGAGGATCTAGATAAGATTCAGATTTGCAGCACGGCAAAAATAGGATATAAGATTACTTACTACTGGAAACTTGAACAACTGTATTGGCATCATTCTATTAAGAATAGATTTTAGGATTAAATCTAACTTTCCCAGCTTTTTTGGTTTCAAACATACACATGAGGTGTATTTCAGTTGCTGATAGAATTCTTATTGACTTAAATTGAAGGGCCTAGAGAGGTTAAATTCTAGAGGAGAGAACAGGATTTTATTATATAGATACTGCCCATGTTTTGAAAGTGTGGATGTTAAATGTTATTCCAATTTAGGATTTTCTATGTGACTATAAATACCAAATTTCCCTAAATGCTTCCTGCAATCCACCTGGAGCCACGAGACATTGATGGAATGAATGCTAACGTATTATTTAGGATGGAATCTTGTAAAAATATATTTAAAAGAACCTGTTCCAAGATTCAAACTGAAATACTAGCATTAAATTGAACACCTGCTGGGTGTGTGAGATGTACTGTGTTGCTTTCAGATCTCCATCAATATAGAAACAAATGCCAGTGTCTCTGAACCATCTTGCCCTGGCTTGGCCAAATGGAAGCTTCCTGTGAACAAAGAGTGCCAGTAGTAAGCAGTGTAGAAACTTTTCTTCTTTGGTCTACTGTCCATTAACAATCTACAAGAGTGGATACTGTCTAACTCAATTATTTGTGACCTGAGGCTGATTTAATTTAATTCCACAATGGCAGAGAACCAAGTAGTAGAGACCAATGAAGCATTTATTCCCACTGAGAAAATACCCTTGTGTGGTTATTATTTGAGGAGGGACAGGGCCTGATTTTTGTGCTGCTTGGCAAACATTCTTGCATGAATTTGGTCTGGGTTCATTCGATCACTGATATTGGCAAACTAAGGAAACCCATGGACTTTCATAAGATGAACTGGAAATGGCAATTATTTTATATGCAGGTTTTAAAATCTGGTATGCTTACTTTTAAGGATTGCTGTGGGTCATCTCAGGGCAAAAAAGTATTTTTTCCTGAGATTGGCATATACATAATATGCTGAATGTGGAAAAGCACTAACAGCTGTAAAAACTGAATGGATTTTAAACATCATATGACCTAACTGTGGGAGAAATTTTCTACCAAATGTGAATGGAATTACATTAGGGAAAAAAAACACTGAACATGTTAACAGTAATAAGACTGCCATTGATTATTACATTATGTTTCATTTTAAATAGGCAATGGCATGGGAGAAGTGAAATGAAAGAGACCAGTAGAAATGCATCTTAGCTATTAATCACTTTTTAGACTTGTCAAATGCAAACAAATTGCTCTAGGATTAAAAAATATCAAATGGTTTTGTCTAGTTAAATTAAAAAAGAAACAAGTATGCTCTGGTAGATTTTTGTATTTTATTATTAAAGCAATGAAAGCAAATAGAAGACATCTCTTTTTTTCTAAATGATTCGCTGTTGTTTTCATGCAATCTTGTAATGGGGTTTGAACAATTCTTTGCTGTAGTTCATTTTAAAATTCAAAGCAAGCGAGTATTGGAAAGGCAGAGGCTGTTAATCTGAGGAACTTCTCATAATTGTGGAAAATGGCAAATGTGTATATGCTCATACATCCATGAGGCAGGTCTTCTTTTGTGGACCCCCAACTCAACAGTGTATTGAAGCACAAGCTCAAGCCACTCTCTCCAGAGCCAGGCATTTTAGCATGTAATAAAGTCTCATTGACTTCACTGCTTCAGCTTTGCTGAATAGAAACAGACCATTGAATTTGGGGCCCAACAGCTTGATTCTACATATGCTGAAGTCAAAGCCCAAATTTCTGTTGACTTCCATAGTACAGGCTCAGGTTCTTATACCCACATTCACAGAATCCAGTAAGGTTGTAAAATCATCCATCTTTTATTATCCTTATTGAGGTGAAAATAAATTAGAATAGAGTTTATCTGTGTAACAGGAAAAATAAGATGATTACAATTTTTACTCCAGGATTTTTTTTTTCCATATCAGAGCTTAAACCAGTAGTTATTAGCCATTTCTCTCAGTTCCTAATTGTGAAAAACAAGGTTTGGTTGCTAGTAGTTCTGAACTTCCCCATTAGCTGCTTTCTGCTTTTTGCTGTGCGGTGTTTTTTGAGAACATTTTGAACTATCAAGCATCGCTTGGGTGGTCATCTTCACCCACAACACTTCTACTGAATGGTGGCCTCCAGCAGGGTTTAATGGAACCTGTTGCACACCAGTGGAAAGTAAATCAAATTCCAGGGGCAGCCCCTCAAGAGACAATGCATTTAATCTGTGAAACATTCCCACCATCACAACCAAATCATAATAATAAAAAAGGCCTGAAAATCATAGATACTTGAGTAACCCAATTCCACTGAATTGGACAGTGAGTGAGTTAGTGATTCTGTGGTTTGACCCTCATATGGTACATCAATCATGGCAAAGTTCTTTCTCTCTGCGTCCAAGTGAAACCACCACTTCCCACGCAACATGTCATTACCATCACAATAGAATCTGCTCAGTAATAACATTTGGAATGGATCCTTAACTTTAAAGCACTGTTTGAAATCAAAGCTTCCTTCCTGTTTCAACTTAACTTTAAAACAGACTTCTAGTGATCTTGGAAAATATATTTCTCTTCTTTTACCCACTTCAGTTCCATCTCCTCCTAGGTTACTTTTTGCCCCTTTCCTCTTTTACTAGGAAAACAGGTTTTCTACTTTTGTGTTTATACTTTTAAATTCTAAATGCAAGAAAAAAGAATTTTCCAACTAACATGAGCCTGGATGGTTTTGAAGCGTCCTGTTAATTGGAACCATCCAACAAACTGTACTGGTATCCAAGCTTCATTTAAATGATTAAAATAAGAATTAGACCATGACCTGCTAATCTGTAATGACATTAAGGTTTGATAAAAAGGGCAGTTCAGGGAATTAATGCTGAAACTTAATTTATAAGAAAATGGCATATGGTCATATGCCTTTCTAGACATGCTAGACAAGGATTCCCTCTTTCTTATTCAGATTGAACTGTCTAATATTTTTGTTCCTTCTCAGACATCTAGAACTTATGCTGGAGGGGGACAGTGTTTTATCATTTATGTTTTAATCTTTTATTATCTATTGTTGCAGTTTTCTGGCTATTACCTAAGGCTTTTATAACTTGAGAGCAGGAGCTCTGGAGAATATGCAGTAACAAGCATCGTGATGTTATGTGTGGGGTCTGCTACATAATGGAAATAGTTCTATGTCAATTAAAAAAGATAAAAATTTCCTCCCTTTCTGCTGTGACAGCTGTGTTCCTAAGAGGGATCAAATCTCCTTTGGGCTTCTGGGAGAACCTAGTTGGAAGGAATGAATCCATCAGATATAAGGGAGTGAACCTACTCTAAGGCCTAAATCTTATACTGCATCCTAAAGGTAGTTTAGCCTGGCTTCCAGCTTGAGTGAATTCCACAGGTGTAGATCCTATCTTGAGACTAACCAGCCCCTGTGAGTTTAAATAAAGCTGCCCCCGCAAAATTCAGCTCATGTGGTGAGAAAGGGGGAGGTGGGTGGAGGGGAAGAGAAAGAAGAGAGCTAAACTGAAAGCCATGTTACATATTTTGCTTAACACATGCTAATTTTAATTGGAGTTGATCCAACCCACTGCTGTGGATTGGGAGGGGGCAGTGGGCCAGGAGTGAGGGACACAAGCATGACCTGGGGGGAGGGAGGTCTGAGTATTGGTCAGGCACCAGCAGGGACAGGGGTGTGTGGGTCAGGACAGGCCATGAATCTTTGCAAATGGGTCCCAGTATGAAAAAGGTTGAGAATCACTGATCTAGTCCAACCTCCTGCTCAAAGCAGGACTGTCTTAAACTATATCATCCCAGCCAAGGCTTTGTCTAGCTGGGTCTTGAAAACCTCCAAGAATAGAGATTCTGCAATCTCTCCTGATAACCTGTTCCAGTGCTTCACTATCTTCTTCGTGGGTGAGTTTTTCCTAATATCTAACCAAAACTTCCCTGGCTGCAACCTGAGACCATTGCTCCTTGTTCTATCATTTGCCACCACTGAGAACAGTTTAGCTCCATCGTCATTGGAACCACCCTTCAGGTAGTTGAAATCTGCTATTAAATCCCCCCTCAGTTTTCTCCTTTCTAGACTAAATAAGCTCAGTTCCCTCAGCCTATTCTCATAAGTTATGTGCCCCAGCCCCCTAACCATTCTTGTTTCCCTCTGCTTGACTCTCTCTAATTTGTCCATGTCATTTCTATAGTGGGGGCCCAAAACTGGACACATTACTCTAGATGTGACCTCCCCAGTACTGAGTAGAGGTGAATAATCACTTCCCTTGATCTGCTGCCAACACTCGTACCAATGCAACCCATTAGGCTGTTAGCCTTCTTGGCAATGAGGGGACACTGCTGGCTCATATTCAGCTTATTGTCCACTGTAATCCCCAGGTCCTTTTCTGCAGAGCTGCCCCCCAGCCTTTACTAGTGCATGGGATTGTTTTATCCTAAGTACTTGTCCTTATTGAACTTCAGGAGATTTCTTTTGGTCCAGTACTCCAATTTATCTAGGTCTACCCTCTAGCTTATCTACTACTCCCCCCAGCTTGGTCCAGCTTGGTTTCATCTGCAAACTTGCTGAGGATGCACTCTGTGCCATTTTCCAGGTCATTGATGAAAACATTGAACAAAACCAACCCCAGGATCAACCCCTGGGGCACTCCACTTAATACCGGCTGCCAACTAGACATGGTGCTGTTCACTATTACTCTCTGAGGGAGGGAAAGACTGCAGCAAGACCTGGATAGGTTACAGGGGTGGGCTAACAAAAACAGGATGTGTTTCAATACTGAGAAGTGCAGGGTGCTGCACTTGGGCAGTAGTAACCAGCAGCACACTTATAAGATGGGAAACTCCCTTTCTGAGAGCACGGAGGCAGAAAGGGATCCTGGAGTCATTATTGACTCCAAGATGAACATGAGCTGACAATGCGAGGTCACGGTTGGAAGGGCTAACCGGACCTTGTCATGCATCCACAGGTGCATCTCAAGTAGGGCCAAGGAGGTGATACTTCCCCTCCTACGTGACACTGGTCAGGCCGCAGCTGGAGTACTGTGTCCAGTTCTGTGCGCCCCACTTCAGGAGAGATGTGGACAACGTTGAGAGGGTCCAGAGGAGGGCCACCCGCATGATCCGGGGACAACAGGGAAGACCCTGCAATGAGAGACTGCAGGACCTGAACCTCTTCAGCCTTCACAAGAGAAGGCTGAGGGGGGACCTGGTGGCCATCTATAAATTCACTAGGGGGGAACAGAAGGGTTTGGGAGATACCTTGTTTCCCCTAGCGCCCCCTGGCATAACAAGGAATAACGGCCACAAGTTGTTGGAGAGTAGGTTTAGATTAGACATCTGTAAGAACTATTTCATGGTCAGGGCGGCTAGGATCTGGAACCAACTTCCAAGGGAAGTGGTGCTGGCTCCTACCCTGGGGGTCTTTAAGAAGAGGCTTGATGCCTACCTGGCTGGAGTCATTTGAGCCCAGTTTTTCTCCTGCCCAGGCGAGGGGTCAGACTTGAAGAACTACAAGGTCCCTTCTGACCCTACTTCTATGATTCTATAACTTGCCCTTGATGAATCCATGCTGACTGTTCCTAATCACCTTCTCCTCCTCCAAGTGTTTAGAAATGGATTCAGTGAGGACCAGCTCTATGATTTTTGAATGATGAGGTGAAGCTGACTGGTTTCTTGTTCTCTGGTTCCTCTTTTCTCCCTTTCTTAAAGATGGACACTATAGTCAACATTTTCTAATCATCCAGGACATCTGATCACCGTGATTTTTCAAAGATGATGACCAATGGATCTGCAGTCACATTGGCCAACTCCCTCAGCACCCTCAGGTGCATCCCACCTGACCCCATGGATGTGTCAGGCTTTTCTAAGTAGTTCCTAACCTGTTTCTTCCCCACAGTTGGATGCTTACCTCCTCCCCAAACTGTGCTGCCTGGTGCAGTAGTCTGGGAGCTGACCTTGCTTGTGAAGTCCGAGATAAAAAAGGCATCGATTACTTAGGCTTTTTTTGTATCCTCTATCACTAGGTTGCCTTCTCTATTCGGTAAGGGACCCACGCTTCCAGTAAAGTACCCCCAGTAGCCTGCATCTGGTCCTTCACAACCCTGGATTAGGCCCGCCACTCCCTGCATCCCAGATTTCTGCTCACTGCCCCATCTTAGCTGCAGCTCCTGATGCTGTACTGGGGGAGCAGGCAGGGAAGGGGAACTCAACTGCCATGGCATGTTGGCAGTAGCAGGCAAGTTCCCCTTCCCTGCTTGCTTCACATGTGCAGAGGGTCCTTAGCACATGTTTTCCTACCCTAATATGTGGACACTCCTGGTTTAAGTACCATTAACATGTATTTAAGTTAACATGTCACAACACCCTGAAGTAGCCAGAGCTAAACTCTGTGTTTTGGGAGGTAAGAATTTAGGACCTTGCCATTAGAATGACAACCCGTGTTGATTACAGACTCTCCAGATGATGGTTCTCTCACTACTTTGTCCTAACCAGAGAGTGCATAGCTAGTTTTAAAACCAGTTTTCATTTTTGGTGACTTTATCAGTCAAGCCTGCATAGGTGTGTGTTGTGGTGGTCTGGGTTGGAACTGATGAAAATGTAGCTTACTATAGCTAGGTACACACTTAAGAGGAATGTGTACTGTCTCAGTGCTCAAATGACATTCCAATTTACTATGGCATTGGTAGTCCAGGAAAATTCTGTGATTGAATATCCTGCAATTGTGACAGTTAGAGGGCAGATAACCCCAAGCAAGGGAGAAATAACATTGCCTCAAATGTGCAAGTGCAGCCTTTGGACACATGAGGAAATGTGTGTTTGAAGATTACAACATCAGATCTGAAACCAAGTTCATGGTTTATCAAGCAGTTGTCATCCCTACCTTACTGTATAGAGTGTAGATGTGAACAATGTACAGGAGACACCTCAAGTCATTGGAGAAGTACCATCAGTGCTGCCTGTGGAAGGTTCTTTGAATCCAGTGAGTAGGCAGACACACTAACGTTATTGTCCTCTCACAAGTAAACACTATGAGCATCAAGGCTATGATCGTCCAACATCGACTTTGCTGGCTAGCCACATCATCCTTATGTCTGCCTCCAGACTGCTGTAGTAAGTTTTATTCTCCCAGTTCAGTCAGGGTGTATGCTCAAAGGAGCAGGTGGGGAAGGAGGCGGGGCAGAGGAAGCACTTCAAGGATATCTTCAAGGCCAGCTTGAAAAAAACGCAACATTGGTATCAACTAATGGGAGACTATCACCCAGGACCATCCCAAATGGAGGAAGAGTCTGATGCAAGGATCCCAGTACTCTGAAACTTTATGACAAGAACAGGTGAAGGAAAAATGGGAGTGGCAGAAACAGGGTCGTGGACTGAACCAAGAACCCAAAACCACCCACCCTGCACAGAAAATGTGCTTGAGCTGCAACAGTCTGTCAATACTGGATAGGCCTCATCAGCCATCTTTGGACCCACAGATAAGACAGTCATGGAAGACAATAATCATCGACTGCAAGGGACTGCTGATGATGGTGATGACTAACAACTATTGTTCATTGTTTAGGATGTTTTCCCTTTTGCTCACCACTTTTACTTGGGTTGCAGTTCCCTTTATGGTGAGTTCATTTTCCTCCATAGTAGGATAGTAGTTATTTAGGAGACTTTGGGGGAGATGAATTGATGGCTATACCAGAATTTGTCATCCAACTTTGGATGCAAATTGGAAATTTTGATGTGGGGTCTAATAATCATCGTTAACAGATATACAAGAATCCACATCATGTTTATTAGCATCTCAGACTTTCCCCTGGTTAATTCTAAGGATAAAGACTGACTGATACCCACTGAGAAAAGTATTTGTTTCTCCAATACAGAAAATAAATAGATTCTTTCCTTAATAATTACTTGTTAGCTGTGAGTGTATTTCCATGTCTGAATATATTTCTAAAAAGTAAGGTTGGGATTAATGGAGTGGGGGTAGTTTGCATGTTTTTAATTGCTTTTTTTCGACTGGGAGTGGCTTGCACAACTAGATTTAGAGAGAGCAGAAGCTCATCTGTTTCTAGCACTCCTGGGATGGCTATCACTTTTAATAGAAAAAGGAAACAATTCAGATTAGACCTGGGCACAGAAATTAGTGCATGAGCACAGACCCTGTGCAGAATATCATTGGCTTCAGTGAGACTTTGTAAAGGTTGCAGAGATTGACACAAAACCATTTATTCAGTTAGGGCTTACATTAGATTTTGTTGTGTGCATTTTTTGTACAAGTTCTCAGCAGCTGCCTGGGAGCATTAGTTTTTGTCTCTAGGGAGGTATGCAGTTTCTCACCATCCACCATTCAAAGGAAGCTAAGGGCACGTCTAGAATACAAAACTACTGTGTCCAGCAGCTGCCCCTTCCAATACACCGTGCAGTTTTGTGCAGTGTAGCAGAGTCTGCGTAGTACTGAGGGTAGGCCAACTGGCACTGACTTTCAGCAGCTCTAATTAGCCTGCCTTTGGTATTGCACAGAGTCAGCCAGGCCACTTCCTGTCTAGGCAGTAGCTTGCACAGAACCACGCAGCATCATGAACAACATTGTGGCTAGGTGTGGTTTGTGATCCAGATGTGGCCCAAGACGGTTAGCTGTCCAATCCCTTATTTATTTCAGTATAATTAAGGCACCTAAGACCTTTATAATTAGGCTGACCATAAGGAAGTCCAGGACATCTGGGACACTGCCCCTGCTCCACAGTCCCCCAAGTCAGTGGCACTGCTGCAGGCAGAAGTGGGGGTGGGGCAGTGTGGTGTGCTGGCCAGGTGGGTAGGCAGAGGTGCTTGCCTGGCACGCCGTGCCACTCTGCATTTTTCTGCCTCCCTGTTCGACTCTACCCCACACCCCTGCATTTCTGGGATGCTTGTTTTAATTTGCACCAGTCAGCTGGGACCACCCTTCGAAATCCAGGACTGTCCTAGGTAAACCGGGATGTCTGGTCACCTATTTATGATCCTTTGAAAATCTCAGTGTTGGCCACAGAAATATAAATTTAGGAGCCTAATTTTAGATGAGCTGATTTTCTGAGCTTTCAGTTTTCCCCTGAATGTTTTAAATATATAAACTGGAGTGGCATTTTTTTTTCTAGAGGTCATTTCTTACCAGAGTGAAATTTAGTGGAAGCATCTGTGTGGCAGGCCACAGAGGTTGAGATCAAGCCGTATTTGGTAAAGAGCATACACAGTTTTTAAGAACAGTAATAATTTTAAAAGGCAGAGTACTCTGTGCAATCAGGAAGTGATACATAACTCAATGTATGACAGGATTTCCCACTGACTTTGTTAATGTTTTAGCCAAAATCTTATAGCCGTTGGCAGGATACAGGAGCTTTGCCTTGCAACACCGCTGCAAAGCACTGATCAGTTTTTATGGGTTTTTTCCATCTAAGTTGGGCCAATTTTTATTTTATGGTGGGGAAAAATTGGAACATGAGATGAATTCAATTGAATTTGATGTTTATTGAAAATAAATAACAGTTACTTTATAGCATAAGCTTTCATTAATGCCTTAATCACAGATAGCTGATTCATATCTGACACAGACACAAGGAAATTGATGACAGTAGAAGCATGTTTTGAATTATAGCAGGAGTTTGAGTTGGCTTTGAGTTCTAATATGTATGCAATATAAATGATTAGAGATGTTAAATCATGCCAGTAGCTGAACTCTGAGTTCGAGGTTGAAAAGTTAGATACTGTTTATATAAAATATGGACAGACGAATGTAGTCCACACCAACATAGAAAGAGCTTCTCACATGACTAAAGGCCAGTCCTACAAACACTGAGTGAGAATGTTAACAGGCATAAATGCACCCATTCATGTCAATGAGAGAATCCATGTGTCTCTGTGCTGTGTATGGAGACAGCCATTTCCAGTGTATTAGTTTCTCACAATCATTAACAAAGGTATTCCTTTGAACCCCCCAACATTTTTTTATTAGGCATAAAAAATGCATCCTTACACGTGGTAGAGAAGTCTTACTATCTTTCTTTGTCAGAGGAGAGACTAAGGCACAGAAGGAATAAATGACTTCCCTAACATCACACAAGAAATTTATTGCAGAGTTCATTTCTCTTGAGTCACTGTACCCCATGGAAATCCTCATCATAACCACGGAACTTTGTAGTATTTTTGGTGGTAAGCCTGTAAAAAGTGGTCTGCCTCTGGCTCTTAAATTAATTTTTAACTGTATAGTTAGTCTAAGACCCTATATAGAATTATAATAGAAAGAAAGATGATTTTGTAGTGAAAGCAAGGTCTGGGAGTTATGTGGTCTCTATTTTATGGATATTTGGGATACCTCCTGTTTGACCCAGAGTAAGTTAATCAATTTTCCTTGGTTTCTTACATGAAAAATGAGGATGGTAGTGTTTTTCTGACAGCGGTGTCATACAGCTTAATTAGTTTATCTGTGAAGTCTGTTGATATCTTCAAGTGGAAGATAATATAAAATGAAATTATTTTTTTTAATATGCAGTGATGGCTAAAAATACTAGCTTCCAAATTCATTTTGTTGTTTGAAATTTGGATCTGAATGCCATAATAGAGGAAATTAAGTTGTTTTTCTTCAAAGGATTCATGAATAATTAATTTGGAAAACAGTTATGCAGGTAGTAGATTTCTGAATGTCTGTTGGAAGTGTTTTGTTTCAATTCTTTTTTCTGGTTTGTATGCATCTTTGTGCATCATTATCTATTTTAGGACTTGCAGTCTCAGTTTCTCCTTTAGATACATGATTGATGCTTCTGAACCCTTTTCCTATATCACAGATAATACCTAAAAAATAATCTTTGCCTCCGAATAGCATAGGAATAAAGCTAATGCTAAGTCCTAATAGGTATCCAGTAATAACAGGAACCTAAATCATGAACCTAATGTTCATTCTTTATTACCTTGTTTTTATGAGGAGCCTAAGTTCTATGAAGTTTAAAATGTAGATATAAACACAGTTATCATAACTGAGGTAAATCTGTTGTCTTACTGTTTATGGAAGAGACCAACTTTAAAGAACAAGAGGTTATTCTAAGCATTTTGATAATATATCCCACACTCATGGTACAAAACATTTTTATGATATGAAGCACTCAGAGTGCTTTGCTATGCATTTGAACAAACCCATGAATAAGATGTAGAGAGGTGTACATATAAAATAAATAAATTGATTCCAGAGGTATGCAATTAAAATGTCAAAAATAAAAATTAAAAAGAATGGCAACTGAATGAAAATGGTAATGTTAGAAATGTAATGTAGCAATGTGCTCATCCACGAATTATGCAAGAGGCAGACCTGAAGAAGACTGTCTTGTATTTGAGAGCTTGCCTAACTCTTCCTAATGATGTAGTTGGTTCGATAAAAGATATCACGCAAAAAAATCCTTGCCTCTAGTGCAGGGGTTACCAAATTGTGGTACATGTACCCCTGAGGGTATACAAGACATCTTTGGGGGGTACACAGGAGAAAGTGTGTAATGGCAGATTTAATCTTCATTATAATCATAATTGGCCTTTAAGGGGTTTAAATATAAAATGTATGCTGGTAGAGGTACACGGGCAGCTGATAAATCTGGAAGGGGGTATACAATAAGAAAATGTTTGGGAACCTCTGCTCTAGTGAATTAAAAATAATTTTAATTCTAAAAAACACATAGGGAAAGGTAGATTTGAGAAGGATGAGGGAAGGGAGTACACTGGACTGGGAATTATGTTAAATTCTCTACTGCTCTGCAGATGACTTGAGTAGTTTTGGGCAAATCACCTAATCTGCTTGTGGCTACAGTTCTTCTTTGTAAAATGGAGATGATAAAACATGCTTACTTCCCATCTTTGTTAGTTTTGTAATCTCTCTAGGCAAGATCTATCTTCTATTAGATGAATGCACAATACCTATAGGGAACCCTGATGAGCGTAGAGATTCCCGAGTAATTTTATTTGTATTTCTTATAGTAATAATAAATATTAATTGGTTAGGGCTAGATTCTCCTTACTCATTTTGAGTAATACTTTATTACTTTAGCAGGCTTTGCTTAATGGGGTTTTTGTTGCTGTTCAACCTGACTACAAGTGACAGACTTAAACTCTTAAAAACTGTTTCAGTTTTATCTGGTGCATTTTCTTGATTCTAGGAAATGGGAGGTGGAAGCTATTATACTTGGGGAGGGGGGAGGATTTTCTCAGGACACTTGGGGTAAAATCCTGGCTTCACTGAAATCAGTGACTAAAGTACCATTAATCTCAGTTGGGCCAGAAATTAATCTTTTCTGTTCATACTCTTACTTGTCTCACAAAGAACTCTTTGGCTCTAAGAGCAGAGCTTCCCCTTGGTTAAATATTTCAAGGGTCTTACTGCCACAATCTGTCAATTTGGTAGGAGCCTAAGAAAATGGTCAGAGAAGTAACAAACTTTTGACCTTCCGGTTCAGCTATGACAGTGAAAGACTTTTAAAGTACCATTAAGTTTAAAAAAATAAAAATCTCAAATGTATTTTTTTAATTTATAGCAATGAAAGAGCCACAATCATTTTACATGTTAAAAATTTTCTTCTTGTTCCAAAGAGCATTTAGTAAGAACATGTGCAGTTTTGGCTGCATGCTGGAAGATAATTCACTGAGATGAATTATTGTTGGGTTTTGTAGTGAGATCACTACTCATAGGCTATGGGATTAATATGCATTACCTAGCCAAAATAAAGCTAACTTTTATGTGTGGTATTTCCTTGTTCTTATAGGGGAGGAAACCCCTGCCTGCAGCATTTCCAGGGTAGTGTGTCTTGTGCTACAGAATAAAAGCAGCAGCAAGGGTATAAGAGCTATGGGTCTTGTTTAAAGCAAAAGCTTAACTCTTATCCATGTTCACCATGACCACTACAAAAAGTCACTGCTGGAGCAGAGCTCAAGAGGACATGGACTCATCCTGACATGACTCCCATTGTCTTGCTCAGTTATGCAGGAAATCCTTTCACACCATTCTTTGTTTGTTTGCAAACTACCAGCCTAATACTACGATGGAGCTAAACAATTAGTAGAATCCATCATCTTCTGTTTGTAGTTGCTAAAGCCAAGAAACAAACCGGGACCTTTATAGGATGTAAGAAACAATGTTTTAGGTATTTTGGCTAAGATGAAAGGAATCATTAGCAGACTATCTAATAAAATCTTTATGGGGGTTATATCCTCTTCTGAGAGAGAATCCAACTAGAGAATCAAATAAGTATTTTCTTAACTGTTTTGATCCTATGATTCTTGCTGAGCTAGTAGGAAAGGTTCTGAATTTTCTCATATGTCATTCTTTTTGGTGATGACTAAGCTGAATTTGTAAAAGGACAACATTTTGTCTCGCTTCATTTGATATATAAACAGCATAATTCCTAACTCTTCCTTGGCTTTTGAATTCAAGCAGCCATAAGTTGTTATACTGCTAGGCTATAACGCTTCAAAAATACTCAATGTACATAATGAATAACAGTTCTCTACAACTAGTAACATACAAATAGCCTTTTCTAAAATGGGAATGATTCTCCCCTCTCTCACCAAGTCTCAATATATAAACTATGTCTTTTAATTAGTGGGCTTGCAAAAGATAGATAACACAGGAACTATGGACACTTTTACACTGTTTTGTTTCAGTGTCCCTGCACTTCAAAATGGCAGTGGGGGCACTTGAACTAAAGCTCATCAAACACTGATGCACAAGATGGGGGAGGTTGCTGGAGCATGGTAATTACCATGCTCCAGCAGACATGATTACTTAACACTGGTCCAATGCACTGTAGGCCTTTGTACACACCACATTTTTTGCCCTTTCTTGTGCTTCAATGGCATGACTGTTTACACAAGTGGGTCTTCTGGATGCTTTAAGTCTTTCGGGTGCATGAAAGTAAAACTCCTTGGATGTCATTTAGTTTGGCTCGCCATGAATGAAGTGTCATGTCCGGAGTTATTGCATGCAAATACAAAGGCACTCAAAGACATGCAATGAGCCTCTATGTCCACCAGATGGTGGTGCAACTTTTTTGTAGTTCACCCCTTCGAATTGCTTCCACTTTCGAATTCCTTCCACTTTTTTTTTCATGTGCCTTTTGCCAGCTTCGTGCTCCCACAGCTATGTGGCAGGACACGGGGTGAGGGGCAGCACTGGACCATCCTGCTCTCCTGCGGCACCAGCCAGGGGCTGGGCTTAATTCATTTGAAAACCAAGTGTGTGCAAACACTAATGTGATGCTCCAAAACTTAATTAATTTGAAAACATCGTGCATGCAAACTTTGATACAACATTCTAAAATAATCACGTTTAAATTTTATAAACTTATTTAATTTAATGAGGATTAAACTCTGTGGTGTGTACAGGCACCCTGTAATTTCAGTGTTGGAGCAGAAACAGGCTCATGTGCAGGCATCCTATAAGAGCTAAGAAACTGACTTTGTAAATGCTTGCAAGTGTTTTCTGGTTCAGAAAGATACTATAAATTTAGGAAAAGTTGGTAGTATTGATATCTGAGATGGGGTCTTAATGAATTAAGTGAAAGACTTCTGTATGAAAAAGAGAACGACCAGGAAAAGGATGTTTTATGTGCATGTAGATTGAACGTGGAGAGATTACTAACTCAGTACACAGTCTGTTGACCTGCAAAGCATTTTGATTATAAAAGGTCAAAGTTAAGCAAGGGCAGGTATAATCAGGGGTAGGTTGAATATTCCTCTCTCTGCCCTATATTAATTTTGGTAAAAAAACAGATAATGTGCTGCTATAGTTTTCAGAAGAAATAATTTTCCTTTACAAATGCAGGAGAGGGATATAGCTATATATAGAGCTAGTATCTAGATCTATATATATAGACATAGAGCTATCTCTAGATACTGGATCTCTATCTATATCTCTCTATATATCTATATCTCTATATATATATCCATCGCTCTCTCTCTACTATATATATCTATATATCTCCACAGATCATTGCATGCAGGATTCAGAATTCAAAGCAGGGGGTGAGCTTCTCCAGAGCTTCAGACCTGCAGGAATGAGAAGCATGCATTTGTGGCTGTCAGTTTTATGAGGGAAGGTCTCCTTCATGTGTATTATTTGAATAGCAGAAGGCAAGGTAGAGATGTACCTTATAGGGTAACTAAATCAGAGATGCACAGCCTTTCTTGGCTAACTGAATCAGAAATGCATAAGAAATCTTATGCAGAAAAAAAGCATATGTATCCCTGTTTTGGTTAGTCTATAAAGTACATTTTTATCCTGATTTCAGACTAACACGGCTAACTACCTCTCTCATTAGAATATCATATGTTTGTTTTTTCTGTAAACTAAAAAGGTTTATGTGATGACAGAAAGATATTATTGGGGCAATTAGAATGTGGGCACAGAGAATGCTAGCAGGGGCACAGTTAGTTGGTATCTTGTTGAATTAATTGGGCTTTGGAAGTGAACTTCAAGTAAGTTAAGAAGAAACAGGGATCAGAAACGGGACATTTGCTACCATATTTCCATCTTGATGGCTATTTAATTTTGTTTTACTACCTTCTTTTCCTCTAGGTTATAAAGTATTTTTATTTTACAGTTGAGTGTAAAATTTTACCACTGTGAGTATCCAGATATTGAGAATGATATAAACTAGCCATAGGTAGTCAGAAAAAAAGATATTTAAATTTTGGGCCTATTATCACTTTACTTGGTCAGACATTCAGTACTGAAACAGTTAATAGCAAAATGCAAAGTCTGTAATACTTTGAGAGAAGCTATGACATGAGGGTATGTTTAAAACATATCTTCAGTGTGTCCCAGCAGAAGCATCCCTAAGCATGTCCAGTCAGCCTGTTTCAGATATCCCCCTTGTTTGCTTTTGAGGCTTAATGGTACACTCTTGAGTGCCTACTGGAGAGGTCCCTTGAAATGTACATCAGGTCATTTACTGCTGCATTTTCAGGTTTAGGGCATGTAAGTTGCAGTGGGGAGATGGTCCATGCTTTGGAACATCCCTGCCACAAGACACTGGGGTTGAGGGTAGACATAGCCAGAGTAAAAAATGTTGATCCCACTAACTTCACTTGGGTCAGAATTACAACCCATAGTATCCACAGTGAATGTACCCTCGCCAGGCTCTTACCGCAAAGTGTAGATCATCATGTAGCCTTCAAGACTAAAGCATTTACCAAATGTTCGTATGGGAAAAGTTAGAGACCCCGCAGGAATGAACTTGTAAGCAAGCCATTCTTCCCTCATTTCCATGCCCCCCTCAACCTCTCCCACAGGTCAGACTTAGCCAGATGAAATAGAGTGCTGTGGCTTGAGAGGCCTGTGGGTTGGAAAAGCTCCAGCTATCTTGGGATCTGGTGAAGTCTGTGGAGATAGTAAAACACTAATGTGTTCTTATTCAAAACGTATCCATTGTCAGAGTATCCACTGTCCATTGGTGGTGAGAATAGAAAAGTCCTTGCTTCTCTCACTCACCTAATCTTTTTTTTCCTTTCTAGTTTCTGTTTAGAGCTATGCAAATGATTGCTAGTTTGTTTTCTGGCCAAACCAACAAATCTTTCAGAATCCAAACCTTTTTCTTTGTTTGTTTTCTTGGTGAACTAAACAGAGAGAGGGAGAGAAAAAAGAGGATTTCATTTTAGGGCAAATGAGGTTTTCTTTCGTTTTGGAGCCTTTAACCCTTTTCATAGACAAATCTTCTATATAAAATTTGTTCCAAAATAAAAATAGAACTTTTCTTTAAAGAAAAAAATATCTAATGAAATGTTTAGACTGTTTTGATTTTTTTTTTCCTTTCCTTTGAATTCTATTTTGCTGTATTTGTGAATTTTTTTTGGCCGTCCTCAACACTGCACTTTTGGGAAATAAACTTATTTGAAAAAGTCTGCTCAACTCTACTTCTGTTTCCTCTGCTCTCACCTTCCTTTTATCATTGATTCTTTTTCTTTTGTCCTTGCTTTCTGTAAAATTGAGGAATGATGCAGTGTGGCATGCTTGAAGACCTGACCAGACTTGTGTTTCAGGACATCTAGAGTCCACACATACCATTGAACCAGTTCACAGTGAACTTTTTCAAAATAAGTATTTTTCAGGGTAAAGTTCTGAACCATTCCACATGGGTTTAAACCAGTTGAACTGGCTTATGTGTCTGTCTGCATCAGTTTTATGTGCCATTTAAGCCATTCTGACAGTTATGTATGTCTGTGCCCTGAGTGAGACCTCCATGTGTACATGCAGATTGAGCTAACTAGAGTTAGGTCAATCTAAATGTTGATCTGTGCATACATTCAAGGAGATTAAATTGAGCAAAAAGTGGCAGGCCTGATCTAAATTAGCTCAGCTGAGGAGGTCAACTACCTTAGATCAGGAACAGGTTAGTCCAATCTAGGGAATGTCTGCACACATTCAGATCACAGCTCTGGGACTGGGAAAGCCCAGCCACTTGCCCCAGCACTGGGGTTGCTCTTCCCCACCCCACAACCAAGCTGTTTTTGGGTCCTTGATCCTCCTGCCTCTGGATGGACAATCTCCCCATTAGACCTGCCAACTCCTCACCTCACCTCACCCCCCCACTGATTCTGTATACCCCTCCCCCAATCCTGAGTTCCTTAAAATGGGTTCCCAATGTGGTTCCTGGCACTGACAAATATCTGCATACACCACTCCCAATCTACAATCATGCAGTTTAAAGTAAGTTGCAAGATTGTAGACCGGTAGATTGTGAATCGTAGACCGTAGATCATAGCAGGTCTGCACATACCCTATGAGTCATATTTCAGCACAATATTCTTCAGTTGTAGTAAGTCTGGCTTCCTTGTATTTTCACATTGCTTTTTCCCCTCATATGAAGTTTATGCATTCTTCCGACCAGTGAGGACCTGATGTACATATTCTTTCCCTGCAAACAAAAAAGGGTGGACATAGAAGTACAGCTTTGTGTTTCCAGTTCAAAACCTCTGTTTGGTGGAACCCCTCCCCCCCACTCAGTCTACATAGATTCAGAGAAGTGACACTTCACACTCTTACTTAATCATTCATCTGTTTGTTAGCTGCAGTAGTCTACAACCTAAAGCAGTAGGGGGCATTCTTTTTGGCAGGCATGAGACAGATTAAACCAACACCCTCTCTGAGTGCCACACCATCCCCTTCCCTGCCTGATTAGCTGCTCTGCTTTCTGCTCCCTACCCTGTTCTCACTGCCTGATTTGCTATTCTTCTTCCTGCTCCCTGCTCTATTTGCCTCTTTATCACTGTATCCTGCCTCCCACATGCCATACACAGAGGCAGTCCATGCCACTTGTGGCACACATGCCATAGGTTGGCTACCTCTGCCCTAGACCACCCCTGCCTTAGACCAGGGGTCAGTGACTTTTTAGCAGCGAAGGGCTGAATTAACACAGGCAGTCCAAAGGCAGAATGCCACTGAATTCTGTGGGCCAGATACAACCATTTGGTGGCCTAGATCCAGCCCATAGGCAATAGGTTTCCAACCTTTACCATAGACTCTGACTCTACTCACCTAGCTGTATTCACTCTCATCATCATCATCATCATTGGCAATCCCTTGCATTTGAGGATGATTGTCTTCCATGACTGTCTTATCTGTGTGTCCAGAAATGGCTGACTAGGCCTATATGGGATCAACAGACTCTGTTGCAGCTTGGGCACATGTTCCTGTCTGGGGTGGGTGGCTCCAGATTCTTGATTCAGTCTGCAACATGCTGTTTCTGCCAATCCCATTTTTCCATCTTCTGTTGTTGTTGTAAGGTTTAAAAGTACTGAAATTCTTGCAACAGTCTCTTCCTCTATTTGGAGCAGTCTTTGGCGATAGCCTGCCATGGGTTGATATTGAGGTTGCATTTTTTTCAAGTTGGTTTTGAGGATGTCCTTGAAGCACTTTCTCTGCCTTCCTCTTGAGTATATGCCTTGACTGAGCTGGGAGGATAAAATTTGTTTCAGCAGTCTGGAGTCAGACATATGCATGACATAGCTGGCCCAGCAAAGTTGATGTCAGATAATTATAGCCCCGATGCTCATGGTGTTTGCTTGAGAGAGGATGCTAAAGTTGGTGAATCTGTTTACCCACTGTATTTGAAGGATTTTCCACAGGCAGCATTGATGGTACTTCTCCAGTGACTTGAGCTGTCTCCTGCACATATTCCATGTCTCAGCTCCATACAGTAAGGTGTGGATCTTGACTGCTTAATAAACTGCAAGCTTTGTTTCAGTTCTGATGTTATGGTCTTCAAATAGTTTTCTCAGTCTGAAGGCTGCACTTGCACATTTGAGGTGATGTTGGATTTCTTCATAGATGTTAACTTTATGGGAGAGATGTTTTCTAAAGTACAGGAAATACTCAACATTTTCCAGTCTCACAGTGAATCTGAATTATTGGAGATGGGTATTGCTCATTAAAAGCTTGTTGATGATGGGACTTAGTCTTCTGAATGTTAAGCATTGGTTCCATTTTCTTTTGTGCCTTGGTAAAGAGGTCAGTGATTGCCTGAAAGTTTGCTTCTGAGTGAGCACACACTACATCATAGCAGCATAGTGGAGTCCAATGATTGAGATTGGGGGAGGGAGAGCGGGGGGGTCTTGGTTTTGGCTCAAATTTGGCTGAGATTAAGTAACTTGTCAGCCATTTGGGAATTTAGCTCCACTCCAACTGGAAGCTTGTTGATGGCCCGATGCAGCATTGCAGTAGGGAATATTGAGAAGATCGTTGGAGCAATATCACAGCCTTGCTTAACTCCTTTCTTAACCTCAAAGGGATCCGTGAGAGAGAACCACCACTAGCATACCATCATGACACAGGCAAAGAATGGGTATGAATTTTGGTGGGCATCCATACTTCACAAAGGCCCTCAACAGTGCTTCTTGGTTGACTGAGTCAACTTTTATTTGTTCTACAGTATCCAGACTATAATTTCTGTCAAGTCTGATGCATGTAGGCTAGTTTCCCATGACACACTAACCTGAGGGGTAGGAGATCTGGAGTTAGTAAAGGCTTGAACAACGAGTAGAGGGAGCATGTAGTATAACACAGTGGATTTGACTTAGGTTGATCTTCCATGAAGAATGCACATTTGGTCCCTGACCCAAGCCCATTGAATTTAATGGACATTTTCCCAGTGCCTTCTACATATTTTATACAATAGCTCAATGTTGATATTATAGACTCTTTAGGGAAGCTGTGTGGCTCATAAACTTCAGTAGCTGCAGTCCTGGCTTTCATTCTGTGTTCCAGATTGTGGAAAGTATCTCTGTGTAAAATGTTCTCACATCAGTTATAGAAACATAAATAAACAAACTTTCTCAAAACACTAAGGAAAACCCAAGTTAAATATGTTTGAGAATCTTAACTGACACCAGGATTGTGAGGAAAAAAATGAACCCTGAACACTAGACTCCAGAGTTTTCTTTTAGGTGCCTAAGGGCACGTCTACATGTGCAATTAATGCACATCAGTAAACTCTGGAGTTTATTGCCCTGGAGTTTTTTGTAGCAGTGCATGTATATTCACTGTCCTGGCTGGCTGGGGCACAGGGTACCTCAGCATGGGGCTAGCAGTGCCTGCACTGAGAAATCCTGCACCCCAAGCAGCTGCACATGGAGATGGGGGGCGGATGCTGGCTAGGGCACAGTGGTTCTCAGCAGAGGGGCTGCATACTGGCTAGCCCCACCCTGAGAAGCCCCGTGCCCCAGGCAGTGTACCTCAGTGCAGGCAGCGCACAGAGAGAGTGGAGCATCCAGCCCAGGACTGGTACTTCCCTATCTGGAGGCACACTATGTCCCAGCCATCTGCTCCACTCCATAGCTGGCTGGGGCACTTTGTGCCTCAGCTCGGGGGCTGCCTGCCAGCTAGTCACACACTGAAGTACCCTGGGTAGTGTCTACACGTGCACTACATTACACAAAAAAAACTCCGCAGCAGGGTAGTACTTGTTTTTTACAAGTACTACCCTGCTGTGGATTTAATTAGTATTGTGCACGCTAAAAGGAGTGCACATGTAGACACAGAGACATTTACTGCACAGTTAAGTAGTCACCTGTGCAGCAAACGTTTTGTGTAGACATGCCCTAAGAAGCCTAATTTTCAAAAGTGCTGAGTACCCAATGACATCTTTTGAAGTCAGTGGGAGCTGTTAGAAACATAACACTTATGAAAAATCACTCCTCTTGGCCTTCTGAATTAGACAGTTAATACTAAAAATGTTGGTCTTAATTTACAACAGCATTGGATTGTTATAAGTTTCTACAAATGCAAGTGTTTGAAAGCCAGGAACATTTGGTGCCTGGTTAGAATGATCCTAGACACGGAGACTTTTCCCTATGTGAGAAGAATAGTTTGCTTAATCCAGAAAAAAGAAAGCTGAGAAGGGAATATGGTTGCTCTTGATAAACATATCAGGAAGGGAAAGAGTCATTTAAACTAAGGGGTGATACAGAAACAAGACAAATGTATAGAAATCTGCCATGATTAAATTTTGGTTGGAAATTTGAAGATGATTTATAGACATCAGAGAAGTGAGGTTCTGAAAAAGTCTCCTAGTAGCAGCAGTCAGAGAAAAAAACCCAAGCTAGCTGGAAGATAAAGCACAATACTTTTGTGAAAGATTATATGATGTGGCTGTCTGATAAAACGGACCTAGACTCTGTGACCAAGGGTGATCCTTCCAGGCCTAAGTTTCTATGTTTAAAAAAATACAACTATCAGAAAAATAGTATGGTTTTCTTTACGCAACTGGTTTCATTTAGGGAACAATGTAAGGATTATATTAATAAACAATATTTTTAAAAGACTGCATTATTCAGTTTGTTCCTGGTATGAACTCATGCAGAAAATGTATTAAATGTTGTATGATGTGAATAAGACCATTGCATTCTTTTCTAAGATACCTGAAGGTGTCTGGTAAGCCATCAAATGATGACACTAGGTTTCTAAATATAAAGGATAATTATGTCCCTTTCAATACTGTTGCATACTTTTTGCAAGAATAGACTCCTGTTCTAATGCAATCTCTGAGATGTGTTGTAATCATAGGTTTGTGGTCATAGTTTAGTAACTTTAGATTGCTGCCTTAGGAGCAAGAAAGCAAAGTTAATTTTAGGTATCACAAATGCTACACTGTTTTTGAAACAATGATTGGCTTTCTGTGCCTCCCACCTTGAACCGTTTGGAAATATTGACCTTTTTGAATGTGTTTTGTTTCAGGAGGTGTCATACTCCAGTATACCACATCATTAGTACAGTGTAGTTAACTTTCAGAAATTAAAGTGTATTATGTCATTTCCTGTATGTTGTAATATGAAACTTTCCCTCCCCTCTACCTTTGGCTTTAGGTATTTACATTTCTCTGGACTTTGCAGTGCATTTATGCTGACCTCTGACAATTAACTGTTTACACACATTTCTAGTAGGTGTTTGGTATAAGTAAGTATTGCATGCAGTAATCCAGATCCTCTCCTGGTGTAAGCTAATGTAACCACACTGACTTCCCTGGAGATCCATTGCTTTACAGAAGCTGATGATCTGGCATACAGTAACCCCTTGAAGATCTGATAATATTTTTGGCCCTTGGAGTATCACAGACTCTAACACTGCTTCATTTGCTTTGACAGTACAAAGCTATTGAAACAAGAGATACCATGGTAATGGGGATTTTTTTCCCCTTGGGACAGAGGAGAGTTTAAATAATGACCAGATGGTAGCTATGGAAACAGTATCCAAGTTTGCCTACATGGTCTTGAGGAAGGTAAATAATAAACAAAATATAGCAAACCATGTGCAAACTGTACCAAGGCTCAAGTAAACAAATACAGTCAGAAAAAGACGGGATCAGAGGTTTAACTGGCAGCTGGGGCATTTGTCTCTGTTCAACGTGTATAAAAGCATACAGTCTTAGCCAAAGGTTACCTGTTGCACATCTGCCTTGACCTTAAGGGTACAAGTTCTGTCTTCCAATATAAACTTAAAAAATTTGTGTCATGCCTTCCAGCGTAGCACACAAAGTCCATTGCTGTTTGTGTGTGGTTGGCCTTGCTTACTACTTTTGTGCACAAAAATTACTATCCCAATAGCTTGGGCTCAGCTCTGACAGGGTGAGCTCTTTGAGATCTGATGTACAGGTTGTTTAAAAGATTGCAGGCCAGATCCTTTGTTTCATACTGCCCTGGCACAATTGAAGGAGATTGAAGATGGGGAGATTTCTCCAGTGGTATGGAGCTTGGCAATACCAGGTATATGCTCTCTCTCTCCTCACAGCCTCAAGTCCAGGGGCCTGACAGGAAGAAGGGCTATGTCAAGAATATTATGCTGGAATGGAGACTCAACTTATGTCATTAAGCTCAGCCATGATATACAGACTGCCTGTATAGTATCCTATCAGCCCAGGCCTCTAAATACGAAGCTGGACACAGGCATGGGCGAACAGGTGGCTGCCTGGACAGAAAGGGGGCCTGAAAAATGGTAATTTAAAAATTATTATTATCATTATCTCTGGCAAAGGGGGGCCTGATACTAAAATTTGCCCGGGGCTGCCAGGAGTCTAGGTACGGTGCTGTCTACATACCAAACGACCAGCTCTAGGCATCCTCTTTCCTTTTGAAGACTTAGATACCATGGAAATGTTCTGCCTGAAAGGACTTCCAGTGTGCAAGTCCCAGTCCTGCAAGGACTTACACATACCTTATTCACTGTGAATAATTTCATGGAAAGGAATAGGACAAAATGGAAATTAAGCAGATACATATTTAAGTCTCTGTGGCTTTATAAGTGTCCAGCAGTATAAATGAGTACCCAAGCTTTCTCGGTGTTGGCTTGCAAAATTTGCCTGATTCATTTTAGAAAAGGCTTTCTTGTGCGATTTCCTATGTGCTTGACATCTGGGCAGGCTAAAACCCAAAAGGGCAAAGGTGAGCAAAAATGAAAAATAAGAAGGGAAAACGGTTAACAGAACATTTCAGCAGTTTCAACAGAGCTTCATTTGACTGCAGAAAAGAGCCAAGGTTCGGTGTTGAGATTTTTTTTTCCGCTTTGAAGTGCTTTGTTCTTCATTATTGTACATCAAAACATATGGGGGAAAATTAGTAGAACTGTGCAAGCTGAACCAAACAATCAGGACAATATATTAGATATATTAGATTAGCTCAAGCCACAGTTAAATGGGTTCCAGTTTTTCTCTCCAAAATGAGAAACCTAGTGAATTTCATTTTATTCAACACAAATTATAGTGTGACCTATGACAAACATTTTATTTTGAGGCCATTGTGCTTTTATGCTGTATAAGAAAATGTGTACTGAAATAGTCACTGAGAATTCATTCTTACTCTTTTTTTTTTTTATGTTGTTGCTTCTTTAACTCGGTGTTTGGGACACTTACCTGTAATGTTAACCCACATAGGCTCTAGCAGTTCTTCCAGCAAATGTTTATTATTTTATACACAGCAGAACAGCAAACAGAAGACTGAATATTCTCACCCTCCCTGGAATACCTTATTGCCTCGTAGTTAGCACACCACCCCCTAAGACATTGGAGATTATGGGTTCATACTTCTTCAGGGAGAAGAGGGAATTGAATGTGGGCCTCACATACTGGTTAATTGATCTAACTCCCTGAGCTATTGGATAAAAAGGCAGACTCTACTACCCCCACCATCTTTTGTTCTAGTTTTGTGTCTGTAACCTCACAAAATGTTTTTGAGGCAAAACTACTTGGCTAATTCAGGTTGAATTTGCGATCAGCTTTGTGTAACAACTGTGTTTGTCAGCAAAGGTACAACTGGCCAATAAAATTCTCCCAGCTCTAACCATTGCACAACCTGAATCAAGTACTTCAGTCTTTAATAGTCCCTCCCTCTTAATCACAGATTGGTAGAGAGAGAGAGGAATCACCTGTTTTTTGTGCACCTCCAAATGAAGCTATTTAGTTCATTAAATATATTCACAAAAGGGAAGATTTTGTTTTCTTGTTTCCAGAACAAGAATCTAACTACCTTTTGAAATTCCAAAAAAAATGTCAGTCTGGCTACCTGGCTACAGTATTTCTTTCTTCTTCTTCTTTTTTTTTTTTGCAATGTCATATGTGCCAAAGTTATTTTAAGATAATGAGCAATTTTAATCTTGCTTAATAAAAGCTTTTCATGGAGCACTCTAGGGGTATTACTAAACCACATTTTTTGGCATTTATTCAAGGGTATGTAAATCTTACCAACTGGCAGCTAAATATAGATGTCAGAAGTTCATAGCCATGGACTTAATTTAGCAGTAACTTTTCTTTTAAAAAATCTGATTAAAAGGAAATAAATTTGAATTCTATGAATCTTCTTTGCACTAATTTGAAACAGGGATAAGAGGAAGTGTATTGAATTCATCATTTATTTACCACCCCTGGGTTAAGACTTACTTTCATCCATCTCTGACATTTAGATCCATTTGAATTTTTGCACTCAATATCAAAAATATGATTTGGAAACATCTTTAATTTTTTCTTGATTTTCATTGTGAAAGAAAGACCCCTGGGAGTTGGCAACTATTAGCATGGTACTCTGTACATTAAATTAAAACAAAACAGGAAAAAAATGCAATAAAAACATTAATCTCCATGACAAATTTTATTGCCTATAAAGCCTCAGAATGAGCTGTGCAAATTAGGGACCCAAATCTGGTCCCATTTCATCTGAGGGTAGGTTACCAATTAATTGAATGGATAAAGGAAATGTCCAAGTTAACAAAGGCAGAAGTGAGTCTTGCTAACTGTTGTACACCTTGGTATTCTGTCCAGATATGAAGCCAATTGAAACAGATACAGTACAGTCTCATTACAATGAGCCCTATGAAACAGGGGAAAAAAGTTCGCTACAAAAGATGTTGGCCCTGTTCAACATCTTCATTAGCGACCTGGACGAAGGTGTGGAGAGCACCCTGTTCAAGTTCACTGATGACACCAAGCTGTGGGGTAAAGTGACTGGCAGGCAGGGACTGCATCCAGCCAGACTTGGATAGGTTGGAGCAGTGGGCGGATCTGAACAGGATGCCATTCAACAAGGACAAGTGCAGAGTGCTGCTCCTGGGGAGAGGGAACCAGCATTATGGTTATAGGTTAGGGGCTGACCCTCTCAGCAGCACAGAGGCAGAGAGGGATCTTGGAGTCCTGATTGACTCCAGGATGAATAGGAGTCACCAATGTGATGAAGCAATAGGCAGAGCCAACTGCACCCTGTCCTGCATCAACAGGGGCAACACTAACAGGTCCAGAGAGGTCTTGCTCCCCCTCTATGCAGCACTGGTCAGGCCACAGCTGGAGTACTGTGTCCAGTTCTGGGCACCACACTTCAAGAGGGAAGTGGAGAACCTGGCGCAGGTCCAGAGGAGGGCCACTCGTATGGTTGGGGGCCTCCGTGGCCAGCCCTATGAGAAAAGGCTGAGGGACCTGAATCTCTTCAGTCTCCGCAAGAGGAGACTAAAGGGGGATGTTGTGGCTGCCTACAACCTTATCAGGGGCCACAGCAGGGACTCGGGGAAAGTCTGTTTACCAGGGCCCCCCTTGGAGTCACCAGGAACAGTGGCCACAAGCTGAGGGAGGATAGGCTTAGGTTAGATATTAGGAAGAACTACTTCACTGTAAGGGTGGCCAGAGAGGTGGTGCTCTCACCTTCCCTGGAAATCTGCAAAAGGAGACTGGATAGGCACCTGGCTGGGGTGTTATGACCCCTCCCACCCCCAGTGCTCATTCCTGCCCATGTCGGGGGATTGGATTCGATGATCTGTCTAGGTCCCTTCCTACTCATTGATTCTATGATTCTATGAAAAGGGTGTTCATTGTAATAGTGTTAGTCAATGTGCTGCAGCATCAGAATGAAAAAAAAAATGGTTCCTGCTGAGATTTTTAAAGTGGGACCGTATTATTAAAAGTTTGTTTATAAGTTGGTACAGTACTACACTATGGGTGACATAACTCATTGTAATTAGCTTGTGTTAACTTTAAGGTACGTTAGACTATGTTAAAACCAGCATGTGCTGCAAGCAGTCACAGGGTAAGGATTAATATCTTCTCTAACATGCAGTACTCAGGCTGGCTGCTAGAGGACTGGCAAGCAGGGATGTTGCTAGGAGCTGTGAGTCTGCTCTGTGCCTGCCCTACTTGCTGGTGCTCTAGGTGCAGTGTAAGCTGGAGAGAAAGGGCAAGGGCTTCCTCTGTGCTTCTTAGTTCCTTCCTACCTACTTTCCATCAGCCTCTGAATCTCCCCTATGCCCAGGAGCAAGGGAGTGGTGTTTTCCCCCCTGCCTGCTCCCAGGCTTCTTGCAGCCCATGCTGTGCCCACATATCTGATCCAGCCCCTATTGGGCCCTGTGGCTACCTGACAGCTTCCCGTGGGAGAAAGGGGGCAGGGGACCCCGACAGGGACAATGCAGACCCAATCTAGGCATGTGGGAAGCTACCAGGAACACTTGTCCAACAGCTCCCTGCCCACCCCCTCCTCACTGTCCCCAGTGGAGAGCTGCTAGGCATTTGTGGGGCTCAATGATGGTGCTGTGGGCTTAATTTAGGGCATAGAGACCTGGTGGGACCACCCACCCTGCTCCCATGATAGCCCAGAAGCTCCCCAACCACCTACTTCCCCCACTTCCCCTGTCCCCCCCTCCCTTTTCCTCCCTCCTCTCCTGCCCCTACTCCTCCTTTCCTTTTACCCCCTGGGGCACCCCTACTCCTTTACACCTTTCCCCTCCCTTCCCACTCACCTGCTGCCCAGATGTCGGTCCAGGGCCATAGAGTCCTGGATAATAGCTAGTCCACTTTAGACCAGTGCCTCTTGGGATACTGAAGGACAACAAATTGGTGGTTTTCTCTTAGACACATAAAGGACACTTAGCACTTGTTAATGAGCCTGAGTGAGTGAGTGAGTGAGTGGAAGTTCTACTGATATGCTGAGCAGCTTGTGTTATATCAATACTTGCTTTCAATTCTCATCAATCTAGAGAAGAGTCAAAGGCTTGCAAAGCATTACTAGAGGCACTTTAGGATTAGTCATTGGAGCAATGTTCAGAATGGCCCAACATATGTGGAAATTGGGCTTTGTACCATTTAGTTCTGGATCCCTAGCTACCAAGCAGGTAAGTTTTGCCAGTTGACAGACTTCTTAAGTGGCAAGTTGTCCAAAGATTCTGACTGTATTTCCACTAACTGTATGCAATGAATATTCTTTGAAAAATGCAATTGCCTATGTACCTTTTAATATTACTGTTACATTTAGTTTCTTTTACTCGAAATACAAGTGCAAAATGATTCAAGCCCAAAGTTAGTCAAAGAAGTATTACTTCATTTTATATTAATAAAGAAACTTGCAAGCTACTCTTTGGAGAAATACTTTTATATTTACCTGTTCCTTTTTATAATTAATTTGGGGTTTAAATTAACAGTTAGCTTTATTGGGATATATTATGGGCCTAGTCTCTTCTCACTTTACCTAGAATAGGCAATCTACATCTTTCAGCCTGTCGTAGATGTGATGCCTATAAGTTCACTCAAGGGCATTGTGTTGCATTACACTTAGCACATGCTAATTTTAATTGGTGTTGAACTTAGCACATGCTTTGAGCAGTCACATATGAAGGGTTAATACTCACAGTAACCTGCCCTTGAAGAGCTAGCAAGCAGGGGTATGACTAGGAACCAAGCTGGTTCTGTGCCTACCCAGCCTGCCTGCTTGCAGGAGCAAGGTAGTTGGTCCAGATTATGGGCAGCCAGGGGCTGGCAGGGTCCCATTTGGATGCTTCTTGATCTGGAACTCTGTCTCAGGTAGCTCTGGTTTCTCACACATTTGGGATATACCCTTTGCTTTGCTGCTGATCTAGACAAATCATGGGGCTTAGTGATGGATAGTAGGGACAAGGCAGAGCTCTTCAATGAGTTTTTTGCCTTTCTCTTCTTAAATAGGAACCTTGACGAATCCTCAATATGCATCATTACACCACCAAGGGAAACATCAGCTGACCAGTGGTCAGTGCCGACACAGTAAAAAACACTTGGAGGGACTAGACATGTTCAAATCACCGGGACTCCACCCTTGAGTAATAAAAGAATTAGTGAGTGTCATAGCTGAACCACTGGCAAGGATATATGAGCACTCATGGAGCTTGGGTCAGGTCCTGGAGGATTGGAAGAGGGCCAATGTCACTCCAATCTTTAAGGAGAGAAGGAAGAAGGATCCGGGGAACTATAGACCAGTCAGCTTTACCTCTATCCCTGGGAAAATCCTAGAAAAAATTATCAAGGAACACATCTGTAGGAGCCCGCTGGCTAATGTGATGTGGAGGGGTAACCAGCATGGGTTTATAGCAGGCTAACTAACCTGCCTGACTAACCTAGTTTCTTTTTATGACAAGGCCACCAAATGTTTAGATGCAGGAGTCGAGGTGGATGTTATCTGTCTGGATTTCAAGAAGGCCTTTGACATGGTATCCCATACCATCCTTATAAATAAACTGGGGAGATTTGCCTTGGATGATTATACGGTAGACTGGGTAGCAAACTGGCTCAAGGGTCACACTCAGAGAGTGGTGGTGGACGGGTTGGTGTCAACCTGGAAAGATGTGTATAGTGGAGTCCCTTAGGGCTCAGTTCTGGGGCTGGTGCTGTCCAACATCTTCATCAGTGATCTGGATGAGGGGGGTGGGAAGCACCCTGTCCTAATTCATGGATGACACAAAAATATGGGGTGAAGCTAACACCCTGGAGAGGACAACCTAACACCCTGGAGAGGAGAAACCAGATCCATGCTGACACAGACAGGTTGGAGAAGTGGGCAGACAGCAACAGGATGCAATTCAATAAGGACAAGTGCAAGGTGCTGAATCTGGGGAGAAAGAACTGCCATCATACCTATAGGCTGGGGGGCGACCTTCTCTGCACCACCGAAGCAGAAAGAGGTCTTGGAGTCGCTGTTGACTCCAGGATGAACATGAGTCGTCAATGTGATGAAGTAGTCAGGAAAGCCAATCGCACCTTGTCGTGCATCCGTAGGTGCTTCACTAATAGGTTCAGGGAGGTGATTCTCCCTCTCTATGCAGCACTGGTCAGACCGCAACTGGAGTACTGTGTCCAGCTCTGGACACCGGAGTTCAAGCGAGATGAAGACAACGTGGAGAGGGTCCAAAGACAAGCCACTCATCTGATTAGAGGCCTGCAGGGAAGGCCCTACAAGGAACGGCTAAGGGACCTTAACCTTTTCAGCCTCTCCAAGAGAAGGCTGAGGGGGGGGCCTAGTGGTGGCATACAAATTCATAAGGGGAGAGCGACATGAAGTAGGTGATGATCTATTTACCAGGGCACTCCCTGGAATAACAAGGAACAATGGCCATAAGCTACTGGAGATCAGGTTTAGACTGGACATTAGAAAAGAGTTCTTCATGGTCAGGGTTGCCAGGATCTGGAATGGGCTTCCAAGGGAAGTGGTGCAAGGAGACTGGACAGGCACCCCAGGTTTGGTGACCCTTTTCTTGCCTGCCAGGGGCAGAGGGTCAGACTAGATGACTCACTGAGGTCCCTTCCAGCCCTAGAATCTATGAATCTGTGTCTAGCTTTCTCATACTGGCCCTACCTGCTTCAGTTAAATTAACCAATATTTAGCTCCGGTTCAAGGTCTTACATAGTACTGCTTCTCTCACCTGTTAGGATAAAACACAAAATGATAAAAAAATTGATTCCCCTCCACCCACACGGAAGCTACCATAGTTAAAGTATGTGGGTGCTGCATGGAAATTGTTTAGTAATTGAGATAAAGTTAAAAAAAAATATGGATTACAAAAAACAAATCTCCAGTTGTGGTTTGGTTTTCATCAGATCTTTTATCAGAGGTGACTCACCCATTCTGTGTTGGAGCATGCCACTGTCAACACCTTGGTTTCAATAATTTACTGTTTGTAGATTGAAATTTGCTGCAGCTTCCTGCATTGTGGTAAGGGAATAACATTTTATGTGGGTGGTTGAAGGGAGTGCCAAGAAGATATATAAATATCCTTTGTAAGTGTCAAAACACCCTCTGAAGTAGGCATGTTGGTAATAATAGTATCTCATCTTAGAGATAGGTAATGCATTTTTTTAGTAATGAAAATGATGCATAACTTTTTTTGATTAGGGTTATCAAAAGATTACAGAATTTGAGTGGGTGGCTATAGGGCATGTACACAGGTTTTGTATGCAGTACTGACCACCTACATTAAGGCATTTGGACAAGATCATACAGTACTTGTAAGGCCCTGACACTGCCTAGTGAAATGAATGGAATGATTCCCATTGATTTTCATGGATAGGGTCAGGCTTATTTTATATCAGGGAGAGTGTTGGTAGCACAAGGACTTACAGCACATGTTCTTTTAGGACGCATGTGGGAGTGCAAATAAATGAATTTGGTCCAAAAAGCTTCCAGAAAAACCCATTTCAGGGAATCATTAATGAAGCTAAAGTTGAGAAAAGAAATATCATTGTGGATCAGAAATTAGAGATGCAAAGCAAAGAGGAAAAGATTTATTATTTTTATCATAACTAATGGTTAAAAGAGCTTAAAAGTCCCCCAATTTTCCCTATCAGGAGTGGTGATAGATGTATATGTAAAAAAAAAATTGTAATGAGCTAAAAGTGGAGAGAAGTGAGGTGACAAAATTTGCAGGTGATACTAAGGGTAAGTTTGTACTGGGCCCTACAGCATAGTGTAGAGGTACTTGAACTAGCTTTAAATATATACTGGAAACATGTTAGGCATGGCAGCATGGAGCTCAGCATTGTCTAATTTGTTTCAATAACTCAGGAAGCAAAAAGACCCAGGCTTCATAGAGGAAAACTCAAAATACACCTCTGCTTAACATGCAGCAATCACTCTCAGAGCAAACCATTCTAGGATGTTTCAAGCATGGGATGGATGAGAATACAGGAAATGTTAAGACATCATTATATAAACCAGGGCTACATCTTTGCCAGGAGTGCGAGATTCACTTGGTCTTCCTATTCCAGAACAAGAATAGAACAGAAATAGTAGGGGTTTAGAAACAAATAAAGAGACTGATTAGGGGCGAGGAAAAACAAAACTATGAAGAAACAATAAAAAGATTAGGACCGTGTACCAGAGCTGGTCAGAAACCCTATGACAAGACAGTTTATCATTAGAAACTGCTTGGTTTTTTTTCTTTTCTTTTCTTTTTTAACCCAAACTTTTCAGTGACCCATTTAGTGGGGAGGTTTCCAGGTCTAGGGTGGAATTTAGGAAGAGAAAGATCCCAAAATAGCTAATAGGCCACTGGTTAAGACATTAATGCAGGATGTGGGAGTCTCAAAGAAACTCCCTATTCTGCCTGAGTCAGAGTAATGACTTGTACTCATGTCTTCTAGGCTAGGCACAGAAGTTACACATAAATTGATTTAAGTGATCAGAAACTGGTTTAAACCTGTAACAGAACAGAAGCTCAGTGCACATGGCTGTTCAAAATGGCTCAAACTGGTTTAAGATAAACCTGGTTGAATGTAGTATCAGACTTAACTGATTTGGGTCATACCAGTTAATAAAACTTCTGTCTCTGACTGTTTCCTGGTTCAAGTTAAATCAAAGTCCCCCAGCATCCCAGCATGCGCTGCAGCCCTGGGTGGGCTGGGCTGGGCTGGGCTGTCTGCTCCATAGAGCAGGGCTGGCCCTACCTCTCTGCTCCCTAGCTGGAACAGTGAGGACTGGCTGACAAAGTGGGGGGACAAGCCCAGCTGGGGTAGCAATCCAGTCTATTGGGGGTGGGGGGACTGCCCCCAGCCAATCCCTGGCTAGGGCCTGGAGCCAGGGAGAGGGGTTAAACACATAAACTTACTGCTGGCTACAACAGTGAACTACAAATCCCGGAGGCAACTGGAAGCAGGATGAGGAAGTGATGAGCAACCCTGCAGAGTCCTGCTGCTGTGATGCTGGGCTGCACATCACAGAGACCTTGGGGATAACAGGAAGAGGAAGAACACGCAGCCAGAGAGCTGTTCTCTAGCACTCCCCAGCTTTGGGCCTGAGCCACTGCAGGCATGTGGCTGCATTTCCAGAATCAAAAGTAAATGTCTGTTCATGTCTATTTCAATTTAATCTGTGCATCTTAGTCTAAACTGCAAAAATCAATTCAGCCTCGGGCTTTTTGATTGTCTGTACCTAACCCTACAACCCAGGTGACTGTCCAAACTAATTAATTATGGTCATTCCAGACTAAGTGGGTCTCCCCTTAGCTTTTTGGATTGCTTAAGTGGAAATTGCTGAAACCTTGACATTTTTCAAGCATCAGAATTCTATTTTTTCTGGCTAGCTTTGGTGATGAGGTAAAAGTACTGTGGAAACTATATACAAAATAATCCATAAAAGAGAGATTGGGAATAGCTATTCACCTTGTTTGTAGCACGAATGAAAGGGAATGTTCAATTACATGGATAGGTAGCAAATTTAAAAGTAATAAGAAAATATGTTCTCTCTATAAAGAAAGGCAGTAGAATTCACTGAGGCCAAGAATTTAGAAAGATTAAAAAACATTGGTCTGTTACATGATTTATGAGAATATTCAGTATTATGATAGCAAAAAGAAGCCTATATAAACCCCCATATTTTAGCACATAATCTAACCTCTATTTGAGATTAGAAGAAAACTTTCCTCAGGACAGGATGCCCGTATCCACCTCATATAAGTTTTCTGTTGCACCTGTTGCATCTAAGACTTTTCATTGTTGTAACCTGGATATTTAATTAGGGAGACCATTAGCCTGATTCAGTAATGAAACTCTTTTGTTGAGAAACTGAAAGAAATATGGCATGTGCAGATCTGGAAGAAAGTTTGGATTAGGGAATATTACTGTAAGGAAATCTCAATCCCTATCACATGAATTAACCTTTTGTTTTGAGAGCATCTATTAAGAAACTTCCATATTTTTGGTAAGTTGCCTGCTTGCCACTTCTGTTTTCTTTTTAGAGAAACCTATTGAGTTGGTAACACACTGTGCCCCCTGTAGAACCTTTAATATGCATTCAAAAGGAGGTCTTGAACGGCCTTATAGTAGTCAGGTACAGCAGTTTCCTAAATCCAGTCATTTTTCCTTTTTTGTTTTCTGTAATTATCTTGTCTACAAGAAATATGGAGTCCCCTTTTATGCCCCTGGGTATAGTGAGAGAGTGTTTCTAGTAGTTTGCCTCCTGCTAATAAGTCTGTGGATTTTAACATCTTTCCTACATCTTAAATAAATATTCCAGAGTTTCCATTTACTTTGCTAAAGACTATCAGTGATCCCACTGCTTTGAAGGAAGTGTCCAATAAATATATCCTTGAAAAGCTCCCTTGTTTCTTGCCATTTCACTTCAGAATACCGAGAACAAGGATCTCTCATACGCCTTGCAGTCCTGTCACTCACAAGCTTAGATGCTCTTATTTGTTGATCATCTGTTCTTAGGTGACCATCATTTCTTTGTGTGTCTTCTCCTTCCTCTCCTGGAAAATCCCTGTTGGTTCCTATCATCTAATCCTCATCTAAAATAATATGCAAATAACTATTTTTTAGTAAAGTCTGTCTTTTTAGTCAATACATTGTGTCCATCTTGACTCCAGCTATATCATATGATATCATACTCCTTAAACACTCAGAAGTTGTTATCTTTACCTAAAACTGTATTATTCTTTCATTTTTCTATGTTTGTTTTTATTTTGCTTTTATTTCTGTTAAAACTTTCAGGATTTTTTAAATTCTGTCTATAGCTACGGACCTGATAAAGTCATGGAAACATTGGACTGAACAGGACCTCCTAGTTCAGTGAGCAAAGTCCCATGCAAGCACAGGCACCCAGGTGATAAGGGTTGACAGGATCATCTACTTAGCCCCTCACAGCTATGATAGCCACAAATAAGCAATAAACAAAGATACACATTGACAGTGTGCTACAGGAAGGGAGGAAAAATAAGATTGATACCAATGCCTTTTTCCCCCTAATTTTTACTTTCATCCACGAATATGGTAGTAGTATTTACAACAGGGCTATCTAGGGTCTAGATTCTGGCCCCAGTCCAGTGAAGTTCTTAAGCACACGCATACCTTTGGCTAGATAAGTATCCAAATTGATTATAGAGGTTTTGGAAGTACTTCCAGGCAGCCTGAATAACGAGGCATACTTATTTTCTCTGGTTGCACAGATGCTCTTTAGCTAAATTAGAAAAAGAAAGCTTCCCCTCCCCCATATTCCCCAAGTTATCTTTGCTTGATTCAAAAGGGTCTGGATTATGATTCATGGGAAACGTTACAATAAATAATTTTGGGGGGTATAAAGACCATAATACTTTCATTGTGGTTTGGCTCCTTTTCTTAAAATATGAACAGAATCAAGGGAATCAAACTGTATATAAATCAACTGTAATGCTTGATGGGTAATATCTTACTCTTTTTCTCCTTGCCACACTTCTGTGCAATGCATTTCAGAGCCTCCTGCGCATAGCCCATTCAACTCTCCTAATACCTCCTTAGTGAACCTTTCATTGGGTACGGTAAGGAGACTTTCAGCACCGTTTGTTCTTCTCTCAAAGTGAGGCCTACACTGACATTACATGTATATAGAATTTTCCTTAGTTTGTCTAAGTTTCCTGTTTTCCCGTCCTGCCATTTTTTCTTACTATCCCAGATCATTTTCTTTATAATAAACACAGAGCACAGGGGAAAAAAGCCCCAAGCATTTGCCCCTTTCTCTGCTTGATACTTCCTTCTGAAGTCAGTCAACCAGGAAGAGCCTGTATATAATGTCAATACTTTGTAACATATTTGTAGTTTAAAGATATTGAGGGGAGTAACATTAACCCTCTAGCCTGCCTCCTTAGAAATTTTGGGCATGGTAGCATATGACTACTGGTTCTGAATGAATCTGGATAAAATCTTAATACTTTGCCTATTGCACCTCTTTTTAAGGTTCTTGTAGTGGTTTACAGACATGAATTTAGTTTTATAGTCTATGACGTAAATATTGTGAGTTTCATTTTAGAGATAAGTTGAGTTACAAACAGACCTATGTTTACATTTGCAAAGGTGGGCCTTCAGCCTCAGTGTCTGTTGGGTGCCTAGTTTTAGACAACTATTTTCTTTATACTTAGTGACCATGTGTAGCCACCCATTCATGTACTGTGGGCATAGACTTCCACTGTTTTCATTTAGTAGTGCTCTGAGTTGCTCTTAATTTGCACAAATGGAAATAGCATTAAAAGGCACAAGGCAATAGAGAATTAGGCCCAAAGGAAAATAGCTTTGATCTTGTTTTTCACTTGGTTATACAGGTTTGCCAATAAGGTTACTTCACTGAAGTCACTTGAAACTATTTAAAATATTTTTAAAAGTAAATTTGTTTTGATACTACATTTGTGTCTGTCCTGATGACATGATGATTACCTTCAGTTCCTTATACAAAAGGGACTAGTTGATAGCTTGTGAAGAGCCTTTAAAATGGGTTTTTAAGGGATGCCAGGTACATTTGTATATTTCTCAGGACAACTTGTTACCAGCCTACAGTATATTCAGTACATATCACGGCACTTGGAAAACTGTCAGGAATTCTTGTTATAGATCACGAATAAAAACATTCCATATTGATTCATGTGCATTTTCAAAATTTGAGGCTGTGTGAGAATGTTGTGTCATTTTTAATTAAAAAGAATGCCAACTGTATTTGGTTTCTAAGAGTCCTCTTTGCCAGGTTATGAGTAATGCCATGTTGTACATTCTACATTTTTTGTTCCAAGTTCCTCATTCTGCATTCGTTGTTCCAAGTCATGAATTCTGGATGTGGTGCTTGCAAAATAAATGTTCTATAGTTTTATTACCTTATTTTTTCAGTGAGTCTCAACTAAAAGAGCAAATTAATTTATATGAAAACATATCATCTAGCTCAGTAAAGCTGATAAGAGAATTACCCCTCCTTGCCCTTTTATAAGTAAGGCTTTTTTCCTGGTAGATATAGTGAGCAAATTAAGTTTTCCCAGTTTTGTAAGGCCTTGATTCTATGTTGTTCAAGATGGCAAATCCTACACAAAAGATGACCTCCAATATACAAAACCTTATCCTAAGCAAACACTTGTCCTAAGCCTTTTCTAGTGTAATTTTTGTGCAGCCTTTAATTAAAGTCTCTGGGCCATGAGCATTTCATCAGTTCAATTGGTAGCAGTATTTGGTTTTGCAGCTAAAAAGCTGAAAATTTTAGCTTGCTTCTTGGGTGGTTACTTAGTGTTTTAGCATACTGTGGGAGTTGTTACATTTTTTGGATTATTTTTCCCCTAAGCTATTAGCTGCAGATTGATGTTGCCATAAATTTATTGGATATTTATTGTTGGGATTACAGTGCTTTCAGATTTTAAAGCTTGATACTACAATTTAATTTGTTAAAATCCCCTGGTCCTTTTCCAGTTTTCCATGACTTTTCACAGACTGTTTCAAAATCCTTCTTATTTTCCATCTATTTATTTTTGAACCAAGCAAACAATCTGGAAGTCGTTGATTGACAATAAAAATGGAACCCTGCAATGCTATTAAAAAAGGAGCAGAGGACACTGTGATCTTGTATACATTAGACATACTTTCCTAAAATTTCCCACAAGTATGACCCCAAATTCAGCTCCACTGATGGTAGTAAATATAAAGCATGCTAGAGCACACCAGTGACTGCTGGCAGCATATTATTATTCATTAGTATTTTTTAGGTGTTTTAGCACTGGAGCTCATTGGAATTTCAGTCATGGATCAGGAGCTCACTGGGCTAGGCACTGTATGAACACAGAACAAAAAGATGATTCCTGCCAACTGTCTAGATGTGTTTTAAACAGGGCTAGATAACAGAGAGGCTAAAATGCTGGTGGGCAGTCTATTTTATATATGCATCAATATAATGTTCCCAGATTTATAATTGAGCAGAGGCAACTATCATAGACATATGTCCCATGAGTTCAGACAGACAGGTCTTGATAGCAGCTTCCTTATGAAGATCTCACTGCTAGTCACTCTTCTCTTCTGGGTTCCTAAAGAGGCATATCCCACTACAACAATTTGTCTAAACAAAAATTTCCATGTGGCTGCAGGTTGGGAGCTGACAGTCAGCATGCAAAGAGATGATTTAGACCTCCTAGCATAGAAATGGGATGCAGCTTATGTTTTGTGGTAGCAAGATATGTGGAGAAGGATCATTTGCATAGAGGAGATGGAGAAATCAAATGGCACTAGATTTTTATGGGCAGGATACAACTATCCAATGGTTATAAGAAGAGGTAGCCAACAGGAGTGATTTACAGTGCCAAATAACCAACAGGCTATCCATGTGCTGGAGAGTTACTGAAGTATGTACAGACAATGTGTAAGTGTTGACAGTGGGAGGGGTGGGGGGGACAACTGCACGTCACTGCTGCTGCTGGGTGCTGGCTCTAACCGAGCTGCAGTCCTGTGATCCGCTGATAGCACAGAAATCGTGCTGTCACTGCCCCCTCTGCTGCTGGTCCCTGCCTCCAGCCCATACCACACCATCAGCATAGACATCTGGGCAGGGGCTCATATCTTCCATGCCCCCACTACCAAGTGTCGCCTATGCAATTATAGGTGAAGGCTCAATATGCACATTAGTCCTTTGGTCAATCATCAGGGCCTTAGATGACGCTGAGGCAGTTTCCTTCACTTTTAACATATGCAATATTTACTGGCTGACTGGGGATTAAAGTATAGTTCAAGTATGTTCATATTTATTCTGTTCTTTGCTCACTTCAGAGCAAATAATTGGATGTCAGTAAAATACATTTACTTAGATGAGGCCCTGTCTGCGCAAAAGTCATGCCACTTTAGTTAAAGCAATACTTGCAATACTCCTATAGTGAACCCTGTTATACCACCATAAAAGTGCTTCTGCCAGCGTAGCTAAATACAATGCAAATATTTGATCGATATTATAATAGAGTATGCTGATCCTAAATTTAATTAATAGGTAACAAACATGGATGTCTTGCTAAATAAAGTTAGTAACATTTAAAATATCGGTTTAAAGTGTTTCCTATATAGAGTGAATTATACTAGTTATTGGTAATACTTAGATAGTTTCCCAAATTCCTAATTTTCTGTGAATTTTCTATATTGTGAAATTAAATTAATTATATGAAGTTCATTCATCAGTACTGAAGTAATTTCCTAGAGACATTTTTAATGCTTTATTTTGTTATCTCAATTTTCTGTTGTGCCATTATAGTATTCTTGGTTAGGATGAAGAATGAGAGGTCTAATACTTCATGGCTAACTACCTCTCATCCTTCCTAACCAAGTCTGAAGTCAGGCAGAAGGCCTGAAAGGGAAGGTGGGAGGGGGAACAAGTTTATGACTTTCAATGGAAGTCATTAGTCCATGGCCAACAGACTTTGCGGCCTCCAATACTTACTGATGTGTGTATCAATAAAGGCAGTGTAAGCTGAGACAAGTAAGTTCCATGTAGGAACTTACAGAAAGGAGATGGAAATCCAAGCCTGACCAAATTATATTCTTGAATTTCAAAGACAAGTTATAAGAATTTGAAAATCCATTAACAAAGATGTTTGACATTTCTTGGAAAGACATGATATTTGATGGTCTATAAGGAACAAATATAACCCTATTTTAAATCTGTTTTCACATTTGCGTTCCTCCCTATGTATATCTGGAAAAGAATCAGAGAATTAGAGGCGCTGGGTTAAATTCTTCCTTTGTGTAAATCATATTACAGGCAATGAAGTATCTAGAAAAGTCTGATATGTCCAAAAGATGCAAAAAAATCTACTTGGCCTACCTTCATAAGAGCTAATAATGACTGTACAAGATGGCTGAATTTTTCAGAGTAACACATGGGTCTAATAACACATAGATCTAGCAACATGCAGAGAGGAGTGAGGGATACCATAATCTAAAGTTTTTGGATCTCAGTAGTTTAATACAATGCCATAGACTTCTTTGTGCAGTTTGAATCCTTGTTGAAGAGTCATTATCCTGAATGGAGAAGGAATTAGAGAAATCATGAGAGACTTACCATAAAGAGGAAAGATATAGAATAAAAAATTCTGCAACAAAGAAAATGAGAGGAGAATCATAAAAATCTGTCTTGCAGTTTTTAACTTGAATCATTTACAGTCACCACTGAAGCAAAAGTAAGTCTATCTCGAAGGTTCCCAACAAAGAATTTTTAGTTCACATCCCATGATTCTCTGTCTTGGGCCCCCTTAAGAGGACATGATTGAAGCCTTTAAAAGAGGATGGAAAAATGACATAGACCCTTGATTTGGCTTTCCCACAAAAACCAAACCAAAACAAGAAATAAAAAGCTACATGGAGAGAGGGAGTAGAATTCAACATACAATACTGTTTTACAAAATGCAAGTAAAACCTTGTAAAACGGTCAGCTACAAAGATGCTATGTATAGTTGAAAATCTGAGATAAGTATTAAAAACAAAGCTGTGGATCAGAAGTTATATTCATGCTGTTGTATGGTGAAGTTACCTTTATGAACTTCATTCATTGTTACTAAAATTATTTGCTATAAATATATTTAAGAATGCTATTGTCTTAGCTTTTCACTATATTGTCATAGCATTTCAGTAGAACATGTTAAGCTCTCAGGGTCCAGTAGGCAGACTATATAAATGATTTAATCTTTGAGTGTGTGGAACCTGATTTGAACATATGTCCCCTTCTGGCAAAGATTTACATATATGCCTAGATTGCATTGAGTGTAATCTGAAGAACTGCTCACATAAGTAAATGTATTCTGGATCAGGACTTTAGATGCTCACACTCATTTCTAGAAACAGTTTGCTTTTGAAATAATAATAAACCTATAGTTAAATGACCAGGAACAAACTGCTTCCTTTAAAATGATCTCACAGGCCAGGTAGAGACATTACACTGTATAAGTGATCAGAAAGTAGTCTATATCTGCAACAGAACAGAAGTTTGGCCCACATAGACTTGTTTAAAAATGGCAAAACTCAGTCTAAGCCCTCCCTCCCCTTCCAACCCCCAACAAACATGCACACCAAAGGGTAAACATGCATTCGGCTCACTACCAATCTAAACTATGCTGCGTAAAGAAAACTTCATAACTTAAATTGATTCCATCTCAGGCTTCTTGAATGTATGTACCTAGCCACAGTCATCTGTTCTCAGAACTCCTGAATGCAGCATACCTCCTCCTTTACCTATAAGTATTGGTTCCAAATATTCCAACAGATATTTCAATCTAGCCAATATGCATTACAAAGAAGGGCTGCAAGCAGGGTAAGCAGTTTGCAGGACAGTGCCTGACCAATCTGGTTGCCTTCTATGATGAGATGACCAGCTCTGTGGATGCAGGGAGACCAGTGGATGTGATATACCTTGATTTTAGCAAGCCTTTTGATATGGTCTTCCACAACATTCTCTCAGGCAAGCTAAGAAAGTATGGGATGGATGAATGGACTGTAAATTGTATAGAAAACTGGCTGGATCATCAGGCTCAGAGGGTAGTAGTCAATGGCTTCATGTCTAGTTGGCAGCTGGTATCAAGTGGAGTGCCCCAGGGATTGATTCTGGGACTGGTTTTTTTCAATGTCTTCATGAGCAACCTCAAAGATGGCATGAATTGCATCCTCAGCAAGTTTGTAGATGACACCAAGCTGGGGGGAGTAGTAGATACACTGAAGGGTGGGGATAGGATTCAGAGGGACCTAGACAAATTGGAGGATTGGGCCAAAAGGAATCTCATGAGATTCAACAAGGACAAGTGCAAAGTCCTGCACTTAGGATAGAACAGTTGCATGTACCAGTACAGGTTGGGGGCTGACTGGCTGGGCAGCAGCTCTGCAGAAGAGGACCTGGGGGTTACAATGGACAATAAGCTGAATATGAGCCAACAGTGTGCCATTGTTGCAAAGCAGGCTAACAGCATATGGGCTGTATCTGTAGGAGCCAGCAGGTCAAGATAAGTGATTATTCCCATCTATTCAGCACTTGTGAGGCCGCATCTGGAATACTGTGTTCAGTTTTGGGCTCCCCACTACAGAAAGGATGTGGACAAATTGGAGAGGGTCCAGTAGAGGGCAACAAAATGGTGAAGGGGCTGAGGGACATGACTTTACAAGGAAAGATTGAGGGAACTGGGCTTATTTAGTCTATAGAAGAGGAGACTGAGAGGGGATTTAATAGCAGCCTTCAGCTACCTGAAGACGGGTTCAAAAGAGGATGGAACTAGGCTGCTCTCAGTGGTGGCAGATGACAGCACCGGGAGCAGCACCCCTCCCCCGCCCCTTCCCTAGTCCCTGCCTCATTCCCTCCCTCCCTCACCACCATGGGAACAAGGAGCAATGGTCTCAAGTTGCAGCAGGAGAGGTTTAAATTGAATATTAGGAAAGACTTTCTCATTAGGAGGATGCTGCAGCATTGGAATGAGTTACCTAGAACAGTGGTGGAATCTCCATCCTTGGAGGTTTTTTAAGACCCAGCTAGACAAAGCTTTGGCTGGGATGATGTAGTTGGGGATGGTCCTGCCTTGAGGAGGGGGTTGGACTAGATGACCTCCTGAGGTTCCTTCCAAGCCTAATTTTCTATCATTCTATGATTCTATACAAAGGTGAATAAAACTTATACACTAGATTGAATACTATTATCTTCCAGTGAAAAGCCTTTTTAAGCATTTATATTGCTGAACTGTTTTTTCTTGCTTGCTTTGCAGATTGGGATAGTTTAGGATGTCACTTTAGATGGAAACAGAAACCACAACACCATCTTCACTGTGAGCAAAACTCTTTCACATCTATCAAGTGTCTGAGCGGACAAAAGAGCTTTGATCACTTTCAGTCCCTTTTAACAAGGGACTTGTTTTAATTATAGAATGCTTTAGCTATGATTACACATTTGCCTGGCACAGTTGGCATATGACATCATTTTATAAAAGCTTGGGTTTCTTTAGAGCATTCCAGCCCTAGGCTGCTGCTGTTAGAACTAAAGCAGCAGCATTATTTTCTATCAACTGAAGAAGGTGTCTTTCAATTAAAGCCAATAAAAATAAGATAGTATTCTAGCACCATTCCTAAGTAATGACAGCAAGGCAGCAATCACCTGATGGAGACTTGTTCACATTAGCTACTGCATCCATCTCTGGTGACCTTATGACAATACTAAGAACTTTCCCATTCTTTCTTAGAAATAAGAGAAGCATAGAATTTCCAATAATCCCAACACCAACATTAATTATGTAACCCTGATTGTTCTTGGAAAAATATGCTAGGGAATATTTTTCTTTCCTAAATTGTATGCTGAATGACATGTATACTATAGATTAAAGACCAGATGAAGTCAGTATAACATGACAGGAAGCTTGTGAGTCTCATTAATAGTGAAGACTTAGAGTATTACAATATTTTATCACTTATACAAAAGTGTATTTTAGTCTATCTGATTTCTATCAATATCTTTTTTCGTAGAACAAAAAGTGCTTTACAATGTAGAAGCATGAATGTTTGCTGTGAAAGATTTTTTGGGAATAAGGTGATGTGGGATAAGGAGGCCTCATTAATTACATTTTAAATAGCTTTTGGGGGAATAGAATATAGAGTTATTCTTCACTCGCACTTCACTTTTGTGACTGTCATTCTGTCAAAGTTAGGATTTTAGGGTTTTTTCTTGAAAGTGCCTTTGACTTGATGAATGATTTTGCACAACTTAGAAAGATGGAGACCTTTCAGTTTCTTGCATATGACTGTACATATACAGGTTTCCCTCGATTTATGTGGGTTCTTTATATGCAAGTTCACTCTTACACGATGAGCATATTTAGATCCATAATTTGTTATATGTGAGGCAAATTCACTCCTATGCAATCAGCATTAATACCCACCCTCCCCGCCCAAGCAGGTAAGTCTGTGGGGGGAAAGGAAAGGGCCATGGCCACAATCACCCCACCTCTGGCTGCAGTGGCCCTGGGAGCAGCCAGTGCCAGCTGCCTGCAGCTGCTGTACTGCACCGTGCTCCACCTGTCCCCCTGCCCTTGGACTCACCCCAGTTCCTGGGCTGCACCATGCCATGGTGCAGGCAGCAGGTGTCAGCTGCTCCTGGGACTGCTCCAGCAAGGGCTGGGATGAGTGCAGACAGGAGCCCTGTGTGGCCTGGGGAGCAGCACTCACCCCAGCCCCAGCTGCAGCAGCCCCGGGAGCAGCCGACACCAGCTGTCTGCACCAGGCCATGGCACAGCCCAGGAGCAGAGGTGAGCGGGGACAGGAGGAGCACAGTGCAGCCCAGCAGCTGCAGGCAGCTGGCTCTGGCTGCTCCTGGGGCTGCTGCAGCTGGGGTTGGGGTGAGTTGCTCTGTTTCCTTTGCTTTGCAGCCTTGTGCAGCACTGGGAGCAGCACCCCTCCCCCGCCCCTTCCCTAGTCCCAGCCTCCCTCCCTCACCACCATGGGAACCTATCCCTATTTGTTACATTGTAAAGTGAGTTGGCTTTATAAGAATTTGATTTAAGTGCCATTCTCCGGAAACATATGTACAGCATAAATCGAGGGAACTATATACTTTAAGTATGCTTCTGTAATGACCGTGCTAGTGCTGCCTATTGCTAACTTATTATAACAAATTTTCACACATTACTTTTGTACTAAAATTTTCCATCTTGTTTTTAGTTCAGAGGTGATTTTTCTTTGAGTGTTTCATTGAGATCAGCTAAATCACTTTAGAGTACTGTGGATAATTAAAATAAACAAACATACAAATGCCTCATCACACCATGGTATTTCCAGTGCGCATAAGCCTTGGTCTTGCTCCCATTGGCTTCAGCTCTGCTTTTATCTCCTTATTTTGAAGGTGAAGTATTGCTCAGTGTTCTTTTTGTAATTTTAGCTTGTCCTCTTTCATATTTTTATAAAAATACTTCAGCGTTGTTATTGCATATAAATATATTTTCCCTAATGTTCTCCTCCCAAAACAAAAGCTTTCAGGTAATCTACAGGAGGTAGTATTTCTTAGAGTCATATTCTCTTACTAGCCTCAATGCAAGTGAAAACAGATGCCTCAGTTCATGATAAAACTGATAAATGTTAGTATGGTCAGTGTTGATTGTGTCAGATTTTTCTGTCAGTTCATTAGCTGGTGATTTTTTCTCAAGACAAGGCCCAAAAATTCTTGCATGGTTTCACTTAGGAGCTAGTATTCCTGAGAATTTGACTGTCTCAAGATTCACATTTTTCAGAATTGTTAATAAAATATTGTAATATGCTTTGTATGTATCTTCAAAATCTTAGTATTTCCTCAGGCCACTTATTCTAATAGGATTTTGAGCAGTTCTTTGACACTTTTTTGTATATATGCACCAAAACCATATTACCCCATTTTCTATATTGATTATTCTATGTACATAATTCTATGTAGATTACACTACATCTAGTTTTTCTGTTGTTGATTGTGTTACTGTAGATATGATTTGCAATGTATATTGTCTGTCCATTTACACCCAGGGCATGAGGACTGTAAATAGGAATCCATAACTTATTAGGTATGTGTATGAATGCAATTTGATCCCATTTTACATTTGGCAGTTTTAGCCCTCCATTTTCACAAGGTTGAATATAATTTTATTTTCTTAAGCTTTGGATTTACATGTCTCCAAAAGAATCATTCATTCTATTTTAGAAAAATATCCCCTTGTAGTGCCTACAGGGAACATCTGCATGACAAAATTAAACTGTGGTGCTGTAGTCATCTTTATCACACTAATCCTTCCCTAGAGATTAAGACTGAATTTATGCTAGCGTCTGAAGTCTTGCAGCATATTTAACATGGCTGGTTCCATATTATTCTTAATTATGCCATTTAAGCCCCTGTTCAGTCTAATGCTTAGATAAGTCATGTTCTTCAGGACCCATTTATACTTCCAGGGTGAAAAATTAGTAGGATAACGTCATTGACAGTGGGAGCAGCTATAATTTTCTCCTATTAATGTGACATACTGAAACCTTATTAAATTCCTTGATCAGAGCCAGGAATGCCAGTCTTCTGAGATGGTAAACGATGCCTACACACTATAAACCAGCTGTATTTTCATTTCAGAGTGGCCTTAGCACAGGCCAGAGACATAATTTTGCCATACACTTCAGATTATCCTGTGCTTACACTGTAGGGCTAGCCTTCTGGAAAGGATTAAAGGGCTGATTCTTTTTTTGGTGGCGAGGTGGGGTGGGGAAGAGGGGGAGACAGAGTGCTACCCCTACCTTGGCTAGGCTCCTGGTACAGAGTTGGTAACAATTTTAAAATGTTTTGCAAGATACTGGTTCCATCTACATGAGTAGGTAATTGTGCAGTTGTTACTGTGCTGTCGTTGAGTACTTTCATAACGAAGTACTAAAACAAACTAAACCAAGTAGCATCGCCGCATGGTTTTTTCTGGTGCTGCTGCGCAGTAGCAACAAACTATAGCACAGTAGCTTGTGTAAGTTACAGTACTGCCTTTCCTGTCTACACTCTTGATTCCTAGATACACGACCCTCTATTTGTCTATATATTTAAATTGGTTGAAGGAACCCAGTTACTATACAAACCAGATCACCATTTGTGGCTGCCCTGTCCTCATACCATTCCACCAACTTTTGTGGCATCCATATATTTTTATCAGCAGCAGTTTTTATATTTATAGCAAGATGAAAATATTGAATAGTTTTGGGTCTAGTACCAGTCCTGGCACAGCTCCACTGGACACACTTCCACTTAATGGATAATCATTTCCTATCATCATCTACTTTTGAAGATCTATCAATCAACCAGTTCTTCATCCATTTAACGTGCACAGTGTTAATCTTCTAATCAGCCATGTAGTACTAAATTGTGAGTGCCTTACAAGAGCAATATTACTCTACATAGTTATCTTCTTTTAATTAAACTGGTAATTATCTGAAAGAACTCAGACACATTTGTTTACACAACATTAATACTCTTTAGGTGTTCTGGAATTTCTGGTGTCCAAGATTAATTAAAAATGAACATCAGCCCCCCCAGAGATTTTATGTTAGTTCTTGGAAGACTTTGGGATGCAAGTTATGTAGGTCTTTTAATTTATGTTTATCTCCTGTAGATGTTATTTTAATATGGGTTACTAATGTACTGGGAAGTAATCTGTCATCTTCATGAATACAAGTATATCATCATGCTTCTTTCCAAATACAGAACAGAAATCTTTCATGAATGCTTCTGCTTTTTTGCAGCATTACTGACAATGTTATTGTCTCTAATAATGAAATTATACCATTTGAGGGATTAATTTTGTTCTTTAGTATACTTAAACTCTCTTTTTGTTGTCAGGCATGGATTTGTACCTGATATCTCTGCTTTTCTTTAAGCTTTTTACTACTTATTGATATTGGTTCCTATATATTCTCTCCATATTTCTACTGGCTATTTTTGGAATGGTTCTGAACCTGAATGTTCTTTTCTCTTTTGACTGTGTATTGTATTATTTGGTCATATAATATGATCTTAAATGACTTCCAGTTTTCATTCACATATTTCTGCCTGTTTCCTTTCAGTCAATTTTCCTTATAATTTTTTCAGCTTTTGGAAATTACCTCTTTTGAGACATCTAGTATGGCTATTACTAGTTAGGATATTACATTATCTGTTTGCCCATATCTATTGTAATTGGGTCATATTCAGTGTCCCCCTGGTAACTGCCACACTTGTACCTCAATAACTTACTAACTTTGTCCATCACAATAAAGTCCAACCTTGAGATTATTTTCATGATTATACATAATGCCTCCAGTATATCTCTCTCAACTATATACTGTGCTATTGAGTCGGTGTCAGATAAGATTAAAGTAGATCCTTAATAATAATTATTGTAGTCATTCCCACTGATTTTCATGTTCTTTCTGGTGGCCAGAGTTATTTTGCTGCTCAACAGAATGGCCATCAGAGCCATGGTCATATGAATTAGAGAAAACTTGCTAAGATCTTTCTCCAGGAAATTATATGCTCCATGGAACTGCCCACCTCAGCTATAAAGGATGTATGGCCATTGTGTAAAACTCCTCAGAAAACAGGCTTTTAAATTTGTTGGGGGACCCCAGGAGTAACTTGTTATTTTTTGCTGAAATTTCTATCAGTCAGCTTATGTTTTCAGGGCTGTATATAATATGAAAATGCAAGATGCTCTTTTAAAGTTAGTAATGAAGAGTCACTTAAAGGTGTAAAGTGTTGTCAGGACTTGTAGTAGAGATGATATACTTTATTAGACCAACAAGATATCATCTCTACTACAAGTCCTGATTGCCTTTTCCTCTAGGACCATACAGCTAAACCTGGATACCTAAAAGTGTTGTTAAATTTTGTATGTTCAGGCATGTCACTGAAGAATACCATCTACTATGACAAAGTTTATCTAGCAACAGTCCCATCTTTGTTGAAGGTATACAGTGACAGTATAGCAACATTCAAAGTAGAAAGTCATTGGCTGTGCAAGTAATGCTGCATATAGCAATATTCCTTTTAGGTATCTGCACAAAGTATAATATGCCATAGTATTTTGGGGGTGTGGGCAGGGGGAGTACTCCTATGTTTTACCCTGTGTGGGCATTGCCATTGTGTCTACTCACTGCAAGAAAGCTTTGTTTAAAGAGGGGTGCACCTTGTCTAAAAGGCCAGCTGGGATGCCACAAATAGTGACTGTTCTATTTATGTCTGCAGAGTAATTACAATGGAATTTAAAGACTTGGTTTATAGATCCAAGACGAGGATCTTCTGTGTACACTAAAAGGGTGAATCCTTTCCAGACCACTTCTTATTTGGCTGGGTTGGAACTTAAGGAAGCATTTCAGTGTCAGCCAAAGCTGTTTTTAGAAAGACCTGGGTGGGATTCATGCTGTTGATATCCAAATAAAATGAGGCCCTGATTTTAATCTCTACATGGTTACTTTGTTGTAGTTATGAAACCATGAATTAACTTTAAAGTTTTCAGGGATGAAAGAAGACATATAGGCAAGTGCCTGTTATCTTTTTTAGTTCCATGGGAAAATACTTTAACCAGTGTCCTGGTGGCTTTATTTTGTGGACTTGTCTTTTGTTTATCTTATGTCTGTGTGGTATGTGTTTTATTTTGTTTCCTGTAAGAGCAAGAGAAAGAAGGTGAGAGTGGTGAAAAAAATGTAAAGGGAGGAAAGGGAAAACGCATCTGTTTGGAGGCCAGTATGTTGATTTTAGACAGTTCAGAGAGTATTTCCATTTAAAAAAAACCAACCCCCCCCCCCCGGCAAGTTCTGGCCTTATGATGGACCTGTATGCAGGGTCTAACAATACTGTTTTTCTGCTACATGATACTGGGTGTATCTACATGTTCATCAATGTACAGGAATTACTGTGCATTTAGTTTAGTACTTGTTTAACAAAGTACTAACTAAATGCGCTAACTATAGTTACTGCGTGGTAGCACCAGTGCATGGTTTTTTAGTGACACTTACTATGCAGTAGCTTAATACTACTGCATAGTAGTGTATTAGCATGGTTTTTGCCTGGTATGCAATTGCACAGTAGTATTAGGCTACTGTGCATTAAGCGTCTTGTATAGACATGCCCACTGAGTGCTAATGCTGTAGCGTTTCTCCTGGCTAAAGAATGGCTTGCAGAGCTCTAATGGAAATGAGAATAGGTGGGGAAATGTGGCTTTGATTACTGGGTATGTCTGCAAAAAAATTGCATTCAAAGCTATGAGAGAATACTTTCCTCCTCCCAGAACATTACCCTTTCCTCAGCAAAATAAAATGTAGGAAAGATTTGTCCGTGAAACTTCCCAGGGTACAAATTGTGGCAGTATGATTTTAACCCATTCAATTTCACCCCCACTAGAGTTTAAAAGAGAAATATTTTCACACCTCTGGCAGTTTGTGTGTGGCAAGGGATAAACTTATTCACAGCTAGCCTGTTTTCCCCACCCATTCTAATTATTCCTATTTTAGTTCAGCTCTTTAGGCTACGCTCTAGCTTGCAGGTCCAGTTAGGAGAATACGTGTTTGATTGAAGTCTATTTTACTGAACTAACATCTGGGCTTTCCATGTTGGCACTTAGTTAAGCATTGCTCATTTGCACATACACAAACACGTGGGCACATTCTCCTTTGCTTGTTCATTTATTATTAATGAAGTTAGCGGGCTGTCCAAGGTGTGACTGGAAAACAAAATTTGACACCCTGTTCCCAGCTGAGGTTAATGATCTCCACCAAAGAACGAGAGTTAGGAACCTGTGCACACAGACATTTTGCTTCCTGCTTTCCTGGCTGCTGCTACTTATGAGAATGACTGAGACAAAACTCCTATCTTCTTTGCTAAATTGATATGGCTGGTATGTCAAAGGTGCTTACTTAAAAGCAGAACTGTGTGAAGAACTGCCTTTTCAGTTGGCTGACTGAACTGACCTTTTTAACAATACTTTAAAAAAGATTTATTAAAAGTGAAGAGCATTCCAAAATGAAATGTTTTTCATAGAAATATCAAAATATTTCATTTGGGAAACATAAAAGCAAAATCTTTCAACTTTTCTAGAAATTTGTGGTTGGTTTGCTATTTATGGTTTTTTGTTTTTGAAAATTAATTTGCAGAAACTTACAAGAATTTGCCAAGTACTTTGGTGCAGCCAAATCTGCTTTTCTTTACTGAAAAAACATTTTGTTCAAAAAACTTTGCCTATCAGTACTTACAGTTCTGTTTCCCAAAAGGCATTTCTCTTATTTCTGATACTATATACTAGACACAAATCATTTGTATGGGAACTTAACAAGTCAGATTGTTTATCTAGGTTGCTTTGGATGAGAGGAGAGTGGAGGGGTGAATGGTTTGTTTCATTCTAGAGAACCTTTCCCCACCCTCTCTGTACAGAGTCTGCCCACTCAGACAGTTCAAGAATGGACTCTAAGGAAAAAGCTTAGCAATGAGATAACTAGACTACTTTGAACTTAAAGACCTTAGACACACACTGACTGACAAGCTTGTTTCGGTATTTCTGGTTCATCAGCACACCATGAATGGGATGCTTATTAGTTTATATTTGATTTATCTTGTTGTGAAATTATAATTCGGGGTAGATCTACACAATAAGGACATAATTAGAAAATGAACTCTAAAAGTTAAAAGCATCTGAAATGAATCTGGCTCTTTCCTATTTATGAAGCATATACACCTCCCACCCCTCTGCCACCCCACCCAATTACCCCATTATGGTTTACTCCCTGTGTTTTATGTTCTGGTTCTCCACAATGTCATAATCGGTATATTAGAGCCCCTACAATTTATCTGAGTTTGTACTTTTGTGTAATGGTAGTTAGATATGACAAGGGCCTCTCTCTCTGTCAGACATTGTATTTGTATGTGTGTGTACGTATACACTAACATCATGTATACACATACACACACATATAGCGCTACTGTGAGGGAAAGAAGCTGATTTTGTGAAGGACAAATATAATTATAAGATTAAACCAAGGCAGATGTGCCAAGAGGAGGGATGAAGTGAATAATACTGTCCTCCCTGGAACTGATGAGGAGGTATTGTGAATTCTGTTGGGTGTTGAGTGAAAAGACCATCTGTTGCAGGGGTTTTTACACCAGGATTATACAGATAATCCAGGTTTTGTGCCAAAAGCGACAGACTTTCAATTATTTTCTTTTTTTGAACGTTCTGATAGCCATGGCTGCATGCAGATGCAGCTCATGTTGGCAAACAAAAGCAACTCTGCCTATCAGGAAACAAGCTTTTAACAGAGTAGAGTTGGAGTGATGTTGTAGCCATTGTGGTCCAGAAAATTTGTGAGAGGCAAGGATTTTTGTGGGTAGATATCTCTTTAGTGGACCAACTATATGGTTAGGATAGGCTAAGACAAGCTGTCAAATTCAGTGCATTTGTCTTCAGTAGAGTAGTTAGTAGTTTGAGGCACTTGTGTTCATCCTGAGGACGTCCTCATTCTCAGCTCACGGCCCTTTGAGTTTCCCCTCCATCGAAGAAAAAAGAACAACTAAACTCCTGATATTTTAGTGAGCTTTTACAAATATTATTACAACTGTGCTGACAGAAGCGAGACCTGAACTTTGGGTCAAAGGTTACTTGTTAAGCAAATAAAGTTCAATGTCTTGTCACAGTTGTCTGTAGCTCCAACAGAGTTAAATTTTCATGTTTCCCAGTATAGGGGGTGGGAGTGGGGGGAAGGATTCCTAAATGGAAATTAAATTAATAAAAAAAAAAAAAGGATTCAAGTACATATGTGATAAAACACATTTTATGTCTTTGTGCCTTGTGGACCTTGCTTCTGTCCACAGACTGTTAAAACTCACTACACTCCCCCCCCCCCAAAGTTACATGGCAGGTTTCAGCTCCAATATCCTGCTCTTTCAAAGTGGGCAAAATGCCTGGTGAAATCAGCAAACTCATAAACTAGAGTTCTAACATGTAACAAGAGCTGAATATAGGAAGTAAAACCATCACACAAGTTTGAGGGAACAATTTTTGCTCTTGAAAGCTTAACTGAGGCTAAATCATCATTTACTTAATTCAGTTGACATAATTTGATGCTGGCAACAGTGAGTACATATGTATTGCTGCAATTCTAGTGAATGGAAAATGTCAGAACCTGTTCAAGTGTTTTGTCAGTTTATGCTCTATAGTAGCTGGAGACCTAAATGATTGTAGTGATTCTGCTGAAGCTCAACTTTTCCCAGTGGAGAAGTCCTACAGAATGTAGTAAGGAGGAAATCAGTACAGTTGTATAGGCATGTAACAGGATTCTATAAGCTGAAAACCTATACAATATATAATGTTTACATAGTTTTTAAACTATTCTAGTGATTGCAACCAAGAATTATATACCTACCATAGAACAACTCTAAAAAAAAAAAAAAAAAAGACTAACATTTTTTATTAAATGCTACCAGACTTTTCCAAAAGCATTCATATAAACAGCAAACAAAATGGCAGTGGTTATGAGATACTATTATGCAGGGACAGGCAGTTGTTTAGCTCCCTATGCCCATCTCTGCTGATGGAAAACAGCAAAAAACCTAGGCCTACTCTAAACCAAACCCAATTCATCCTTCCTAGTTCTATGCACAACACCCCAAGATCATGGTCTTTTTATTCTGTTGGTATAGAGATTGCTTTATGATTTATTTCTGGTACAGGAATGAACCTCAGAGTGCATGCTTTGATTGTTATAAAGCTGCCACTTGGTAACGTTTAGGTTTGTGAAATATCTTCCAAATGTGAATTGCATGTAAGTTGATTTAACCTGAACTAGAATTGCTCTGTTCTTTGCAATGTGAGGATTCAAAATCCATAGTTAGCATTATTTGTTTTATTGCTGATTATTTAGCACTGAGTTAACATACTTTTCTCAGACTCATTACCTCAATGGCTAAAAGCCCAAGTTCTTTCAAACCCCCCTCCCCACTTCTTTCCTATCAGTCTCTAAAGTACAGGTATGGATTTTCAGTACAAATCCTCCTAGCACTTCTGTGATGAACACAAGTACTCTCTCCTTTTTATAGACTAGGAGCTGAGACTGGGGCTATATCAATACTGCCTCCTTCATGTGCCTGGGACTCCCATCGAGGCTATAAACCCTATCTACTTCCTCCCAGTCAGCTTAAGCCTGGCAGTTAACCAGCATGGATGTGCATTCTCAAGTGTGCACCCTTCACTACTCTGCCTTGGGAGAGTCAGAGAATGAAGACCAGGTGTGTGCATGGGACTGTTGTAAGATATGTGCACAAACTGATGAGCTTGCACGTGCATATGCAGTGGGAGCTAGTGGATGGAGTTGATTTCCTGAGAGGTATTCCCTGGCTTGTCAGGGAGACAGCATAAGCATGGATTAAGCAACTGACCCAAAGTCACATAAAGAATATGTGGCAGAGCAGAGACTTGGACCCTGTTCCAAGTCCCAAGTGAACACCATAACCACTGGCACCAGCTTCTTCAAAGGAAGGACTTTTAAGGACTGGATAGTTGTGATATAACCCATTTAGATTACGAAATTTCCTACCTCTCATTAGCCAGCGGTTGAATTATACCATTACTATAAGGGTTTATATTTTTATTTACACACGTGTGTGTACACAGGTGGATGTCCCATTCTTTTCTAAATTTAATTAAGCTATTGGCCTCAGTGATACATGGTAAACACTTTGCACAATATGTATTTCTAGTACTAGATTGCTTATCTTTACAAACAGCCTGGAACTTCCTGTGGTACATCTAAGGCAAACAACAGAAAAGTATCAAAGGGCAACTAATAACTGGAAAAAGGATCAAAACCTAATAGCTGCACCATGTAATTACCTTCAGAAAAATGAAATGGTATCTGATCTACTGCTGTAAAATAAGATGCTGAGTACTGTAATGTGGATGAGCACATATAGTCCATGTGCAGTCTGTCTGCCATCAAACAGGCTTTATTGATTTACAAATATTAGTTACCTAGTCCTCAAAACACTGCTGCTAAATAACTGACATTTTTACTATTAAGATATCACAAAAGGGGACTCTGTGACAAAGAGCAATGAGAGATTTTGTCAGACCACTCCAAGTTTCTTTTCCAAGAAACCTGTGCTTGATAGAGGAAGAGGGAGCCAGCTGTATCTTAATACCACTTTTGCACATCTCCATGTTCTGGGGCTTCCCTTGCACCTGCCCAAACCAAATAATAGGGCTTTTCTAACATGTATGTCATATGTACTGAACTCCTGTTTCTCTTGGCTGAATGAAGCGCATTGGATCTATACAAGCAGCAAAGAGTTAAGAAACAAAGAAGCTCAATCCTGGTGGAAGAAGGCATAAAGAAAAGTTGTTTTAATCTAATGAAGATTACCAGACTGCTGCAGAAGCCCGCCCCCCTCCCCCACCTAAAGCGCAACGGTCGAACCTCAGAAAAAATGCACTAAAAATGCACCAATTGACTGAACCAATAAAAAAAGAGGCAACTCTCTACACCATAACCAAATTATACAAACAAACAATAAAAGCAGAATGGTAAATCAGCCAAACTTGTAAAAACTAACTAAGTAGTAGAAAAAGTAAAAAAAGAAAACAGTTCTCTATTCTAAAAATATTAAACACACAAATTAAAGCAAAGACTTCTTCACTCTGGATGAGACAGACTTAAAATACAAATACTACTTTTGTCATAACCTGAATAGAACTTGATTGGATCTTGATAAAGGATATAATACAAAAATATTCTTTCTACCTACAGAAGCTGGTAGAAGATGACTGGTATTATTTTTAGTGTTGCAACCTTTGCTGTAAAATCAGTGGATCTGATCCTATGACACAGTGCATTGGCAACCTGCTTTGCCCACGTGGGGAGCCCTATGCAAATTGAAATACCTTGCACTCAGCGCTCCTTTCATTTACTATTCCAATGTTTAAGGGATAATATGTTGGTATATCCTGCAATACAAGGCAAAGGCACAATGAGCTAACAGTGCCTGGGGAAAGGGGTGGGGGCTCAGAGGTTTGCCAACAACTGTAGAAAGGGATGGTGGGGGGAACCTGCCTGGGTTACTGCTGATGCTGCCTTTGTAGCAATATGAGCTCTGGTGCAGCAGCAGCAGACCTGTGGCTGGGCTCCCTGTTACCTGACCTGGGTGCCCTGTTTGCCTCCCCCGCTTGCACCCTGCAATACATACATATTGGTTGCAGGCCTATGTTCCCAGAGGGGATGGGGGCACCATGCCACTTTTTCCATTCAGCTCCCAGATGCTCTGCAGGGTCTGGTGCTCCTCTGCCCAACTCCTGTGGATGTGTAGAGGCAGAACATTGCTGCCCCTGCTTTGGCAAAGACTTCCAGAGAGGCGTGATTCTTGTGGCCCCTTCTAGTCAGCAGCCGGGCCTGGTGGTCTGCTTGCCTAAGCCTAGTTATGCTATTGATACAAAAGGATGAAAGGTGGTGTAAGATTTAGGTTAAAGGGGAATAATGGAGACTTTAACATAAAACCTTTGGTACGTTCTTCCAGATCCTTCTTATAGGAAAATTAAATCATGCATTATTTGCCCAGGTCTAATTATTAGCGAATCGTAGAGTTATATCAATGTTATTAAGAAAGTAAAAGTTGCTCTAAAAATGACAGTTCAAACCAACTTGAGGCTTTGTTACATGTACTTTGAGCTGCTTAAATTTTGATCAGTGTTAGTGCTAGCTGGAGTTTGGAGCAGTCACACATTCAAGCCAGCAGGGGCATGAAAGGTAAGAATCCCCCCCTCCCATTTTGGGTTTCCCTTTGCCCCCTGCCCCTCCCCACCCCCGAGCTCCTTCCTGATCCTTGGGGTTCACCCTGGCTCTCCCCACCCATAGTGCTTTCACCCATGTCCCCTAGCTTCTTGTGGCTGCCTGCCCAGCTGAGAGAGCAGCAGCAGTGGTGGCAGCAGCACCAGCAGGCAGGTTCTCTTTCCCTGCCTGCCTCCTCAGGGAAGTGCTGGATGCCACAAGTCAACGTGGATCAGAGATAAACCTAGCCTGGAGTGGCTTAACTTTAAGCTGCCTAAAGAGTGCTTAAAACTAGTTTCAGTTGTTAATGTGCAGACAGTCTGGAGGTTAAGAGCTCCAGGAGCTGCCTAAAATTAACGTGTAACAAGATCCTGGTAATTCTGGGCAGCTTCTGAAGGTTTTAACACATGGCTTGTCCATACTTTAACAACTGAAACTGGTTTTAAGAACTTATTATGTGGCTCAAAGTTATGCCACTCCAGGGCAGGGTTATCGCTGAACTGTGTTCCCCAGTTTGTGTTACACTAAGGTGCAGCCACTCTAGGTTGCACCTGCCCCACTCTTCTGGTGGCCTGAGTCAGGCCCACTGCCCCCTGCTGCATCCCAGGTCCCTGCTTACTGCCTGTGCCCACTCTGCGCCCCGCCCCCCACTTACTTGTGACTGCCTATGCTGTCTGTCCCAGGTGGCGGGGTTCAGGAAGGCAGGTTAAACCT
>NW_017728886.1:90789228-90799134 GCF_001723895.1 Crocodylus porosus
TTTTTACCTTTCAGTCCTCCAGGCCCCTGTTGGCCTCAACATGCAACTCCTCCGAAGTTGAGCTAGCACAGGTCAACATACGTACGGCATCTAGTGTAAGGTGTAACAAGGCCCTAGTATTCCTAACCAGATATTTTTCCAAGGAAGTAGGAAGAGGCAGTCATGAGAAGATACCAGATTATCTTCAGCTAAAACAATTTAAAATATTTGGGAAGTAATGAAAACAAAAGTACACCTAGGCACCCAAGATTAATTCACAAGTTGAAGACATATTTGGAAATGGATAGCATTGGTCTGAATTGCTTAAGATATATAGAGATTATGTCAGTAAAATGCTGTATTTTTAAAAAAAAATAACAGCACCATTTAGAGTGATAGATGTATCTTTTCTATTATACTTGTCTGCCTTATGACTGTACAGAAGCACATGAATTTGCATGTGACAGTATTGTTTATGGATTTTTTTCCATTCCTTCTATTGGCAAATAAGCAGTCAAAACAATCACAACTAAAACAACACATTTGGAAGAGAACTTTTTTCATTTAATCTGGTCTTCAAAAATTGCAAATTAATCTATTAAATGCGAATAACCCATTCAGGGTCCTTGTAGTTTGCTCATAATCATACTACTTACAAAATAACAAAGTAGAGTCCTCAGATAATTTTTTAAAATTTGATTTTTTGCCCAGGTAACCTAAATCCATTTTACAGACTGAGAATCAGATCCCCTACGTATTACAGAGACAGATAAGGGAACTGTATATTGTAGTTCATGAGTTGTGATGCTTGCTTACAACAGAATGAGTATTAGGTGCGATGTGTTTCTTCATCTCTACCTGGCTGTCTAGATCAACAGCAGAAAGCAACACCCTGTATCTATTCAGCAAACCTTGGAAACAATTTTGTTGTTGCTGCAGCCACTCGTGTTCTGAAGAAGTGAAGAATTTCTAGCTCTTTTTATTTCCACCTGTGTGAACACGGGCTTTTATCACAGGACAGCTGACATATTCCTGCTCACCTTTACTTGCAGTTTTTTCTTTGTGAGCCACCGCTCTCTGGTTACTTGAACATTAGGGGCTAATTTCCTAGGCCCTATCCCACATGTATGCATATGCAAAGGGACATCTCACAGCAGTAAAAGGAGTCAAATGAAGCCTGTGCCTAAGTTTTTGCTGGCTTGTGATTTATTGAGGAACCATGCTCTTGGGAAGGGATCAGGTCCAAGTAGACTTTACGTGAACTTTAACTTCCTTATCCATGTACAGCATTTGGTTCATTCTCAACAAATATGAATGGCACTTTCAGGACCCTGCAGGTTCATTCATTCCCAATCTGTAACTGGGTTACATTTACTTATTGACAGTTTTTAAAACCCATAGGATCTGAAACCTCATAGCATTTATCTTGTGAATCTGTACAGAGATAAATAAATCCAGAGTCTCTGGAGTTTTGTTCCCCTTTATTTGTTTACAAGCGTACGATTGTGAAACATTACTAATGGGCTTGTATTAACAATAATGAATGGCAGCTGCTGGTAAGATGAGCAATATGCCTGTTCAAAGATTCCCTCACGAGTTGCATGTCATGGTTACAGCTATAAATTTAATGACCTTTTCAGAGATCAAACTTTTTCTTCATTAAAGGGATGTGTAGAATTTAACAGCGTAGATCATAATTGACCTGTTTGGGCAGACTCCAGTGCCTTACCAGATGCACTTTGTTATAAATGCATTGACTTCAGGGGTCTTATTTCTGATTTTTGCCAGTGTGGGAGAAGAATCTGGCCAATCTCACTGTTACAGGAATTCTGAATTGGCTTCTTTGTTCCTGCGAGTGGAGATAATGCAAAGGAGGAAAAATGGCATCTTCATAACATTGTCTTCTCTCATTCCTGGACCTTCTTCTCAAGCTCTGGGAGCTGTGAGGCACGCAAAGTTTGGAGGAATGGGGGCAGGGATGAAAAGACTTATTCTGTGTCATTCCCACCTGCACAGATGGACATGGTGGATGAGCACATATATAGTTTTTGTGCTGCTTCATTTGGGGGCAGGGAGAGATACTATAGAAGCTGCCATTTTATAGGAAGTAATGTATTTGAATTTATCTCAAATGAGGTATGAAGTTAATGCCTTGTGTTACATGTTGGCCATGAAAATGTGTCTCTCTATGGTTGCTGCTGACAAGTTTGTACCATGAACAGCATATGATTTTACTATAGTCATATAAATCAAATGCATAATGGGAACACACAGTCCTGTTAGTTGGAAATGCTATGAGGAAGCCATTTAATTTAATATAAAAAAGATATTATCAGAGAGTGCAAACTAGCATTTGCAGGACCTAGTTTTGGTTAAGGTGGTTTGCTTTAAGCCACTTAAACCTAAACTGGGAGTGGCATGTGCAGGTATTTGCCACTTGTTGTGAGCAGCAAAGGCGGCACAAAGAAAGTAACTGAGAGGGGGAGGAGATGGCAGGTCTGTGGGTCAGGGCTTCGTGGGGAGAAGGGGTGGCCCAGTGGGACAGAGATAGTTGCAGGGCTAAATATAGCCTGATCTGGGCTGGGAGGGGTAGGAACAGCACAGCTCTGGGGCTGTGGTGAGTGTCCGATCCTCGGGTTGTACTGTGAATGTGTACAAGCATTCATTTGGCCAAGATAACCCATCTTCAATTGGGTTAACTCAGGCCAATCTAAGTTAGTTCACTTCTGATGTGAGCTAAGTTTAGATCAGGTGTGTACCATTTTTAGGATGACCTAAACCCTGTGAACACCTGCACACCCAGGCATTCAGATTGCTTGTATGTACTCAAAGAGTACAGGTTGGTCTGCCAAAAAAAACAATTGACTGATTAGCAGTCTATTTACTTTTGCATTATTTGCAGACTACTAGATGTTTGGTACAGTGAAGAGCCAGAGGGTCTCAGCTGAACCACATTCTGGTCGATGGGAGTCTTTCCCATCGTTGTCTTCCCAAATCACTACTATTCTTACTAACTGCAGAAGCTGGCACAGCATTGGATAAACCAGTTCCTCAAAGCAGGGACAATTCTAATTGCAAACAAGGTACAAATCAGGTGAATAAAGAAGGCTATAGTTATGTAGGACCTGGAAGAGCCTGAAAGACTTAATGTCATGCTCTGTGAGGGCATCTACATGTGCAGTTAATGTGCATGAATAAACTTCAGAGCTTATCACTCTGGAGTTATTTGATTCCCAGGCAAGCTGTTTGAATCTGCACCCAGGAATAAAAATACTCTGGAGTTTATTTGTGAGCAGCACATGGAGCCTGGTGGGAGCTGTGGAGCTGCTAGCTGAGGCACAACTTTGGAGTGTTAGACTATCTGTAAGCAAATCAGTGGATACCTGGGTAAGCACTTGGCATAATGAGGATAGATAACCTCACAGGTATATCCTTGGTAAAGGTAAAATGACAGCACAGCACAATGTGATATATTCCCCTATAGCTGCTGGTGGTCATCATTATGTGCATATATTTCTAGCTCATCGCTCTTTCTTCCCCTCACTACTTTTTTTTTTCACCAGTAACATTGTCCAGACCATCTTTCCTTCTTGTGGGGCCTCACATTAGGGTATCATATTTTTTCCTATCTGGCAGTCTGTGGTTTGTCCGTCTCTGTATCACTTTAGTGTTTCTATTTTGGTACTGACTTATAACATCCCAGACATCAGAACAAGGGTTTCTATTAGAGAGATTGGGTCACAGACCAGCTTCCCTCCTATTTGAGATCATGCAGTCCACCCCGCCCATTCACGTAGCATCCCTATGACAGTTACAGAAATTGTTTACATAGAAAAGTCATATTAGGAAAGTATTTTAATGGATTTTTATAGCTGTCCTTAGTTCAGTGAATATTCTGTCCTTCGTTTAATCTTTTTTTCCTCTCATGTATTCTTTGTTGCATAATGGGGAGCAAGGAGCTTCAGCACCTTTTCACCAAGCAGTGCTCTTTGAGTCACTAGAAACTACATCGTGGCCCGACAAGCAGTCTTGTTTTGAAGTATTGCAGAAGCTGACTAAAGGTATTATGGGGGAAGATTAGAAGTGCTAAGAGTTGTTGCAGTTTACCAGATAAGAGGTTCCTGCTAAAACTAACGTGCAGTATATCTAAAAGAAATAGGGTGGGGAAAGTGTGTGTGTGTGTGGGGGGGTAACTTTATTTTCAAAAACTAGTTGGGATTGCTAGGTGACAGTTATGGTACCTTTCATATACTTACTAACAAAATCCATCACTTTAAAGTAGGTGGGGGAAGATGAAAGTCATATGATTTGCAAAACATGCCATTTGTCACAAATACAAAGGCATACAAATGACATGTAACACACAAACTTTTCCTCTGGTGCTTGGACTGCAGTTTGTATATATATATATCTCTAATGCAGAGAATCAATAGGAAGGTGGCACACAGCAGCCTCACCTGGAGTCCTGGAGGCTTTGGGGAGCTGCAGCCACCGCGCTCCTCCAGCTGGGAGCCTGGCTGACAGCTAGAGTGTGGCTCCAGCTGGCCAGGCTCCAGTTTTGGGTGGTGCATGTGCTGCTGTGCTTTTTTTTGGTGTGAGTATTTTTGGCCCTGGAATCTCCCAGGGCTAAAAAACCTCCCACACTGCAAGGTAGCAGCGCGAGGAATGCCTGCATGTGTGATGTGTGGTGCCACAGATTGGTTTGCAGTGCCACATACCGCACATCCATGCTTGTCTGGGCAGAGCCCCAGAGGTGTAAAAGGGTAGCTTTGGCACATGGGACAACACTTGCAGCTGGCAGAGACAGTGTAACCAGCTGCATCAGCAGTTATTTTTGTACCCTCTCCTACTCAAAAGCAGTGTCTGGGGTCAATATCTGGTTGCCTCTCCACGTGCGCCCCAACTATGGCTTCTTATGAAGTCAGCAGGGATACTCAGGGGTAAAGGGCACAGATGTTTGGGACCCAGTGACAACTGAAATCTTAGTATGATGCATGCCATTAGGCATTATCACAACTGCTGACTGCTCCCAGAATTTACTTCTAAGAAGAAAACTGAACTGTGAAGGAGCATTTCCCCAAGTGACTGTGAACATAGATCTGTTAGGCCTGGTTTGGGATAAGGTAACATAACTTGATTGACTCCTGGAGCTTTGTGAGTGTTGGTGGGGAGTCAGGAAGAAAGTATGTCCAGAAAGGGGCAATACCTTCGTTCCTTCCTTAGGGCTCAGAGGAAAATCCCATGTTAAATATGTTTTCAATTTGATCGGAGCTGGTGGAAATTTTTTCCAGTGTCTTTGGGGAGTGAAGAGGTCAAAAATGGCCTTTCTGAACATAAGAAAAAAATCTTGATTTTTTTCTTCTTTTCAGTATTCTCATTGCTAACACAAATTAAAAATGGGGGAAAAAAATCTATATTCTAATTCTTCTTTTCTCCCCTTTAATTCTCCTGAACTTTCAATGGAAAAATAGAAAATAAATGAGAGGGAAATGTTGAAAAAACAAAGGGGAGACATAAAGTAACAAGCCAGAAATGTGAAAACCTGGAAAATATTCATAGAAAAAAAATTCAAATAAAGGAAAATTGTTTATTTTCAAAGCACAGCACATAGAACCAAAATAATGGTGAAATTTCATTTTCTCATGAGATGTCTTTTCTCAATTACCAGGTTTATAACTGTCATTATGTTCTTCCTCTATTTCAGTCTACTAATCTATATTTATGTACTCTTACACACATCATATCTATTTGGAATTATGGCATCATAGGGTTTAAACCATTAAATTACAGAGGTTGTTATTTTCTCCTTCCATTCACCAGTTTAAATCTTTTTTAAAAATATATTTCCTCCCAAAATATGTTAAACATGTAACTAAATCTGCAATATTATTATCATGAAATTGCAATTATATAACTATTTTATCGGAAAACTCTCCTCTTAGTTGGTATTAATTGATCATTCTTACTTAGCAATGCACTTTTAAATGAAATAGTTGGCTACTGAAATCAAGATAGCAAAGATAATATATATAAATCCAAGGGTTAGAATTAATTTTTTTTTGGCTTGTAATAGAACATATCTTTTCTTGATAAGACAAATATCTTTTGTTCATCCTGTGGGCAGTTGAAGATTTATGGTGCCCTTGACTTTAATTTCCTTGCTTTTATGTGTTTGGATTTTGTAAATAATGATGAATTAGATAAGTATGATATTGTCACTTAGCAACCATAACTAATTTTTTAAACAGATTCTTGCAATAGAATTAAATTTGGAGCTTCGCTGGGAACCTGTACATAGTAATTTTGTCACAAATGTAGGCCTCACGTTCGTTTTGACCAGGATTCTCTCTATTTGGCACTGTAGTACTTCAAAGAAATACTATATACACACCCCACACTAAGAAATATTCCAGGTTTCCAATCTCTATAAAAAGACTATTGCACAAGTAAGTATGCTATAAATGAGTAGGTGTGTGTAAAAATATTATTTTATAGCTCCCAAAGGTTTGCAGTGTGCATCACCAAAGACAAAGAAAGAAACTGTCCTTCTGTCACAAAGCCTATCATTGCTATTTTACATCTAACATCATAGAAGTTTGTGGCAAACAGTGGGAAGAGAAGGGGGTTACAGCCACATTTTCATATGATTGCACAATTTAGACATGTGCACATGAAGGTGGTTTAGTATGGGGATTATTTTCTAATGTACTGTAAAAATAGGATTGGGAAAGTTAATGGCTGTTTTTGGTTTATTTCTTAATATGAGAACTGTGAAAGAAGGTGAGATGTTCAAAGTGATTTTAATGAGGGGAGTGTAGTGATTTGTTGGTTAGAGCTGACATTAAGTTGGAGTAACTTGTAGGAGAAATGAAAACAGAGGGAAGCTTACGTTGTATAGGTAGGAGCAAGTCCCTGGTGGATTTTAGACTCTCCGCAAGTGCAGGACCGGGATTCTTAGCAGACTTGAATTATGCAGTGGCAGTGCAAGAAAACAGAACCTTGCCTACATTAGAATTGACTCCATTGGTGTAATTTCATCCACTGGTACATGGCCTCAATCTCCCGGTTTAGTCAAGGGAGATATGATTTCCACTGGTAAAGCTGACCTCTTTTTAAAATTGGTTTTCTCAGCCAGGGCAAGTCACTGCTTTTCTTATTGGTTGCAGGGGTTAGCATGGGATCAAAAGAAAAAATAACAGTGGCTGAAAGCAAGGGTAATTTCAAGTGCAAACAAGGCACAAATCATATAAATGTGGGAAGATAGTCATGGAAGACCTGACAAGGGGGCTTAATTTGATGCCATGGACACGTGGGAGCTAGCAAAGTTCATGAGATTGTGAAGGGGCTCATACTAGTGAATATTTTCTAATGTATATAGAGGTTCATTCCAGGCCAGCTGTAGCATAGATACCCTGGAGAACTACCTTGGACCTACCTTGGGTGTTTTTACAAGTGCTCCAGGGGTGGTGGTGGGGGAGAAGGGGCTTTAATTGGAAAGGCTCTGAGAGCCACTCTAATTAAAGTGCTGCAGTATCAGCATCCCCGCACATCAAAATAGTGTCAGGGGCACTTTAACTAAGGCTTATCAAATGAGCTTTAGTTAAAGAACACCTGCCACCATTTTGAAACATGGGGTTGCTGATGCACAAGATATGGAAGCTGACTGGAGCATGCTAACTAGCAAGCTCCAGCAGACTCAATTAATTGAGTCTGCTCTGATGCATTGTAATTACAGCACATTGGAGAAGCCTTCTGGCACGTTTGGAGGCACCCATGGAGACCGTTGTCACTTGCGATCCTTCCAGTCAAGGGAAGTGGCCTGGGTAGGAGCAGGTGCATCCTGCAGATCAATACCTGGCTATGGCTGCTTCCACCATAACATGCATCAAATGGACCAAGTGCCACTTGTGAATGTGATGCCATCTCACAGACTGCAAGCTGCATAGTTACAGAAAGTCCTATCGTCCATTGCCCTGGAAATCTCAATGTCCTTGACAATCCATCTCGATCCTGGCTCAGCTCTGTCCAATGTGAAATATGACTCCAGTGCAATGTTTTTATCATATGAAAAAAAATACCCTTCAAAAAAATACCGTTTGCACAGGTGGTGTCACCAGGAGGGCTTTGGCTTCTTCGACCATGTGATATTCCTCTAAGAAGAAGGACTGCTGGGAAGAGATGGGATCCACCTGGCAAAGAGAGGGAAGACGATCTTTGCAGGTAAGCAGTACAGTTTGGGGAGGAGGTAAGCAGCCCTCAGTGGTGAAAGAATAGGCTAGAGACTATTTAGAAAAGCTGGATGTTTACAAGTCCATGGGGTCAGATGGGATATAACCGAGGGTGCTGAAGGAGTTGGCTGATGTGACTGCAGAGCCACTGGCCATCATCTTTCAAAACTCATGGTGATCAGGAGAGCTCCCAGATGATTGGAAAAGGGCAGACATGGTGCCCATATTTAAGAAAGGGAAAAAGGAGGATTCAGGGAACTACAGACCAGTCAGTCTCACCTCAGTCCCTGAAGAAATCATGGAGATCTTCAAGGAATCCATTTCTAGGGACTTGGAGGAGAAGAAGGTGATTGGGAACAGTCAGCATGGTTTCACCTGATTCATTTTGTGACGAAGTGACTGCCTCTGTGGATGCAGGGAGACCAGTGGATGTGGTATACATTGATTTTAGCAAGGCTTTTGATATTGTCTCCTACAACATTCTCTCAGGCAGGCTAAGGAAGGGTGGATGAATGGACTGTAAGGTGGATAGAAAACTGGCTGGATCCTCAGGCTCAGAGGGTAGTAATCAATGGCTTGATATCTAGTTGGCAGCTGGTATCAAGTGGAGTGCCCCAGGGGTCAGTCCTGGGCCTGGTTTTGTTCAAAGTCTTCGTCAACAACCTGGAAGGACAAGTACAAAGTCCTACACTTAGGGTGGAACAATCCCATGCACCACTACAGGCTGGGGGCTGACTGGCTGGGCAGCAGCTCTGCAGAAAAGGACCTGGAGGTTACAGTGGACGATAAGCTGAATATGAGCCAGCAGTGTGCCCTTGTTGCCAAAAAGGCTAATAGCATATCGAGTTGCACTGGTAGGTGTGTTGCCAATAGGCCAAGGGAAGTGATTATTCCCTTCTATTCAGTACTGGCGAGGCCATATCTGGAGTTCTGTATTCAGTTTTGGGCCCCCTGCTACAGAAATGATGGTGCCAAGTGGAGAGATTCCAATGGAAGGCAACAAAAATGGTGAAGGGGCCGGAGCTCATGACTTATAAGGGCAGTCTGAGGGAACTGGGTTTATTTAGCCTAGAGAAAAGAAGACTGAGATGGGATTTAATTGCAGCCTTCAACTACCTGAAGTGGGGTTCAAAAGAGGATGGAGCTAGACTTTTCAGTGGTGGCAGATGACAGAACAAGGAGAAATGGCCTCAAGTTCCAGTAAGGGAAGTTTAGGTTAGATATTAGGAAGAATTTTCTCACTAGGAGGGTATTAAAACACTGGAACAGGTTACCCAGAAGGGTGGTGGAAGCTCCATCGTTGGAGGTTTCAAGACCCAGCTAGACAAACCTTTGGCTGGGATGATCCAGACAAAATCTTAAAAACTTCCAAGGATGGAGATTCCACAACCTCCTTGGGTAGCTTGTTCCAGTGTTTTACTATCCTCCTAGTGAGAGAGATTTTCCTAATATCTAACCTAAACTTCCCTAGCTGCAACTTGAGACCATCGCTCCTTGTTCTGTCATCTGCTACCACTGGAAACTATGCAGCTCCATTCTCTTTGGAACTGTCCTTCAGGTAGTTGAAGGCTGGTATTAAATCCCCCCTTTTCATAGACTTCATAGATTTCATAGATATTAGGGCTGGAAGGGACCTCGGGAGATCATCGAGTCCAGCCCCCTGCCCAAAGGGCAGGAAGTCAGCTGGGGTCATAGGATC
>NW_017728886.1:90799584-90800663 GCF_001723895.1 Crocodylus porosus
TCTATGGATGCAAGTCAGCGTTTTGGTCGCTTTACTAGCCGCAGCATCGCATTGGAGGCTCATGTTCATCTTGTGGTCAATGATGACCCCCTAACTGTAGTTTGCTCTTTTTTGACATTCAGCAGGCCTCTGCCAGTAACCATGCTGAACTGTGCTTTGGGTTTCAGAGCAACCAGAATATATCAGTGTTTGTTTCGTTTTGTGGTGGTGTTTTTGGGCAGGGGGAGGGAGTGGACATTTTTTCTTTGAGAAACATTTTCCAGGGTCATTTCATGGCCTTTCTCCATTCTGGAACTGAAATGCAATGAGAATTTAAACTATAACCTTAATCTGTTCCTGTACATGGGTCCATTAAGTATGCATCAACTTACTGGAAAACTTAACCAAACAAAAAACAAAAATGAATCACAAAAAATGAGAGTTTCAGATTCTCTGCCCCTTCTTGTGTATAAGGCTAAGTGCAGACAGCCAAAAAGCCTGAGGCTGAACTGGTTCAATCTTTGCCAGTTAGTCTAAGCTGCATAGACTGAACTGATAGGCAAGTGAACAGATATTCACTTTTGATTCCAGAAAGGCAACCACATGCCTGCAGTAGCCCAGGCCAGAAGTTGGGGAGGGGGGTGACACTAGAGCAGAGGTAGGTAACGTTTCTTGGCCAGAGTGCCGAAAAAACCACAATGTCTACCTTGGAAAGTGCTGGAGTGCCAGCATGCTACAAAAACAAAACTGGGGTGGAGGGGGTACATGGCAGGATGCACTGCATATTTAATACAATTAATAATCATAAACATTGCTTTTTTCTTTCTTCCTTTTTTTTTTGTTACAGTAAATACCAGGCTTTCTAAAAATTTAAAACTTGTTGACAATAAATAAAACTTCATGAAGGGAGGAATAGGCTGCAATTGGACCTAGACAGGTTACAGGGGTGGGCAGATGAGAATAGGATGGGTTTCAATACTGACAAGTGCAGGGTACTGCACCTGTGGGGGAAGAACCAGCACCATACCTACAGGCTGGGGAACTCCCTTCTCGTCAGTGCAGAGGCAGAAAAGGATCTTGGAGTCATCATTGATGCCAAG
>NW_017728886.1:90801023-90845711 GCF_001723895.1 Crocodylus porosus
GTGGCTAGGATCTGGAACCAACTTCCAAGCGAAGTGGTGCTGGCTCCTACCCTGGGGGTCTTTAAGAGGAGGTTAGATGAACAACTTGCTGGGGTAATTTGACCCCAGTACTCTTTCCTGCCGTGGCAGGGGGTCAGACTTGATGATCTGATCAGGTCCCTTCCGACCATACAAACTATGAAATTATGAAACTGCTTTGTACTTGTGATTTTTTTTTTCTTGTTAATCATGTTGTGATGAGAGAGGAGCAGGGAGCATCAGGCAGCAGGGGAGTCACTGCAGGCAGGCTGGCTTGGCCAGGCCCCTGGGAAGGATGCAGCTGGAGGAGAGCTGGGGTCAGGCAGGGAGTGGGGACTGCCCCAGGGCTCCACAGACTCGAGCCACAGTGGGAAGCTCAGCAGCACCGGAGGCGGGGCTCAGCCAGCCCGCACAGCTCCGCGGGGATGGGGCACAGCCACCCTGCCCATGAAGGGATGCCGCCTGGCTGGGGCAGGACGTCAGGCTCAGGGAACTCCCTGCTTGGTCTCTGTGCCAGCCGGGTACATTACGAGTAGGAGCTGCGGCTTCAGGCTGTTTTCCAGGCTCTGGAAACAGCTGTCACAGCCAGTGCTCAGGTCCAAGCCAGCTGGGAGCCTGCACTGCAGCAGGTCCGTGCAGTGCCTGCCCCAGCCCTTGCCCCTTCAGGGGAGCTGTGGGTGGGCAAGGCTGGTACCTAGGCAGGCTGAGGCAACCGCAGTGGCTGTTCCCAGGCTCCAGGGGGCTCCTAAGGCCAGGCCTCTGCGCTGGAGATGGCTCTGTCCTGTCTGCACTGTACGCAGCATGCAGGGAGACTGATCCCAGACAGGGAAGCCCCCTGAGCCTGGAGTCCTGCCCCAGCTAGGCAGCATCTGCACATGTGCAGGGTGGCTGCAGCCCATCCTTGAAGAGCTGTGCGGGCTGGGCCAGGCCCCACCATGGGTGCCAGTGGGTACCCCATCTGCCCACTCACCACAGCTTGAACCCGCAGAGCCCCAGGGCAGCCCCCACTTCCCACCCAGGCCCTGCCTTCCTAAGGGCCCTACTGGGCTGGCTTGCCCGCAGCGCCTCCCCCACACTGCCCAGACCCTGTCCTGATCGCCTGGCTCCAGCACTTGGCACCTCCGTGCTGCCCTGGGTGGGACAGAGTGTCTGCCTGCCTGGGCAGCTCCCTCCAGGGGCCAGCCAGGCTAGAAGGTGCAGCCTGGGAGCAAGGGGTGGGGGCAGTAGAGCACAGACATCCACCCTGCCTGTATTCTTCTGGCTCCGCCCCGGGGCCTGCTGCAGTGATGGGACTTATGGCTGCACAGCTCAGAGCAGCAACTTAAAAAATTAAAATAAAATAAACTATTTCTTTGTGTGCCTCCTGGCGTGCTGGGAAAAATGTCTCTGTGTGCCACTAATGGCACGCGTGCCAGGGGTTGCTGATCCCTTCACTAGAGAATGCCTACCTGCTTGCCTGGAGCAGACAGCTTGAGCCAAGGCTAGCCTGCCCACTCTGCAAGTAGGGGACTTGTGGGGGGTGGGGGGGGCACAAAAGCATCCTGGGATGCTGGGGGACTATGAGTTAACTGGAACCTGGAGGGGATCTGGGACAGGAGGTCAATACATTGATTTAACTTGAATCAGTTAAGTCTGATGCTACATCCATCTGGACTTATCTTAAACTTCTTTCAGCCATTTTGAAAACGGTTTATGTGCACTGAATTTCTGTTGTGTTACAGATTTCAACTGGTTTCCAATCACTTATACTGGTTTATGTGTAATTTTTGTCTCTAGCCTAAATGTTCGTTGTAGTTCTGTTAGTTACTCCATGTAACTATACATAATGTTTTATTTATTTTATACCACCCCCTAGTACTATAGTGTCTGATTGCCTGTCAAAGCTGTTCAGATCAAATGTACTCCAGGGTAACTTCAGGTTGGAAGGACTCCAGCAAAAGAAATCAATAAAGCCTATATTAAATTAATATTAAAGTTCTGGCTAAATGACCTAGCAAATAATTGAAAGTTAGGCTGAGCCATGGCTACATTAAGAGTTCACGAAGACAGAGAACCACAAGGCAAAAAAATCCAACAAAAAATTACTGTGATTTGAAGCAAATCAGCTTGCAGCATGAGAGCTGAAAAATTTTGTAGGAAAACTTCCTTGGTTAGGACAGACTTACCTCAGTTCATGGCCATCTACTGTGTAACTGCAGAGTTTTTTATGCCTTTTTTGTTTGTTTGTTGTTGTTGTTGTTGTTGTTTTTTGCTTTGAGGTTTTTTTGAGATGTCCTAAGGCTATTCACATACACTCCTGCATTAATTCCCCACTCCTTCACTTAGCAAATACTGTGGGTAGAATATCATGCAGTGTTCTGGGGCCTTTTCAGCATAGGAACTAGTGTAGACATAACAGTGATTTAAGGCTAATATATTATTATATAAGATTGTGTAGTTTTACCAGCAACACAGGCGCTAGTGGCTTTAAATCAGCTCTTTATAAAGATGGTTAGCAAAGGTTATATTGTCCATGGTATCTATGATCTTGTTTTTCTCTTCATGCTAACTAGTATCTCTTTTCCCCAAGCTATCATTCCTGTATCAATCTCCTCATGCAGCAGTTTATCGTTTCTGAGCCCTGTTGTGTCTATCATGCTTTGATGCATGGTCACTGCACTGAACTTCCCTTTTAAGGAAACCCATGTCAAGGGTGCATCTAAACATGCATTGTGTCACAGTAGGCAGACTGCAGTGAATAAAGCAGAGCCAACTGAGTGTAAAGAAGGGTCCCATTGAAGGCAATCAGGGCTCTTTTCCCCAACCCTTGATCATGCTTATTTAGTCTAGTAGAATATAACAGCATATGCACAGACAAACTGGCGTCCTATTGCATTCCTCCAGGGTAAATAATTTATCAGGTCTGATGCTGATTAAGTGTAAATGGCAAAAGAGTGTCAGGAGTCCAGGTGACACAGAGGAACTTGTTGCCTTTCCCCTCCATGGAGTGTGGGTCACATATCAATCTGTAAGTCCTCTTTGGAGGACTACTTAAGAGGCTTCTTATTTGGGAACAAAGATCTTTTTTGGGGGGGAAAACATTCCTTCTGTCTACCTGCAGTATCAAAGTACTTAGAGTGTTAGAGTACATTCTTTAGGAGATAATTACAGTATGTGGAATCCTTTTCAGCCAATCAGATTATCAATTTTTCCCAAATCACTTTATAAATCCTGCTCTTTCTTTTTACTTTATAAAGTTAATTCAGGATGGTATTATGTATTTTTTTTGTATCTGCTATAGATAACTCCAAGTATCTCTCTGATATAACTCTAAAAAATTTAAGAGTTAGCCAGGAATGCATTTGGTCTAACAAGTCTGTTGATATTTGGATATCATGATAGTAAGTGCCTTAGAAATATCTGAGTGAAAACTCTAGTGCTCAGATTCTGAAAGGAATTCCTTTGTTCAGCGTATGAAGGCCTATGTCTTATTTTTTAAAAAATGTCATAGGCACTGGGAATTAGAAGACTTGGTACCTTTTAGGATCTGAGCCTTAGGATCCTACCTTCTATTGAATATGCATAAACAGTACCTAAGTTTCTACTATGAAATTCCTTTGGAAACCCCCAGTTTTCTATGAGTGGGTGTATACAAACCTGCCAAAGTCCTGACATCAACACAGGTAGAGAGAGTCATTCAAGTATCAGGTCACTGTTCCTGATACTTTATTGTCTAAATCAGTGATGCTCAAACTTTTTAGACTCCAGGCACAACTCAGAAAATGCCAGCTCTTACCTTTCACTCATTTCTTGATTATGGAAGAATTAAATAGATCTTATTTTCTGTTGCAGAGACCTCAGAAAGACCACAACAGGTCAGAATTTTTTTGACACTATGGATTCCTATTTGAGATCTCTGCATGAACTTGTGTAGTTGTTTGCATGCACAACAGTTCTGTTATTGCAGAGCATCCCGTATCACCCTTAAAAGGAACTCACTCACCCCTGGTGGAGAATCGCTTGTCTAGGTATAGCAGCAGATGCATCTTTTTAATTTTAAATAAAAACAGTAGAATGATTGGACTATTCTCCTCCCTGGAAGGGTGAAATAGGAGTTAGGACAAAGGAGGTTCTGAAGGGAAATCCAAGGAACAACTTCACTCATGAAAAATTGTTAGGTTGAAGTTCATGTTCTATTATGTAACTATCAATACATCCATTAGAATTCAGCCTACACATACTATAGTCAGAACTTCAGAGGAGAGTAGCTCTCCTTTGTATTTTGTGGATACTCCAGGTGCTGTATGTAAAACTAGTAGTCAGAGTTAAGCCACATTTCCTTTCCTCAAGCTATCCCACCCGCATGTGGGTCACAGGCAGAATCATTCCACATTAGTGAAGCGTCATCCTTGTACTGGAGTGATCCTCCCAACACCAGAGAGATGCAATGACTTGAGATCCAGAATTTACTGGCAGAGTGGCACAAAGTGAATGCATTATGACAGAAATCTGGCCCCCCTTCTTCTTTGTTTTTTTTTTTTAGTAAAAAAAAGCTTAACTTAGGCAGCAGCTGTTGGGGCCACCAGAGAAGAACTGATACAGTGCATTGCTCCATATTGGCTCAGTCCCATTTTTGCATACCACCAAAAATTAGTCATGTGGTCAACATGCATTTTGGAGCACAAAGGCTCCCCTCTCAGTTCATTTCATATGTTTCCCATCTAGTCCAGTGTGATGAGAAGGAGAACTGAGAAGAAAATGCACTAATAACTGCTAGATTGGAGGAAAAGTTGTTTTTAAACAGTAAGATGTTTGGACTAAAGCAAAATTGAGTCTGGAAGCTAATTAAAAACGTAAACCGCTTTGTTTAGTCAAAGGTTATTTCAAACCATTCGGGCAAGATGATGTGTAGCCAATCCAAAACTGAAATATAAATAAACCTAAATCCACTAAATTGTCCTAGGATTTCACAATAAATAGCTTCAAATTGTATCTATTTTATTTCTTTTGTATTAAATTGTATTGGCTGAGTAAACCTTCCCTCTGAAAAAGCAAGAGAGAAATGGAAAGACTTCCCAGCAATCGCAAAGTAAGGACTTTTACTTGCAAGACACTGAAAAGTTAAATTGGAGAAGACATAATAGTTTCCCAAAGGAAACTAGGAAGGAATATCCTAACTTAATAGCACAGTAAACTCTAGCCACCAAAGTGACAGTGACTCTTCTGCTAAGCAATAACAACTATGATCTCATAGGGATAACGGAGACCTGGTGAGATTCCACCTATGAATGGACCACAGGTATAGATGTCTATACCTTGTACAGAAGGGACCATGTTGGGATGAAAGGCAGGAGGGTAGCTCTCTATGTCAAGGAGCAGTACAGTTCCCTAATAGCTGACATTGGCACCCAAGAAGGGTGACTCGAAACCCTCTGGGTTAGGATACAAGAAGAACGGGAAGGGGACATTACTTTAGGAGTCTATTACAGACCTTACCAGGAGGAAAAACTTGACCACAAATTCTCTAGGGAACTAACAGAGGCATGCTGTCAGTGCATGACTGTCATGGAATGCTGCAGCCGGCAAAGCAAATAAAACCCTGGCTTGCATCTACCAATATATCTCAAGCAAGACCCAAGATGCTATCATCCTGCTTTATTTGGTCTTGGTAGCTGGAGTACTGCATCCAGTTCTGGGCTCTGCACTTTAGGAAGGATGTGCAGAAGCTTAAAAGAGTCCAGAGGAGAGCCATGCACATGATCAGAGGTCAAGAGAGCAGGCCTTATGAGGACAGGCTGAGAGGCATAGGACTCTTCAGCGTGGAAAAGTGTAGGCTGAGGGGTGGCAGCTTATAAGTACATCAAGGGTGTGGATCAGGGACTGAGAGAACGTTTGTTCACCAGACCAGCCCAAGGGATGACAAGGTCCAACCGTCACAAACTGTTGGAAGACTGTTTTAGACTGGACATAAGGGAAGACTTCTTTACTGTCCGAGTCTCCAGAGGCTGGAATAGACCCCCCCAGAAGTGATGCAAGCACTTACCATGGACACATTCAAGAAGCGTTTGGATGATTATCTTTCTGGGGTCATTTGACCCCAGCTGACTGCCTGCCCTTTGGGCAGGGGGCTGGACCCGATGATCTCACAAGGTCCATTCCAGCCTTAATGTCTATGAAATCTATGATTTTAGGGCTTTAATTCAATCATTATTTAAGTTTCTTGATACATGATTGTAAAGTTTTTTGGGTTTTTTTGCAAATATTATGGCTTGCTGAAAGGCTAATAATACCTAAAATTTAAGGATAAAACAGTAGAGAAAAAAATAAGTCTTCTCTTTATATAAATTGGTGCAGTAAATTATACTCTCAAAACTTCTAAAAATTCTACAAGAAAGATCTAATTTTTCTTGGTTATATTACAAAATATCATTCATTCAAGGTTATTTAGAGGATACTACTGCCATATCAGTGGTACATGTTTTCATGACAGGATGAATAAAAGAATGGTATTTCACAGTAGTTGCGAAGAGAGTGTAAAGCCCTCTTGGAAACAATACAAGGAAAGTTGTACGAGAGTCAGTTTTCTTTAGCAACTTTTTAGTAGTACTACACAGTACACTATCTAGTATATGTTCAACCATATGAGTAACAATTATTTTGAATGTTCATTTAGTTGGTCAGAGAGAGGCTAGCAGTAGTAACATTTTCAAAAGGAGGTGGCATTCTTCACCACCTGCTATGAACTATTGTGTATTGTTCCTGAGCACTGTTGGTACCTGACTGTGCAAAGTTTTAAGTGTCCAACCTTTAAATGCCTGAAGCATAAAATTAGAAAGTGATACAAAAAACATTCTGAATCTTAAGGGATGTATTTTTTAGAGGTACATCCCCTAAGAAAGCCGATGATCTACAGAACAGGGCTTTGTTGACCTCGCTATCTGAGAGAGGAAATGTTTGGGAAAAAATCATATAGACCAGGGAAAACCTTGTATCATTTCAATATGACCAGAAAATATTGGCCTTTTAGGTGAAGGAATTTCCTTTCATTCACTTATACTAATGACAGATATCTACTAGTAGTAACACAAGACTTTTTAATAAAATGAAATTGACTGGTGTTACATTGACTGGTCTCTGGTATTTAAAGAAGACTGGACATCCTGGGGAGGCATCACAGCATTGTATTAGAAAGATTTGCTCCTTGTTTCCTAACTTGTTTAGGACTTGCCCTGTACAGCAGTTTCCTCTGTGAATATATTACATAGCAGTCGTAGGTGCTTTAGAATGATATACCAAGATAGGTCTTTTCGTCATTTAAAGCAATGAGGGAAACTCCGTTTCCAAAGTTTCTAGAAGCCACAAGTGAAATTGGAGTGTCAGTAAAAGGTTTACCTTGTTATAGTATGAGAAAAAAAACCATAACTAACAAAAATGTTTTTCCCCAAGAATTCCATCAGTTATGGTGTTTTGATAACATGAGAAAAAGTGTCTTACTCTATCTCGGATGGTGGCTGTTAAGCTAGAGTGCCTGAGAGTCCCTGGATTCATCAGGATAGGTCCTCACTTGTCACTGAGACATCATAGTTCCAGTAGGTTCAGTGTATTGACCCTGTCTTACAGCAGTTGGATCATCTGGGTTGTGGTTGCTCTTATGTACAGGGCCATCTGCAGACCTCACATCAACTATTTTCAGATGTAGAAAAATGAGATTTATCAAACACAGTGTGTTTTGTTATTTTCCAATCTGTGTATATTCTTTGCTTCTTGTGTACTTTATCCTGCCCAATGGATATATTCAGAAACACTTGTGCAAGGACCACTTTTATCTCAGGTTTATAATCATTACCATCATAATAATTATAAATATAAACTTTTTATGCCAGGAATACACCAAATCTTTTACATAATCTAAATATTTTCATAAGAAAAAACACATCTGGAAATCCCGTGGCAAAGATCTAGACTCCTCTACAGATTCCTACAAGTACTTATTATTTTGAAACTTTTGTACAAAAAGTACAATTGTCACACACATTGCAAAAAGCAAAAGCTAGGAAAAAATGAATGATTCATGCTATGTATGTCAGTGTCAAGTCCTTGTAAAACTGTAGTGGAGGAGGGGACCAGTGATGGTGAAACTGTTTACTCACTACCAAGTAGTCCTTCAAGACCAAAAATCAACCAAAGTTGTTTTTCAAGCTAGTTTGTCAGCTTGCAGAGTATTACAGATGAAGTAAAGCATTTGACAGTGACAGACTGTTTTGCAGGGTCCTTTATCACTACTTATCACTTATGCATGACTATAAAAAAGGCTCCTCTTCCAACCCTAGAACATTTTGAGTAGCACATGCCTGGAAGTGAAGAAGGAAGATAATCTCTCAGGGGTAGTTTAACTTCTGTCATGTTTTCACAACATCTGTGTTTGTTATCATCTCAGTTTTGCTCTCTGCAAACATGGTAATGCTCGTAGTAAACAGAAGTGACAACCAGAGGAAGGACAAATAAGCAATTTTGAGAGCTGGCATTAGTATTCTTAGCTTCTTGACTTTACTGATGACATAATTGCTGTCACCACAGTCCATTGGTGCAAAAGCTGGAAGGGAGCTGGCAGAAATACAAATTTTTCAGTGACTTGACTGGTAGAGTCATTTATTTAACTGTCCTTCTGAGCAATGTAAGGACTTATATATGCTCCCCACAGAGCAAATACTGTATATCCTCCCTATAAAATATGATGAAGTACAGACCTTTTTGAACACATTAGCAACCATATTCAAAACAAAAGAGCTATAATTTTTCAGTTACTGTGCAAGACCTTTACTTTTTGTCTGTTACTTATTCAAAGTGTAAAACTTCTGATAGAGTAACCCTTCATGTGATGACATATTATCAATACTGTCATTTTGGGGGTGGAATTTTCCTATGACTTGTGTTTGGTTTTGCCTTTTCATTGGTTTGAGAACCAAGCAGACAAAAGGTCCTATGAACTAGGAACTAGTATGGGTGGATTTTGAATTAACTACACAGGAAAAACATTTTTTACTTGACTATTTTGACTTTTTAGGTATTAAATGGTTCTAACGAGGCTCAAATAAGATATCTACAATGTTTTTGACAGACGGAGCTAGAAGACTGTGTTTGTTGTAGTTGCCCAAGCATAGATTTTTTAAAATCAGGGTGATCATGGCTACATAGTTGACTGGTCAGAAGCATCTGCTTGGTAAAAATGGTAAGCAGCAGTGACTTACCATCTCCTACATGCACAAAATAAGAGGAGAATACAATGGCCTCACCTGATCTAAGGTACTGGATTCTGTCATCTGCAAAAAGGGTGAAATATATTTAACTGAACCTGTAGGAATGGCTGGGAAGCACAATATTCATGTTCAGTGTTCACCCTTTTTTCCAGAGGAAGTAGATTAGCTTGAAGGATACTAAAAGAAAAAGAGCAAATGGTTCCTTTGTTGCATTGTACCAGAATTCATATCTGCTCCAAAAGTCCAGTGGTGTTATCTGCAAGACACATTTTGTTGTAGGTTCTGCTTAGTCAATGAGCCCATTGTAACAATTGTATGAGCACAGTTATTAGGTTGGTTTTAATAAAGCAGGGGTGTGTGTGTGTTTGATGAAGTTTCATGTGATGTGCTTAGAAAGTTCTTTGAGTGCATAGCATGTGAAACCATTCTATCTCAGAGGCATTACTCACAAGAGAACCTGTGCCCTCTGACTTGAGCTTGAAAGGCTGGGCAGCTTTTAGACTGCAGAGACTCCAGAAAACAGGGGAACTATTGCCTCATTCCAGGAAAAGCTGTAGAGAATGTATATAATTTTTATATCCCTTTGAGCATGAAACTGTCTCACATGTGCAAGTGCTGAACAGACTCAATATTGATGCATCTGGAAAAGTAGTTTGACAATGGCCTATATAAAAAGGCTCATAATTTGATGTAGAAATAAGTCATAGTGACAGGTGGCCAGATAACTGAAGTCCCTCCCTGCCATAGCCCATGGAGAGAGTGGCTTGCACATTGAAATAGCTGAAGTTTCAACAGGAAGTCTTATAACTCCCAGCCAGGAGATCTTTTGATCCTCCAAGTGAGCTAGAGGGATACCTACAACTGACTGGGCCAGTAAGAGTTGCGGTGAGCTTCTCTCAGCTGGATGTTACACTTCCATTCAGCACTTCATAGTATGTAATGTTTTATTTCCTTTGTCAATGCTGTAGTTGGGGGATGATTCCTAGTCTCCTTGCCAGTTGTTGTAATCACCAAATAGTAGCCAGATATTGAGAGCCAAGCTAAATATCTGAGCAGACAGGTCCAGCTCCATTGGGTTCAATGGTGTTGCACCTGCTTGTGCTATCTCATTGAATAGATTCAGCTAATTAATGGAGTTCCTCACAGACAGGCATCTCTCTCCCTGTCTGTCTGTGTGTCTCTCTTTACAGTATTTCAGTGTTATTCAAAGGAATGCATCTTGCAAGGCAGGAAATCCCCTGTAGGAGATGGGGAATTTTAAAGGGCCTGAGGTCCTTTTTTCCTGGCATAAATCACTGAGAGTTGCTCACATCCTGTAAGGGAAAAAATAAGGCTACTGGAGAGAAATCTTGCACTTGTTGAAGTCAGTGGGAGTTTTGCTATTTTTTGTCAGTGTAGCCAGATTTTCATCCTTGGACTTTAGGTAACTGTAACCAAAATGTGAACTCTTAAGTTTGTTCATGGTCAGGATAATCAATTACCTGTAAAGGACACTGGATCTCTCTGTTCATGTGGAGCAACTTGAGATAAATTCTGTAGTACATTTTTGCTATTTAGTGCCCCAATTTGAACAATGGCACCTGCAGTGGTATCCTGCCCATCGAACTCCCCTTGACTTCAGTGAAAGAATGTCAGATTAGACTTGGGCCACAAAGTATTTACTGTTTTTCTCACTCTATCCCTCATTAAAGCTTGCAGTGAGTTATGAACCTGTATGTACCCAATTTAATCATAGTCCAGGGAGGGAAAAATCATTACTTAAATGTTGTTTTGAAACTTACATTACCCTTAAAAAATAGGTGGGGATTTTTCACTCTGCTGTAGTGCAGGGTTGATCAAGGTAATGGCTGGATCCAACCCATGGAGCTGTGTCATTGGACTTGTGGGGGTTGCCAGGGGTCCAGTAATGTGGTGGCACGGCGAGTGGTTCCAGTGTTAATTGTTGCAGTTCTTAGATACGTGGCAATTCACGCTATCACCAAATTTTAAAATCATGGGGAGCCCTGCAGGCCAGAGGCCAGAGCTGTGTTATGTAGCTTATGGAGTGGCCCATGGAGCCAAAAATGTGGTGGTATCAGGAACAGGGGATGCCACAACTCTGAAATAGCCCCTCTGTGAGAGTTATGTTAGACTACATTACAAAGGCCTCTTCACAAGCCCATGGCAAGCACTTCCACATTGTGCAGCTGGCCATATACAATCTGAAAGGGCTGCTGTAATTGAAGACTAACTAGGTTACTCTAGGCGGGTGTTTATACTCGTGCTTTGGGAGTGAGGGGTGGAGGGGGAGGAGTTTATACACATGCTTCAAGAGCCGCTCTAATTAAAGTGCCTGAACTTAGTTAAAGCACCTCCACCGCCATTTTTCAGTGCATGGATGCTGATACACGTGCTGCTGGAGTCTACAGGAGTGTGGTAGTTACCATGCTCCAGCAGACTCGATTAACTACAGTGTCAGAGCAGTCTCACTGCAAATAGATAGGCTCCTGGAGTCACTGTCAGTCTAGAGTTAGGAAAAAGATGAATGTAGCTTAAGGTATCCTTGTCCCCTTCCGAAGGTCTGCACCTGTGTGAGGTGCAGCCCACGGCCTTCCCATAACAGTTTTCAGAGCGTTGCTCTGTTTTGGTCCAGAATGCAAGGTATCTTTTTATCTTCTCTTCCTCCCTAAAAGAAGCTTTCTGATAAGCTTGTTTGTTACAGGATGAATTGTCCCCTGCAGGTCTAGTTTACTTATGGTACTGAACTAGAGGGGGTGAGGGGAACAGGTATGTAATTAAAGCTGAAGAAGGGTAAGTATCTCCAAATGTTCTGCAACTTTTGACCTGAGCATGGTTATTGTTGGACTGTTCACTGGGAAAGGACATTTCAGCTTTTCTCAAATTCAGAATGTTGAATGCAGTTTACTTACATGTTATTATGGTAACACTTCAGGAGCCCCGATCTTCGACCAGGCTCTATGGTTTTGGATGTTTCACACAGTAAAAGGACAGTCCCTGTCCGAAGTAGCTTGCAGCCTAATAGTAGGACCACAGACTGACAGATGGCACACAGGGAATCAATTGCGACAAACTGCTCAGAAATGGTTTACCTCTAATCAGATTAATCATGGGGAAAATCATTCCACTGCCTCAGGCCAATATACAACTTGAGACCCACTTGAATACTATTATGAGGACTTAAGTGGTACATATGTTTTGTGCTAGCTCTCTTCCCAAGTGTGAATTTCACTCAGTGTGAGTAATTTTGAATAGGGCATGAACTGTTGAACTGAAAAAGAGGCTAGTATCAAATAAATGATTATTCTTAGTCAGTGCTTACAAATCCTTCTTGTTTGGCAAAAGAGCTTTTTGCTGCTCCTACTGGGAGGGCTATTGCTGGTTTAAATTATCTTTGTAAAAGAACAGTCCTCAGACAAAGAAAAAGAATATTTCAAGAAGCCCTTTTTATATAGCCCAGCATAAAATAAAATATACGACTGTTAAAGAGAGGACCCATTGTGGAGTTGAAACAGGCTTGCTCCTGGCTATCATGTTCTCAAGTCTGGATATATAAACATTTGTTTCCAACTTTGAAAATGGCATAAGATACTGTTCTAGATCTCATTTTAGATTTCAGTCTCACATGGACTTTTTGCTCCTAAACACATCCTGGCACTTGACCTACCTATTAAAATAGGGAAAGAAAGTAGGTGCAAGGTAATCAGTCTGTTCCCTGAACAGTCAACAGTCTGAAGTATTGGACTGTTTCTTGGTTTCTTATCTTAACTGTAAAGTCTAAAGTAAGCTTTTTCAGTGCAAGTGCAACAGAAAACAATTTAAATGGCTTTGCATTTTATAACATCCAGAAGAACTTGATGTTATTACATATTGAAGTTCTTATTACTGAATCTATTGCAGTTCAGTGTTTAAAAAAAAAAGCCCAAACCAAAACAACCCGAATTTCTTTCAATCCTAACTTCTTTAAAAAAATGTGTGCATGAAAAGTTATAGATTTAATCCAGTGGTTCCCCACCAGGATGCCAAAGCAGCCTGGGAGGCCACCAGATCATTTGAAGGATGCAAGTGAAGTATGAGAAAACAAGTGAGGTGTGAGGAGATAAGCTGAACTCAGGCTTTCCCCTGCCTGGATAATCATAGAAAATTAGGATTAGAAAGGACCTGAGAAGGTCATTTAGTCCAAATCTCTGCTCAAAGCAGGGCCATCCCCAATTAAATCATCCCAGCAGAGGCTTTCTGTAACTGGGTCTTAAAAACTTCCAAGAATGGAGCTTTCACCACCTCTCTGCGTAGCCTGTTGCAGTGCTTTACTACCCTCCTAGTGAGAAATCCTCCACTCCTGCTCAGCTCCTGTAAATTAGTTTTTGGAATTGGCTGCCACTCAGTTCACAAAATTAGGAAGAGGGGCCTCATGTCTTAAAAAGTTGAGAACCACTGGTTTAATCTATTGCAAAGGGAGGTTTATACAAAATTTGAGGTCAGTCAATATATTTTAGAAAGATTTTTTTTTAAAGATTTCTTCTTAATGTTTACAGTGTATCCTCATACTTTTTCTGTACTACTCTAACCGTTAAAACTGTCTAGAAATTGTGTTTCTTTTGTTCATCCCCATTGAAGATTTTGAGGTGTTTTTGACATTTGGTGAATTGACTGTGGGTTTTTCATTCAGATTATTTCAACCTAAAGCTCCCTGTGTTGTCGCATAAGAGCTTGAACATTTCTTCATAGCTCTCATAGTTTACAATGTCTGGAGCCAAACTTGCAAGGTTGAGGAACTGTGAAGCATTTGAAGATCCTCAAGCTTCTTAATGTTCAGAGCTGAGTTTGATGACTTTATGCTCAGAATAATAAAACATAGGTTTTTTTGCTTCTACAATTTTAAGGAAGAGTAGGATCATGTGTGAACATGGCTAGTGCTGCCAAATCCCAAAAAAGTGAAGTTGAAAATTCCTTTTGATGTGAATAGAAATGATTTTTTAGGTTTTTTCTCATCAAAATGAAAAGGTAAAATTTATTCATTTCAGGTCAACCAAAATGTGTTGTTTTCAGACATTTTTAACACAAGCAAAGAAATGGAAACTAAGCATCAGACTTAGGCATGGAATGTATGGGTAAGATTAGAATTTACAATTAAACCTTGTTAAGGGCATTTAAAACTTGAAGGATCACATATCCACACTCATTAACAAGTTCTAAATGCCCTCTGGGAGTCTTAAAGTTTAAGTATGTAGTAGTATTAGTGAAAGTTTCAGAAATAAAGCCCCAGGGAATCTGCTGGTCTCGATCGGGAGACTTGCTTCCCCACAGGCAAGTACCACTTGGCAGTGCCACAACTATTGAACTTTCAAGTAAAAAAGGTGGTATCTTTTACCCTGTTTTATGAATCTTGTCGGAAAAAAAATATTTTCAGCAGAAAAAATTTGACCTAAACTGCATTTTTTCAGTAATAAACTATCCAACAATAAGAATAAAAATTATCTGGGTCTAATCACAATCTGTTTTCCTTTGCTGGTGCTTATGGAGTGCAATGTTAATTCATCCAAGCTATGTGTCTTCTGGGATTTTTTAAATGCTCGGCACTGGACTAACCCTACTTCTATTGAATTAATTGGAAAAACTCCCGTTGACATCAATGAGAGCAGTTGGTACTAAAGGTTTTTTAAAAAAATGCGATTTCTTTTTCAGCCTTACATTGTCAAACCAGGGTCCTGGATCTGGTATTCATCGCAGTAGTATTATTTGGTATAATTGAATTTATTGTCATATCTGTTAAGTAGCTATAGCTATAGCCATGCTTTCTTTCTAGCTCGAGCAGTTTGGATTAGAACAAAATTTCTCCCAAAATATAGCAGGAATTGCAATATTGTAGAACTTTTTAGAAATTAATTTTCCCTTGGGTAAATCTTGAGTTTAAATAGAAACCTTTAATTTTGACATAGCGCAGTGTTATTTTGTAAATTATCCACCTTACTGGGCCATTACATTTCTTTGCAATCCCAGCACAGTTAATTACCTGTAACTCCTACATATGAATACGCAAAGTCCATCTACTTTATCCCACATAAGTGCTGCTGATGGTTTCCTTGCTACCAAATGGTGCAATGAAGAACCTGAAAAGCCTTCTGTCACGGGGTCACGTAGGTGCCCTGTGATTGGGATTGAAATTGACAGAGCTGACAATCACCAGGGCAGCTCAGGTGCCGGTTGCCAGGGGAACCAGACAGGTCAGGTGACCAGAAGGGGACAGGGCCGGGCCTTTATAAACTGCCCAGGCTGGAGCCAGAGTAGCAGTTCCCCTCTGGCAGCTGTAGGAGCTACAGCTCTGCGGGAGAGCTGAGCAGCAGAGTCAATGGTGGCAGTTTGTCTGGCTGCAATGATGTGAGAGGTATGGGAGAGAGCCAGCATTGAGAGGAGCTGGGTTCATAAGCTCGGGGCTTATGATTCTGTTGTAAGCCGGTAGGCTTCTGGTGTGGGTTGGAGCTGTTTGGCTTCATGGTTTAGTCATCCTTAGACCAGAGGACTGGGCGAGGCTGTAGGGGTGCAAGGAGGCCTCACGGGGGCTCCCCAGTAGCTTGGGGGTTCCCAGTGCCCAGTAGGGGCACAGTGCGTAGTGCCACTGTGGGCACAGCGAGATGAGTGCCGGAGAGGCACTCGGTGTGTTGGGGTTGTAGCCCCAGCCACAGGGAGCGTGGCAAAAGGCCCTAGAGGGGGTGGGGAGCGCGGCAAAAAGCGAGGAGTGGGGAAAAACCTGAGAGACAGGCCCTGTGGGGCAAGGCCTGGGCACGGCAAACCCAGGGGCGCCGGTATTGGGGTGCAGGTTGCTTAACTGGCCCAGGGGTGCCGGTATCGGGGTGCCAGTGGTGTGGTAGGCCCAGGTAGATTGGAGAGGGGCACCGGGGAGTAACAAGCCCCAGGGGCGCCAGGTGGGTGACAAGCCTGGGGGTGCCTGAGAGGGGCACCAGGGCAGGATGAGCCCAAGGGGCACCAGAGAGGGCGCCGAAGGGCAAGGGACCCAAACAACATCCAGAGAACAGCTGCAAGGCTTGGGGCGTGCTGAAGGCGAGGTAGCAGGCACGCATTGCCCTTAAGGCAGGGGTGCGCTGAGGTACCCCATACGGCATAGGGGTAGTAACACTCACACCGTTTACCAGGGGATAAAGGCAGCCTCCCATCTGAACTAATTGTCATCAAAGACATGGTGGGTGAGAACCAGAGGGTGCTGAATCACCTTGGGTGATGGTAGGGGGCGCTAGGGAGTACACGACCACTCCTAGGCCCCACGCCCTCACACCTTCCCTGCCTCCAGAGTCAGTGGAATGACGAAGGGAGGCCTTTCTAGTAGTATGTAAGGGAGAGGCAATTTCACTGGAAATGCTGAAAGGATATTTGAAAGGAGATGCAAGTGAAGGGGAATAGGAATCTAGGTCTCATTAGCTGATGGGTATACCCCATTGTGGCAGTACTGATATTAATTGTTATTATACAGTGATTGTTTATATTATTACTACAAATTTTCCTTTCCCTCAGATAATGGGAATTTTTACATGCTATTTATCATGGAAGTTTTTTTTCCCCCCTCTTTTTTTTTTTTGCCAGTCTTTCACAAGCATGTAGAATTTCCTTTGGCCCTTCATTATAAAACAGGAAGTTGTATTAGGAAGTTATTTTGAGAAAAGAAAAGTTGTGGCTTTCTTACACAACTGGAGTTTTAAACAAACATGAGACATCACACACAAACGGGAAGCATTTTCTCAAATGGTTCTGCAAGTTTTCTTCTCTTTCAAATCATGCCATTACTGGTTTGAAATGCATTGCAAATAATTAGGAAACAGCAAAAGTATTTGGTAGGGAACCCATCTTTCAGATATTAAATACAGGCTCAAGCCTAATGCTTCTTTCAATAGTTGCCTTTGAGGCCCAGATGGACTGATTTGTATAAAGCGAGGAAATTTTGTTGCATCAAGCCTCTTAATAATTCAAGTACTTACCTTTAACTAATTTTAAAGTGATGATGACTTGTCCCCACTTGCATATGCACACTATTGTGACATTTTTGGAGGGCAGTGATCCTCAGCCAGGGTGCTGGGGAACTTTGGAGTGTTGTGAAATCCCTTGAAGGGTGCCGCAGGAAATATGAGGAGGTAAGTGAGGTGTGAGAAGATAAATGGAGAAGGGCAAACTCGGGCTCCAGGTATGAGGAGATAAGGCAATACAAGCAGGCTCAAACTTTCCCTGCTTAGCTATTTTCCTCATTCCCACTGCGTGGTCCCTCTGCAAGGAGTTAAATACAGTAATAAATAACTTCATTTTTTGCATTAGGGTGCCATTCAATTACAAAAGTTATGGAGCAGTGCCTCAAGTTCAGTGAGAGGGTTGCCTTGAGTTTGGAAAGATTGAAAAGTATTGTTGTAGTATCCCAACTTGAAATCGCGAAGGCATAACCCAGACACATATTTTATTTTATACTTTAGAGGAACAAAGACGATATGATAGAACATAATACAATACAACTACAGTGCCAGAAGCTACCCTACTGCAACTACAATTCTACAGTACAAAGGCAACCTACCAATAAGGCAAATACAGGCATCATTTATTCATGGGCAGATGTATTTTAAAATGGAATATGTCACTCTGTGTTTTACCTATTTTAATTTTTTTTTCTTTTTGTTATGTGAAGGAAAAATAAGACCACTAATTTCATCATTTTATGTCATCATTCTCATTTTTGTCATGAGAAGGTAGAGCTTATGAAATTGATTCTGTATTATTAAAAGCAATTAGAATTTTCTCATTGACTTCAATGGGATCAAGATAAGGTTAATAAAATATCCTTAACAATTTTACTGACTACTGGGAACTTTATATGAAACTAGTTTGTGGTAATTTGGGCTATCATTAGGTTAGGACATTCCCTGTTTTCCCTTCAAGTCCTATCCTCCTCAATAGGTTATGCCAAGGTATCCTTTTTCTCTGCAAAATATTCAGGAATGCTGCTCCAGCTGTAAGTCACTCCCTCTAACATGCATATTTTTACTCTTGTTTATTCTGGTACTGGGTTCAGGTCTCAACAGGGCCTGGACTTCACTTTCATTTCACTGTCTTCAGAAGCAGCTCTTTTTCAGATCTTCAGGGAATAACTTCTTTCTTTGACCCATCAAGATGTATCATATTAGATTTATAAAGATTTATCATATTTATAAACCTGGTGTGTTTCCACCCATCTATAGGAAGATCTGCAGAAGAGTGGTTCAAGTTTGATCAGCGTAAAATCTGGGTTCATATGAGTGTAAGGTTTTGGTTCAGTGTAAGATCTGGGTTTATCATTCATTTGGTTTTTTTCAGTGTCATTTTCTCTGTAGTAGTACAGACCTTACTAATTGCACTGACATATCCTTTACAAAATCCCATATTCCGATTATCTAAAACATAATGGTAAATTAAAAAAATCTAATTTAGCCTGGGGGTTACAACAACCCCCACCCCACCAAAAAAATAACACAACAAAAAACAAACAGACCAGCCTTTAAAATTAAAATAGTACCCTGTCATCAATATTGGAACAGCATATGACTGATTTATGTAGTGAAATTTAGGGGACAATTGGTCTGATCTGTTCTATAATCCTTTATTAATTAATGTTTGTTTTAGATTTATATAGCTAATTTATTAATTTTTTAAGTTGACTTTGGTAGTAATTGCTGTTAAGTATATCTGAAAGTCCTGTGTTTGGGGGTGTTGTTAGTAGCCATGTTGGTAAAGACATAGGCAGAAAAGTTTATTTGGGTAAGTGTAAGATATTTTATTAGACCAACTGAATAGTTGGGAAAATTGTTCTTTACAGGCTTTTGGACACAAGCACCCTTCTTCAGGTATAGAGAGAGTTCTGCTGGTGTTTGTCTACTCTCTAGGCATTGAATAGAAGCTCAAGCAAATATGCAAAATGCAGGTCTGTGAAAGTCCCAGCCCAGGGACATTTTACATGCTCCCTAAAATCCACAAACAGGGGAACCCAGGCAGACCTATAATTCATAGATTTCGTAGACATTAGAGCTGGGAAGGACCCTATAGGAGGATCAGGTCCAGCCCCATGCCCAAAGGGCAGGAAGTCAGCTATGGTCAAAGTATTCCACCAAGATAAGCATCCAAATGTTACTTAAAAGTGTCCAGAGTAGGTGCTTGCACCACCTCTGGGGGGAGTCTATTCCAGTAAAGACATTTTTCCTTATGTCCCGTCTACAAGAGTCTTGCAGGAGTTTGTGACCATTGGACCTTGTCATCCCTTGGGGTGCTCTGGTGAACAGGTGTCCCCCCAGGTCCTGATGCACACCCCTTATGTGCTTATAGGCTGTCACCAAGTCACCCCTGAGCCTGTGCTTCTCCAGACTGAAGAGTCCCATGGCTCTCAGCCTCTTTTCATAAGGCCTGTTCTCTTGCCCTCTGATCATGCGTGTGGCTCTCCTCTAGACTTTCAAGCTTCTCCACATCCTTCTTGAATTGTGGAGCCCAGAATTGAATGGAGTACTCCAGCTGTGGCCTCACCAAGGCCGAATACAGCAGGAGGATGACATCCTGGGTCTTGCTTGAGATGCATCAGTGAATGCAAGGCTAGATCATCCCCTTTGGCCAGTACCATGTCCAGCAATGTCTTGCCTCTTGTTGGTCCATACACTTCTCGAAACAGGTAGAGCTCATCCACGCATGTGAGGAAGCTTTGAGATCTATCACATTTGCCCGAGTGTTCTTCCTATCAGATGTCCAGGTAGCTGAAGTCTCCCATGACAACCATGCACTGAGAGCATGCAGCCGTGGCCAGTTCCCTGGCAAATTCATGGTCAAGCTCTTGTTTCTGATTGGGAGGTCCGTAGTAGACTCCTACCATTGTATCCCCTTCTCCACATTCCCCTTGTATTCTAACCCAGAGGGTCTTCAGTAGTCCTTAGGTGCTAATATCTAACCATAGAACCTTAACTGCCTACTATCTTGTGAATTTGTGTGCCTGAAGAAATAATGGAAATATCAGTGCTGGCAGCTGAAGGTCCCTAAACTATGCTTAGGCAAGGATTGGTGAAAGCACTTGATGATATATTGCTTTAACAAAGTGTCGAACAGAAAGGTCAACAGGGGATTTTCTATAAATTCTTTTTTTTTTTTTTTTTTAACCTTTGCATTTGAAAAAGGAAAAAAAAAAAATTCAAATAGCTTCCAAAATTCTACAGTGTACGTTCAATAAATGAATATAGACTCCACATAACTTCTAAAGCATTTTATATATTTTTGAGTTGTTTACCAACTTTCTAAATCACTGTCCAATGCAACTTATGATTTCTGTGCCTATAACACTTCAAGGAGGTTTTCCAGCTGTACTAGATTTGGGAATACATTTTTCACACTTGCTTGTAAGAAGAAACTGTCACATGAATAGGTATATTCATATGTAAGATCAAGGAGTTGGTGGGCTATTTTCTATCACTATTTTTACTGTTATATTTTCTTCTATAATATTTTTGCTGACAGGTTATTTTTCCCCTGGAGTAGTAGAATCATGGAAATTAGAGATGGAAAAGACCTATTAGGTCATCTTGTCAATTTCCCCTGCCAACAGAAGATTGTTCCCTGGAATGAATTCTCCAGTGTTTTGATTTACACAGCCTTGTAAACAGAGAGAGTCAGCATATACCTTTTCTGATGTAATATTTACTGCAGCAGTAGGGGGCAACAAGGAGGGAGTATTTTATTTATATATTTATTTACTTTCTTACAAAGGAAGGTGAAAGGAACAAGTTGTTAAGCTCTACAGGACACTTCTAATGCAGCACAAGTGTGTGTTGAGGTGGAGGTTCAAGATGTCAGCTAGGAGTGAATATGTTATAAGCCTCAGCACTAAGTGCTCACTTTAGGGATTCCTGTGTGTATTTAATGTATTTTTATCTTTATTTAAAATGCAGTCATTGCAAACCTCTACAACTGCAATGAAAATATTCAACCTACCCCTGAAAGCCCTTACAGACATGAGTGATTCTTACTCACAAATATAGTTCCTCTGAATATAAAGATGCTACTCACTAAAGCAAGGACTATTTTTACAAATAATGATTTACTGTGAACTATAAATTAAAAAAGTGTCTCTAACTATTGTTTGTATAATTAATTCCATATAGAGCTGGATGGGAAATGGTTATTCTTTCCCTCAACTCTTAAGAATTTAAAAAAATCCTGTTGCACAGTAGAACAGCACCAAGATTCATCATATTTTTCATAAAGTGATTGGGTGGGCGTGTGTTTATATAAGCATGCAGAATCAGTCAGTGTAGTCAATAGCTAGGTGTTTGGGGCACTCATCTCGGCTAAGGAGAAGCCAAATTCAGGTCCCCTGCTCACTATTTTCCCCAGTGGGTGCTCTAACCACCAAACACATTGAATATTCTGAGAATGGGACTCCTGATCTCTTCTGTTATAAATGTTCTAGTTCAGATAAATATTCCTTGGGTTAGGGATTTGAACTTGGATGTTCAATTTCCCAGGGAAGTAGCATATCCAATAAGTTATCAAGGAAGTGTCTCACTTTTCCCTGATGAATATTCAATTACTCATCTAAAGTAGTGTAGCTCCCTCAGAGGAGTCTATCCCAGAATATGTGAGGAGTTTTGTCCTAGATTATGTATACATGTTCAAATGATCTGGGAGAATTCTCCTAGGTTTGTTTTCTGGTATAAAAACTTACCCAGAGATGACTGAGCAGACATTCAAATGCTGAGCCCCAAAAGAACAGAGAGTTTGCAATGCTGATGCTGTAGTTCATCCAGGGGGAGCCCTGTACACACGTCTCGGCAAGCTCTGCAGGTTTCTTCAGTCTGCCTCAAGACAGATGGTAGCATTGCACAGGGCAACCCTGATTGACTGACCCAGACTGCTCAAGGACAGTTTGTGTCTCCCTGTAGCATAGCGTGGGGATTGTGAACAGCAGTATGTTTTACTTCTTCCTCAGCTACAGCAGCAGAGTCCACCCTGAGCAACACACACTCTCCCTGGGGAAAGGGAGGCAGGGCAGGAGCAAAGCACCTTTGTTGGAGGAATGTGCTATGGCTTCTCCCAGAAGAGAACATGTACAGAGATTCACTTTCCCAGGAGAAACTCTCCCAGGAGTGATTTAACCCAGGTTATTCCCAAATTATTATTATTTTTTTTTTGGAGTGTCCATTTAATGTTTTGGAAGAAAAATCTTGAACATCTGTACACCATTTTTAAGCACAGAACCGCTGATACATGAGACCCAATGGCACTTTAATTAGAGCAGCTCTTGTAGACACTCTAATTAAAGTGCTGCATCTACCATCCCCAGAACATGTGTAAAAGTGTCCATAGTTTCTCTTGGAAGAGCAACAAGTCTCTCAGGAGAAACTGAATCTCTCTACAAGGCTTGTATGTGCCCTTTAGTCTGTCACATTCAGGGAGAGTGTCATAAGCATCATGCTCTTGGCTGTTCTTATAGCTGTATCTGCTTTGAAGCAGAATTCCACTCTGGATCTGATATAGCATTTATCAATGAAAGTTTCTTCAAAGTTGTATATTCCTTTGAAACATCAGTGATTCAAAGAATCAGTACAATTTTCCAAAAATATCTGTATTTGCTAAAAACCTTCTAACCACCTTTAGGCCTAATTGTCTTAAGAGTTGTGAGATGAAGCAATGTCATGTTAATAATACAAAAAATAACTCCTCCTAACAACAGACGTAGTTCATAATATCAATTCTTCAGCTCCAGGAAAGACCTATATGAAAAGGCCTTGCAATACAAAACAGCATCAAAGGTACCAATTTGTTGGCACTATGATGCTAATCTTAGAGATACCACCTACTTCAGGCACTATGGTATGTCAGCCCATGTGTATTAATGGAGAGGTGGAGGATATTATGGTAACTTTTTGCTGTTTTAGCTTCTAAAATGTGCCAAAAATCATAGAATACGGTGTTATGAATGCAGTAGTATTTTTCCTTATGAAAGAAATCACTGCTGCTCAGTACATTACAGTAGGGTTTTTTTTAACCCTTTCATATTTATTGTAAGATAATTGTCAAAAATAGACTTGGAAGAAATATTCATGGAACGAATCAAAGCCTAATACTAAATAGCTCAGAAACATTACAGCACCGCTTCTGTGAGTGAATACTTTTGTATCAATTCATACTGAAATTCTGCTATAGAAATATGAAGTTACTGTTAGGTTGTTGATTCTGTTTGCTCATGTAGATCATTGCTGAGCTTATTGCTGTGTAAGAGCACTCTTATTGGGGCCGTTCCAAACAAAAAAAAAAACTTACAATGTTATTAGTAAGGACTATCTTCTAAGGGATTTTGTACCATAACCCACGTCACTGCACTGAAATACTTATATACTAACAGATTTTACATTTTGTAAGCATGTATAAATAGGACAATGTAATATTCATACTGAAATACTGTCAAAGTTCCAGATTAGTAAATATCATAGGAAATTTGTACTTCTAAATTTTTCTGTAACTATAATCACATATTTCATAGAGGGCACATCTACTTGAGATGTTTACTGAGCAGTAGAATAATTAGCTGCACAGTAAATGTCTCTACAGCACAATGAACTGGGTCTGTAGAGGGTCAGAATCTACACATGCACCCTTATTAGGCTGGAGTAAACTAATTAGCTTACTTGATACAAGTGCTATCCTGCTGGGGAGTTTTTTACTCCGCAGCACATAGTGGACGCGATTTACGTAGACTTCAGTAAAGCCTTTGATTCTGTTTCCCATGAGATTCTCTGAGACTAACCCAAGGTTGCTGGACTTCACCAGTCTACAGTGAGGTGGGTGAACAGTTGGCTTAGAGTCCACTCCCAGAGGGTGGTAATTGATGGGATGACCTCATCCAGGAAGGCTTATCCTGGAAGGCAGTACCAGGGATTGGTACTTGGACCTGTACTCTTTTATATACTCATTAATGACTTGGATGAGGGGGTGGAAAGCTCAATTATTAAGTCTGTGGATGATACCAAGGTGTGGAGTAATGTGGGCACACTAGAGGATAGGGTCAGGATCCAGAATAACCTTGACAGGCTGGACTCATGGTTGAAATGGAATCAGATGGGTTTAACAGGGATAAGTGCAAAGTCCTTCATCTGGGTAGGAAGAACCCACACCACAACTACACGATGCATGGTGGCCCAGTGGCTGGCACAGTATCTGAGTGAGACCTGCACTTTTCCAGGCTAAAGAGCTCCATGGCTCTCAGCCTGTCATTGTTTGCTCTGTTTTCCTGACTTCTGATCATGCGCGTGGCTCTTTTGTGGACTCTCTCAAGCTTCTCCATGTTCTTTTTGAATTGTGGAGCCCAAAACTGGACACATCTTTATAGGCTCAGCAGTGCTACACTGGGTAGCACTACATATACGTACTATCCTGCTGTAGGGTTTATTAGTTTCCTGTGCTTCCCAGCTAGTCCCATACTGTAGCATTCTTGTGCACCAGCTAGCCCCTGTGCAGCATGTTAAGTCAGGTTGGAGTAGCCCCAGGCTGGCAGATTGACGCCGCCAGGACCCATTGCCAGCTGGGGCTGTACTGACCTGGCTCACTGTGCTGTGGTCCTGGGTGCATGTTCAAATCATGTACCCAGGAGCAATAAATTCCAGCACAGTCTGTGCTGGAGTTTGTTGCTGTGTGCTAATAGCACATGTAGATATGATCGGTGTTACAGAAACTTAGCTCCAGTTCAGCTCTTCTGCTTGCTGACAAAAGGAATGAAAACCCAGTAGATGTCTTCCTGAGTAAGTGCATGAAAAAGGAGAATGTCAGCTGTCCAGCCTTATTTCCATCACTTTCCCTGGATCCCTCATTAATGTTGTCTTTTTCACAGATGGGGCTCTACATGTGAAGAGGAGAAGGGCTGGGGTGAATTGAGAGAGACTGATGGATGTCTTCTCTGTGTCCTACTTATTCCCTTCCAACCAAGCCCCTTATCTTTGTTCACTTGAACTAAAGCTGAGAGGAGATCCTATTCACTCATGGCATGTCCCCCCTCTGGTGTGAAATTCCTCAGTGCAGAGAGTGGTCTCTGTCTGTAAGCAATTGAGGAAGGTCATGGCAGTGTAGCCTCAGCAGCAGTCAAATGGGCCTAGGAGGTAGAGAAAAGGTGTCAGACCACTGGGCACAAGGAAAATGATCCAGGGGAAATTCCAGTACGGAAACTCATCCAAGTTCCTTATCACCAATCTTGGTTATTTCCTAGGTACTGCAACTGTAGTCCTGTAAATCTGTGACAGTCATTTTTCTATTTTACCATCAGACTATCTAGAGACCTGTGTTAGACTCAAGTCTAGCAGAAGGCAGGGTGGATTTGCCCCTTATAGACTAACTAAATCAGTCAGGTATTCCCTCTCCAGAATACTGTTGGGTATATTTACAAGGTCAAGTTACCACAGGGAAATGGAAGTTTATCTGGTGTAGATAGGACAGTACGTGTCTGCAGGGAAGTGTTAGTTATCTGTGTTCCCCTTTTTACCTGTACTTATCTTTTACAGATATCAAATGACAATTGTTTCCTGACTGAAAACAGAGAAAAAATAAAACAGTTAAGGGAAAAATCACTACCTTGGGAAGCCAAAGTCAAGAAAGAAAAAATTAAGCTTCTTTAGATGGGTGAGGGAAACAGTGTTAGAGAGCCAAACACGAAAATCAATCTGCCAAATGAATGTTTAGCTTCACATTTTTAAAATAGAACTCGATGGTCTGTTCATAATCTCACATTTTGCCTTTTCATGTGGTTTGCTTTTCACTCTTCTGGTGTCATTGTTTTGTAAAGCTTAAGACTTGCAACCTTATCAAATCTCGAGGTCTTATGAGATCAAACTGTGTGGAGGATTTTCTTGACTGTACAGTGATCTTTCCAGTGTAACAAAGCCAGCTGAAAAGCCCTGGAATACAAAGGCATTGTTGAGTATCGAAGAGACTTCCAGAAGATAAACTTTTAAACTCTGTTTTGTTTTGTTTTGCTACATTAGTTTTCCTAAGGCAAGCTGCCTAGGCTCTTCTTTCACTAAATGTGCAAGGAAATCTGACTTGAACTTTGCAGACTGTCTTAAATTTTAGGCTCTGTTTGTTGGCTGCTAGACACCTTAGCAGGGCAATGAACTGGGAGACAAAGAGAGTGAAACTGCAAAGGCGGGCTTGAGAAGGAAGCATTTATTCCATCACAGTAGTCCTTTGTTCTTCCTGAATTTGGGCTGGGTATCTGGTTTAGTGTCTCGATACACTAGTCATGGACACCTGACTTTCTCAAGGACAAAATTCAATGAAATGCAAAGGTGTGTTTAAAACTCAGGCGTGATGAAATAGAAATGCCATGGCTAGTTGCTGCCAGTAAAATCTGTGAAATCCATAGACTAAACCTCTAGTTAATAAAGCTTCCTCTCATAAGACTACTTCATCTCCCTCCCAGACCCTTTGAAACTCACCCTATAAACTGTACTGTACCTTGATATATACAGTAGCATGCAGTAAGGCTGGATTCCAAGAGCTGCTTCATGAAAAGGTACATTGTATTTAAAAAGGAATAAAATATTTGTGCTGAGGATTTACAGTCAAAGTAGTAGGGGCAAAAGGGTTGTCTTCATTTTTCTTTCATCATTTTAAAAAGATTTAGCTGGGAAAAAAAAAAAAATAAAGTGCCTCCCGTCCATTATATAACTCCATAACTGTGAGATCACAAAGACTTTCTGCATCAGCTTAATTTTGACTGAAGCTCAGCTTCTCGGCAGAAATTCGGCAGATTTATGTTGCTGAATGAAATTTGAGGACGACAGAAGAATATTTCAGTGTTTCATTAATAGTTCACGATCTGTTCCTGTTTAGTTTGCTAAGAAACCATAAGACACATTCACATGAGCTTAGAGGACAGATTGTCTTAAAACTTGCTCTGCTTTATGGAATGGCCAGATTGTGCCTGTTAGGCATTGACCCACGTTAAAAGTTGTGCAAAGCTTTAAGAGTTATGGAAGCCCCCACCTATGCTCAAGGACAGTGGGTGTGTTGAGTCAGTTCTTGGGATCATGCTTTATGTTACGTGCTCAGAAGCTGTATGGGTCAGGCTCCTGTCTTAGGACCATTTAGGATGTCTGGACTCTGCCAACATCCTAAACCAGAGCATGGCAGGCATGGAGGGGTTTTTTTTATTGATCCTGACCACTATATAGGCAGGATCCCTAAAGACACAGAAACACCATGTGTGCACTCACTCTGGGGGCTGTCCTTCATTAGGCCCACAAAAGGCCAAGAAGCAATCTGAAGTTGATCTGGATCTAAGTTTTGAAGAAGTTTGAATCTTTTACATACAAAGTCTGACTACAGAAACCTAGTGCCCCCCTCCTCCTAACAATTTGATCCCTATCTGAATTTTTTAGATGTCTAAGAGTAGCTCAGGTCAGCAGATCTGATTTGGTCCCTTCTCTAATGTTTAGACATAAAGGAAATTGGTGCTTGTGCTTTTGTGACCAAGAAAACAGGTATTTAGGATCAGAAGAGCTGTGTTTCCTGAATCCCAGAGCTGGGTAAAGACTGGATCACCTGAATTTCATGTCACATACATATTGGCCACATCTATACAAGATGTTTACTGTGGAGCTGACTAATTAGCTCAACAGTAACATGTCAGTGTCTCCACATGCAGTGCTATTAGGCTGGAGTAAACTAATTAACTTCGCCATAGAATAGTACTGCTGGACACAAGTACTACTTTACTGCAGAGTTATTTACCCCCCCACAACACATGTGTAGACACTGACAGGGCTGGCTGGGACATGGAGGTGCTTCAGTGTGAGGGCTCATGCCTCAGCTAGCCCCTCCGCAGCATATTGAGCCAGGCAGGAGCAGCCCTGGGCTGGCAGGCTGACCCCCAGAACCTCTGCCAGCTGGGGCTGCTCCACCCCTGCTCAGTGTGCTGTGGTCCTGGGCACATGTGCAAATGGTGCATCAGGGAGCAATAAACTGTGGGGCAAACTATGCCAGAGTTTATTCAGTCAAATTAATTGCACATGTAGACACGCTCATTAAGAGTTATATCAGGTAAACCTAGGCTAAAAACAGATGTTGGGTTTATCTCAGGTCTGCTTGTTCTGAGCCTAGGTGTGGAGCTGTCCTTTACACAGGCAGCTTGAATGGCAACTCACTTCAATTAGCCTTGATTGTCCCTAGGAAAAAAGTCTTATCTGGGTACTTCGCAGTACTCAAAGTGGGACAATAGGCTCCTACCTTCTGTAGGATTCCAGAATAAAAGGCTTTGTCCTGGGGGAAACCCAATGTCTGTTTTGAGCCCTTAACAAATAGCTTTAGTTCTCCACAGTAATGGCTCACTGTTAAAAACCAGGCTTGTGAACTGCAGTGTTGTGTAGAATAGTGCAGTGATTATTTTTATAAAGGAAAAATCCTGATAATAGAAAAAATAGGCTTAAAGTTATAAATCTCCAGTAACTGGTTAACTATTCTGTAGGCAAGAGTTCCTTAATGATTAACAGAGGAGTATGAACTAACACTCCTACTACAGTGATTTCTTTCAGCCACACACGCTGTCCCTGTCTCTTATGACTTGTTTTAAAATGATGGCAAGCAGTGCTAAGCAGAATCCCTTTTCTTTGGAAAGAACATAGTGTGCTAGGGTTCCCTTTGGATGCTTTCCAATTTTGTTTTTGCAAAGTGGGATACCTTTTGAAATTTCCATTACATCAATGTAGTGGTTTTAACAGCAAATCACAGATCATTCAGCTGCTTTACAGAATTTGTTTGTACCACTTTTTTGGGGGGGTTAGAAAAATAAGCAAACTGCATGGAAAGGGTGAACATATACCCAGGAAATAGTTTGCTGATAACATAGGAGCCTTCAAGTCTGCTGGGTGGTGCCCTACGTTTTCTTAACAAAGAGGCGAGTGTTGGTTCTTCAAATAAAAGTTACTTTTTGCACTCATGTAACTGAGGCTGAGAATTTCCAAGATGAAAAAAAAGTTGGCTTTTACTTATTTTTCTTTTGGAGCAGTGCATAATATGAGCGGGATCTCCTCTCCCTCCCACAAATCCCAACCCCCCACATTGCCCTCCCCATTTTCTGAGGATTACAGTATCCCAAAAACTCTTTAGCCCTGTGAGCAAAGGAAACAGAAATGGCTCTGCATTATGAACTGAGTAGAGATTAAGTTATTGGTGGCCTTGAAATAGCTCTTTCTCAACTTCCATTCCCATGAGGTTATCCACATAAAGTTGCTGTTTAGTACAGGGTCAGTGTGATGAAATTTATTTGTTGAGTCTCTTTGGTGCCAAAGCTTTTGCCAACAATCTGATCTACCTGATAGTGGTACTATTTCAGAAATGTAGAAGAAATGCAGTGTCTGTAGAGTTTCAAATGTATTGGTAATAACTGAGATCAGGGAAAAGGGGGAAAAAAGAAAGCCCTTTTCTCTCTCTCGCTCTCTCTCTTTAAAATCATCATTTATGTCAGTTACAAGATTTGCCTTTACACAAAATTGAAAAAGACTACTTTTTATTTCAAATGTTCCCCTCACAGAATATTACTTGTCATCTTTCTAACATGGCTGTATCATGTTGCATGTATTATGTTGACTTGTATGTGAAAACTTAAAGCATAAAATGGCACTAGATAAATTAAAATTGATTATTTGATGAAATGGTGAGAGAGTATAGCAAGGGCTATGTATTTTTGTGTAGTTTGTGTTGGATTTTTTTCATATAAAAAGGCATGGACTATGGGGTAAAAACAGCAGCAACAACGAAGCATATATTACACTATAAACAAAACACATATACACAAAGTATCAGTCCAGATAATTACATTTTGGACCCCACAGTAGGTAGATTTAATGAATAAACAGGGCTATTTAGTTTAGTTTAGTTTTCAAGCTAGAAAAGAGGAATACTTTTCATTTTTCCCTAATTTTTAATTACCAACATATGACACCATAATTAAAAAAGTCTCCTCTTTGTTTAGTCATTCATGAAATGAGTTTATGGCCACAAGTTTCCTTTATGAAAACCCCATCTTCTAGGCGCCTGCCAGAGTTGTGGGATTATGTTTAATTTCTGATAAGTGGGACATTTCCATTTCCCTTTCTTTTAACTATGAATAAATTATTTCAAATACCTATCTTTACTTTTTGCTTCACACTAACCCAAAAGTTAGTTTTATGACTTAGGACTCCTGTCTGTGTCCACTTCTATAACTTCCCATGACCCAACCAGGAACAGCTGAACATCCACTTTGTATTTTATTCTCATGGGTCTGACTCTTGCCTCCTTACTGCTGTACTAAACCCCCATGTTTTGACCCACATAGCTTTCTGCCTGTGAACCAAACCATTTCTGTACAAAACAGGCAAAATATATTTTTGGTAGGGTTTTTTTGCTTTTATCCTTAGTTTTATGGAAAGTGGCATTTCAAAGACAAGTTTGTTTTCAAATTTGGATTGGAAAATCCAATTCAGACATGAAATTAAGCCAGCTGGGTATGTTTTCACAGGATCGTGGCATTGGAGGGGACGTCAAGGTCCCTTGATGTATTAGCATGCCAAATATGACATTCCAACTGATAGTTACTGATGCTTCTCCCAGCTCAATTGATCAATCCAGAATGTACTCATGTATTTGAAATGAGTGATTTGCATATCTGCACTGGAAGGGACCGTGCCTGTTCATCAAATTTACTGAAGGCAAATCAAACTGCAGTGATCACATCAGTTCTCTGGGCAATCGTGACAGTAGCGCTATTGCCCTGGGAGGTACCTAATAACAGCAATGCCATGGCTTTGATGCTAAAGCTTCCCTGTCGTATTGTGATTGGAACCTTAATATTTGCACACTTTTGTAAGACCTACCTTTCCTTACCACTATTGAGGATTAGTGCTACTGCTACTGTAATTTCCTTGTATGTGCATATTGCAGACAGACAAGAAATTTTAGATCTGGCTAATCACTTCTTCACTGTCTGGCAACTTCTTCATCCCCTACTTGAGGGACATAGACCTAATACTACATGCTGACAGGTACTGCACTTTGTAAATTTGGTGCAGAATATAGGACACAGCAAATAAATGTCAGTCAGGTATGATGACTTCATATAAACCTGTGCTAGTGTGAAGTAAATGTAACATAATCCAGGCCAGAAGGACCTATGATAATGGCCATGGAAGGAACAAATACTCTGTGTCTGTAATACTTCCAGTATCATTATATGAAAATGTGAACTGAAAAAAACTCAATAGTTTTGCCTCCTAATTCTAATAAGAGAGACAAGAGTAGAGTCAATATAATTTTTATTATCTCATAGGTATTGTCTCTTCCTTCCTTGTTGCTCATATTCCACTCTGTCTTTTTTGTACTCCACCCACTCTATTATGTTTGCCATTCTGTTCTCTTTCTCTCTTTTAAGGACTCCTCCCCATCACTTTTTATTTTATTTCTTTCTTTCTTGCTATAAAATCTCTTTATCAGGCCGAGAAACTGAACCATTTAATTCAAATTGGCAATGTTTGAATACCTTCAGAAATAGCACAATGAGGCTGCAAAACCTTACTTCCAAGAAAGAGATGTAAAATTGCATGCAGCTCTTTATCCTGGGCTTACTAACTGTCATTAAAGAAATATACAATGATAATTTTAATGCATAACTTTGATGTGTTCCCTTAAAAACAGATAATCTGGCAGTTAAATCATTCTTCAAACAATCATTTCACCACTTAGACATAACAGCGAGCTTCTGGGTATATTTCTTTAAAAAATTTATCTCATCATTCATTTGTGTCCCATTGGTAAATCCATAAGGACTGTAGTCATAATGCACACAATCTAACTTTTTACTGTAGAGCAGAACCATTTTTAGCCATTCTGCTACCTCTCTTACTCTTCACTTAAAATGAAGTGGAGGCATTGTCGTCTATTGGTTTGAGCAGATGAATGAAAAGTCAGAAGTTTATTTTCATGTAGCATACATTGCCATGAGATCTGGGCACAGTTACAGCCGTTAAAACAAATATAAACCAGTCTCAATTAGAGGCTATCAATTTTAATTATTTAACTGTAGGACTTCCATGGGGCTTATTTAAAGGCCTGTATAAACAAATATACCTTGTCTTGTGGCCTGGGGCCTGCCAAACCTGAGCTTGGTGTTCAGCCAGATGGAGAAAGTTTCACAGGCAGAGGCCTTCATCTGAGATTACTCTGGTCTGCATCCCAGATGATGAAACTCAAGGAAACATCAGCAAGAAAACCCAGCAGGTCTGAACTATCCAAATGAAATGCAGAGAGAAAAGTAATAATTTATGTAACAGCACCCTAAACCCAGAGGTTCCCAAACTTTTTGGACCAATGCCTCAATGTAAACCCTCACAAGTTTGCCTTGAATCACCGTGTACCCCTTTCATCAAACTTTTAACTGAAAAGTAAAATGGGTATGTAGACCATCATTTAGGAACAACTAGATGATCCAAAGTGATAAAGATGGTAAATAACACTTGGGCCCAGAAGCAAAGTAGTGACCAACATGAAACAAAGAACAAGGTGTTCCTAGTTATCCAGCATACTTAGGAAGGGGATATAATGCTACTTTCTGATTGTATTTGAGATTGTTAAACTCTTTCCAGAGTAACCTAAAACAGAAAAGTTTTAACTCACCTGGGGATGAGAAGGGTAAGAGTGACAAGATCCATAACTGAAATGACATAATTTCATGGACCGCCTCAGAAGCAAGTAGTACTCTGAGCAACCACAGCCTTCTAGAAATCTAGAAAGAGTGAAATATTGAGCCTAGCGCCTAGTGGTAGTCCTTTTATCAAAGGACAGTGGTGTAAGCATAGCTGTCACCTGGTCTTGCAATGAGCCTGAGTTCAACCAATAGTAATTTGGAGTGGGCTTCACATACCACATTTAGTTGAATCCAAGATGAGATTCCCTCCCCACTCATTGATTCAGAATGGGGAAATAGGCCCCTAGTCTTGGATTTGAGTACAAGGTAGAAGGGAGGGCAGGCAGCTGCTGTGGCTCAAGCTTGGGCGAGGGTCAGTCAGAACGACAGCAACCACCTGCCTTCTGCCCCCTCCCCACCCCTTCTCTTACTGTCAGATATAGATCTGGCTCCAGCTCCATTCAGTCCCAGGGCATGGAGCACATTGATACTCTGCCCCCTGCCAGGCCAATCAACAGTGACATGGGTCCAGCCCCAGGACTGCTTTGTGCCCAGACAGAGACTGCACTCCTGTGGGCTCCATGCCCCAGGAGAGAATGGAGTTAGAGCTATATCTTGCTCCTGGGGGGAAGAGGGGAAGGGGGAGAGGCTATGGGACTCAATGGAGGGCAGTGGCTTTAGTGGGGCAGAGGGAGACTATGGGGAGCATATGGTGGGGGGGAAGAGGCTAAAGGGTGCAGGTGCCGGGGCACAGGCTGTGGGGATCAGGTGGCATGGGACTCAGCCACCACACAGCAGCGGGGTGGGTAGGCTGCAGAGGGAAGAAGTGGGGAGGGGATAGAGGGCAAGGGGGCTGCTTGCCCCTGTGCCACTGCTTTCTCCACTATAGCATTGTGGGGGGAAAATTTAAGACAACCCTCCAATAATTAGCTTCTATGCCTGGAAAATTATAATACATTTATAAATTTTCCATATACAGAATCTAATTATTGGGGGTTTATCTTAAATTGGAAGTTGTCTTGGATTCAGGTAAGTACAGTTGTTTTGTCTGCCAGGAGTTGGAAAAGCTAAGAGACTTCACGTTTGATGACAGTAAGAATTAAATCCAAGTAACAGCCCATAATATCTTGTTACATCTCTTAGCAGCTTGACATTTTCAATTAACAGAATCGGTGCATGCTGAAGCTCTGCAGAACACTGCATGTTAGAAACTCTGAGTGGGAGGAGTATTTCCTTATAGCCTTCTGGATCATCTTGAAGAAACCCTACCACTGAGTTACTATACAGGTAAAACAACCTGACATTGTTTCCCAGAGTAAGGGAATATTACATTTACAATTTAATCTCCTCACCACTGACGTTTCACTCAAATCTACGGCTTACAAAGGATATATATTTATTGTCTCGATGTTACTTACATAGTTTTAGTTGGAATGACAGAAAAAGAAAATCACAGACTCTGAATAAAATAGGAGCTGAAAATATACCACTTTCAAAATTATCTGTCCCAAAAAGGAAGGTTAGAGAGTAGGGGTGTGCAAAATAGGCCCTATTTGATTCAGATTTGGCCTGAATCAGGGACAGTGATTTGATCTGTTGATTTGGATCACTGTCCTTGATTCGATTTGGCCGAACCTGAATCTCATGATCTGATGCTGATTTGGCGAATCAGTGATTCGGACACAAGTACAGCTTCAAAAGTTTTTTTCTGCATACCTTGAGGTAGCAGTGTGGCTCATGATCACTGTGGTGTTGGGGCAGATGGAGCATCTTACAGCAGTGCAGGGGGCTCTCCAGCATGCTTGGCAGTGAACCCGGTCCACTTCCAGGTCTGCCAGGGAGTGCGCTGGGGGGGCCCCCATGCCACCCTGGCCCAGTGATTGGCCACATGGGGATGCCAGGTGGCCCCCCTGACCCAGGAGGCACCAGTTGCCAAGCCCGGGGGGTTGGAGAGGAGCCCCAGCACGCTCTCTGGCGGACCCTGGGGTGCTTCTGGTCCACTTCTGGGTCTGCTTCCAAGCATGCAGGGGAGGCCCCATGCTTCTGTGGGACACTGCATCTGCCTCATCAATGCAGCATTCAGAGCCCCTGCTACTTAGAGGTATGCAGAAAAACATTTAAAGCTGTATCTGTGTCCGAATTGCCGAATCTGTCTGAATCAGTTTGGAGGGTTCCAAACTGATTTGGAGAGATTAAAGGGTCCTCTGATTCTGTTTGGATTTTGAGATTCAGCCACTAAATCAGGCTGAATCTCTGCCGAATTGAATTGGGGACCAAAGCCTCGCACAGCCCTATTAGAGACCAGATGTAACTAGTAGCACTAGTAGTGTTGGATTTATGAGCAGTAATACTTAGCAATGAGCTTGATACTGTTCAAAGCACAGATATCCCTTATAAGATGGACTTAAAAGTAGGTGTAAACTTTTCAACCATTCTCTCCTCATTGTAATATCCATATTATGATGGATAGGGTTAACTGCCACTGACAGACATCAAGAAGGCCTTATTGAAGGCCGTGTTTAAGAAGCGAGGCTTAGGAATATTTGATTGAGGTTATGGTGGAGCTGTATCTTATTGAGATCACAAAATGGTTCCTTGACTAAAATAGCATAGGAAATCAAATTTGTCTGGTCATTTCTACACATGCCGCTGACTGCATATTTGGTACTGGCACTGTGCAGTCCTGGTAGCTAGGGTGATGTAGCTCATTGCTATGGTGACATAGCATCTCATGTAGATGCACCCACTGAGGACCTGGAGACAGGAGCAAATGATGGAAGAAAGATGATAGGGGCAGAGGAAAAAGGCAGTGGGAAGGCATAAGTGAAATCTTTTTCTTGAAGAGTGGGACAACCACATCAGAGTTCTGAGTCCTCTTAGCTTGGCTCTGCTATGGGCTCGTTTAAACTGTGACAAATCACCTCTCTGTTCTTCAGTTTCCTAAAATGAAAACTCGAGGAAACCATAATATCAATGTATCTCCTGTGGAATGAACAAAATTACATTGGGTTGAGCCTCTGAACTTTCCAGTGAATGGTGCTATACAAAGTACAATTTATCCCAAATACTTTGACTAGTATTCTAGTATATCTTCAGTGTATATTTCACTATGCTTTGAAGATCAGCAAGATAAGACTGTGAGAAACATACACTGAAATCGTATTAGTACCTGGTTACATGGTAAATAAATAAGTTAGAAAGAGGCAACTTGCAACCAATTTTTTTCCCAGTAAAATGCAAAAGTACTAAAATGCTTTGTGGTCATTATGGCAATTGAGAGTCAAGGTGATACCCTTTGGACTGAGCAAGAATCTTTATTACCAGGACATGGAAAACATACTGCACTGCTTTGTTGTAGGGACAATGTCTACTGTTTTTTTGGATGTTTTCCCCTTGGTAAGGTGATGAGGCACAATTAAATTAAAAGGACCTTTAGTTCTTTCTGCTCAGAGATGTTGCTTTAGTAAGAGGGCAAAGGAGTGGATTTCAAACTTGAAAACAAGACAGTAACATGTTGGGCCCTTAGTTAGAACTTTAAGTATTTGCTTCAGTACAGACACAGCAGCTATGGATTGAACGTCACAAAAAACATGCAGCTGTCTGTTGATAATTGATCATTTCGAGTCTGTAGTTTCAAAATATTTGAGAGCGCTTTGCACTTGCTTTGGCAAAAGGCAGGTTTTTAATTCATTAATATAAATCATGATGATTTATTGCATTACTATTATTACTTAGTATGTATGTAGCAGAAGGGCATGTACAGAATGGAGATGCTTAAATGTTTTGTTTCAGTTTGTTGTGTGCCAAAAGGGCTTAGCGCTAGCTAATTAGAACTCCTTTGTTCACAGGATACTTTCTGGTAAAAGGGTGGCTAGATAAATAAACGTGAAAAGCCAGGCACCAGCCAAGTTTTCAAACTGGCATTCCTTTCCTAAGTTCCAGTCATCTTCAGACATCCCCTCAAGATCTACCAGTCATGTTACTGTTGATTTTGTATTACGAGAACTAGACAGGTGCCTAGAGGTGCTGTAGATCCGGTAGCTGGATTAAAGGAAGCTTGGATATGATGGCAGCAATTTCCTTTAAAAGTTTTTTAATTAGCACATATAACATGCCAAGAAAGGATTGCAAAATATAGATGACATGGCTTCTGTTTCATGCCTCACGGGTATACTGTAAAATTAGATTCCAGGATTATTACATTTTGAAAAAGACGACCTGTCGCAAGCAAACTAACCCAGGATGTTTGTGATGCCAGTCATATTCTGCTATGCCAAAAAATGACTGATGTGCCTTTAAAAGAGTCTTCATATTTTAATTTAGCACATGGAAGTTTTTTCAGTTCCTCTCACTATCGATGTTTCTCTTTCCCTTCCCCATGGGCAAACATCCTTCCATTTTATTGGAATTTTTACAATAAGCAAACAGTAGTCTCCTCTTGTAATACCCCATCATTAACCGTGTCTCTTTATAGGATCCCATTATGTACGGCACTTCTAAAAGGAGATGCCTCCACTCTGGACTGGAGACCGGTGTGAAAAGTATGACACTTGCAGATGAGCCGTGAGGTGGAGTTCCTGGGACCAGTCATTTTATCTATCACCCTCTCTATGTTGTGGTGGCCAAATATTGTTAGGATAAGTTTCTGAACTGCATCTGGAAGTGGAAACCTTTTACTGCACAGTGCAGTACTTGTAGGAGACCTTTTTTCCCCATATTTACTATCAGATGAATTGAGGTTTTTTTAGTGTGAGGATTTTGATTTACTGAGTCTTTTGACTTTGCCATAGGACATTCAAAATGTCAGGGATATAAATTTAAGGATTATAGTGTCAGGATTTTGTCATTTGGCCTTAGGTTGGGTTCTCTTAAAATGTTTAAAATGCATCACATCTGGTGTACCACAAGGGAAAAAAATGAAACCATGTCCAGAGTATAAATGTGGTTATGGTCAGACAAGTGACTGTGTGAAAATGGCATGTTCTTAGTCAACAGATCTGTTCTCTGTATGTGTTACCACATTCATGTGTGTATTTTATTGACACAAATAAGCTTTTCATTACTGCATTTAGCATCGGAAAGTCAGTGAAGCTGTGGGAGAGCAAGCTTGATTCTTTAGTATCTTGCACATCATAAGCAGAATTAACTAAGTTCCAGTTGTGGAGTCTGTATTATTAATGATGAAGAAGATGCATGATCCAGTTTGACTTCCAGAGGCAAGAACTGAGTATGTAGCACTGGTAAATATTAATAAAAACAAAACAAGGACACTACCATCGTACTTGCAAACCAGTTTGATCTGGAAGTCATTGAGAGACAATAAGCATAAAACCCAAAATCACTTTTACAGTGTGTTATTTTCAGAATATGACCACACTTAAGTGAAATAAGTTCAAAGAATAATAATAAAAAACAAGTAGGCCTGATCCATCTTAATGATGAAACTGAGATTTCTTTGGAGGTAGGTGAACATTGGAGAGCAGCTGGAGTGAATTCATGATATTAAACGGAAAATCATCACTAAAAAAACCATAGAGGCTAGCAAAAAACAAAAGGTCTTATGTAAATTAGGATCTATCTTTTAATATCTGCTACTCATGGAATGATCAGCTTAAGAAGGATAACCAGAGATCCTGCTCTTTTCTTCTTTCAAGGACAGCCTGACAACGCAGTGAGCCAACTGAAGGTCTTGATCTAAGCCTAAGCTCTTATTTTCTACTGCTGTAAAGGACCATCTCACAAGGAACTGCCAAGTTGGTATTGCACAACCTCATGAGAAATTATTATTTCTTATATATTTCTTGTAGGATCATGCTCATGAGAAATAGCTTATAAAGCCAGCACTTCTTCTAAGTTGCAGATAACAAGTAGGCCTGTGCAAAGTGGCTAGTATTCACTTTGGATTTGGATTCAGCCGATTTGGGGGCAATGATTCCATTCAGTGATTGAATCACTGTCCCGAATCGATTCGGCCCCAATCTCCAAAGTGAACAGGCCCCATCCCCTGCCTGCTCTCCCAACCCCATCAATGGATGCCCGGCCCCAGCGTCCTGGTACTAAAAAAAGTGCTCACTGGCTCCTGCCAGGCAGAGGGGCAATCCCTGCTGCTCCCCACTGCCCCGTGCTGCATGCCACAAGCCCCCAGAAGCCCTGATGGCTGCTGTAGCAGCTGATGAGTGTGGGGCACTTTTTTTTTTTTTTTTTTTGAAGTGCCAGGATGCTTGGGCAAGGTGGGGCAGCCATTGACAGGGCTGGGAGAGCAGGTGGGGTCAGAGGGTGCTCAGGGGGACTGGGAGAGCAAGCAGGGGATGGGTCCTGGTGGACCCTCCTATGGTTCCAACCCCCAGCCCTTACTTACTGGCATGGAGCCTAGGTCAGCTCCTTGCAGTGGTGAGCAGGGACTGCCTGAATCTGCAAAGCTTCTCCAAACCTTCTCTGAATCATCTCTAAATTGATTTAGAGACTTTGAACCAATTCTGACCTTTTTATTGGTTACGTTCAGATTAGAAGATTTGACTGCTGAATAGGGTGAAATCTCCTCTGAATTGAATCAGGAACCAAAGCTTTGCACAGCCCTAATAGCAAGAATATTCAGATGTCCTGAGGTCCAGGAGATGTGTTCGTCCTAGAATGTGTTGCCTCTCTTGGTATTATACGTGTACAGATTCCAGGCGAGGACTTAGTTCATAACATTACCAAGGACTACAGGCTCTATTCAGAAGTGAGGTGTGTGACGGAGTAAGTTACATCTCTGTAAGTTTCCAAGCACATCTGGGAATATGAATTTCAATATGAGAAGATGCTGGAAGAAACTATATGTTGGAGTAATTTGGGTTTAACTAAGCCCTCCTAAACTTTCCTCTGAATTGAACTCTGTCTTCCAAGGTGATAGTATTCAAGTGAATAATATTTCATATGTTTCTGGTTTACTGGTTAACCAACTAGTAATTTATGTGTGTGTGGTGAGCGGGGAGGGGTGGAAGGAGAGGGGAGGAAGAGGGAGTGATTAGGAGTGTTGATTAATGTCATAGGCTTTCATCTTTCTGGCTTTAGAAATTATTACTCTTCAGTTTCCATGTGTTCTTTCCTACAATATTTCACTTGCACTTGTTCTGTATTCTTCCTGTGATGGGAGTCTCAATGGAAAGTACTATGTCATGTAAATAATATACACATGACAGTCTATTATTTTGTATGGTTATTAACCCCTATGGAGTTGAAAGCTTTCTGTTTTGCCTTAATGTAAAATCCATGAGCATGTTCCCATACAGACAATTAACTATATTTTTCAAACCTATATTTCATAAAACTTAGAAATGAGTCTCCTTGAGAACACTAAAGACATTTGTAGCATTTCGGTGTCAAGATCATACTTGGAACCAGATTTTCTAACTGGCCCCTGTCTTTATGATTACTAAAAGTAAAAGCCTAAGTCCCAGTGGTTCTACATTTTGGGTTGTCACATGTATCTGCATCTGAAACTTCCAAGCCCAGTTTTTATATAACTCTACTAGCAAAACATTTGCAAAAAATATGTCACAGTAGGTACATCTACACATGTATTAATGCATTTTACCTAATGCGCATTAAATTTAGCACCTCCAGTATGAGGTACTAAATACATGTGAATTAGGCTGCCCTAATGTGAGGCAGCAAAAGCACGTGTGTTTTAAGTGACTCTTAATGTGCAGTAGCCTATTTTACTACACATTAGCTTATTCACATGTTTTTTAACATGATGCTGTAATGTGCAGTAAAATAGGCTACTGCGCATTAAAGTGCATGTGTAGACATGCCCAGTGTGGCATTTACAGTGTTACTCAGTATCCAGGAACATCATACTGGCTCTTGACCACTGTAATATTCTTAACGTTGCACTTTTTGCATTCAGAGCTAATTTGTGCCCATTTTTGCTGTAGCAATTGGATTGTTTTATTTTTAGATTACATGAGAGTGAGAACTCTTTCTATTTCCTTGGCTAAGTCTGTTGTTTCATATTTTGGTGCATTTTAATGAATGCTTTGGTTTTAATTAGAGATGGCCCCAAAATGATTGTCCCTCTCAGGGCAGGGAAATTTCATGGGTGGGGAGTTGGAATTGAGTCATTCTAGAACACAAAGATGTTCTCAAGGCACCTTATAGGTACATAATAATACCTAATTCCTTCCTCCTTTACCTTATAGCTTTACAAAAATGTTCACAGTGCTATTAAATTAGCTGTTGTAAATTGCAGCTTATTTGGACTTGTAATGGTTTTGAAAAGTGCTAAAAATCCTAACCATTGTATTATGCAAGCAAAAAATGTAACTTTTAAAGGCTCATAATTAGGTCAAGTCAAAATAAAATGTCATTGATCAACAGCTGCTCATTACTGAGGAGCATTTCTGCATTCCAACTGTTTCTAGAGAGTCTTGATATTGCAAGACATTTGAAAAACTTTCCTTATAATTTGAATTTTTTCCCCACTCACTCTGTTTTTGAATGGCTGAACTTTTTGTCCCCTTTTTTCCCTTTTTAAATCACCTTCAGGCAGAGGCAAAGAGTAAAAATATTTAATCTGAAGTGACAGCCATTTTAGAAGGTTATTAGTGACAGAAAGCAAGGGTTGACTTGTGACATTAACTTTAATGATCAATCCTGCAGAACTTATTTCTCTGGAGCACCTTCTGTTTGGGGATTTGAAAACTCTATATATACTACTGAATTGAACTCCATCCCTATGAATTAGACAACTAAAGGCAACCATATTGTACAGAGGAAGAAACCAAGAAACGGACAAATTAATCAACTTGCTCCAAGTTACTCAAAAATTAAAAAACTTGCCCTAAAATTTTTCAGATGTCTACAGCACAGCCAAGTACATATAATATGTGTAACTTTTTCTACCTCAGTACAGTCAACATTCTCTAGGCTCTGACGGTCTGTATTGGTAGAGGGTGGGTGTTAGCAGCCCTGGATTTGGTTTTGTCGCTTCTCACCTATTTAGCTATAAAAAGCACCATTACCTTACTGAGCACAAGGTGGAAAAGGATATATATTACTAAGCTGATGGACAGCAACTACTGTAGGCCTGCGAACAGACAGCATGGTATCACAACAACATCCCATCCTCCTGCAGTAGTCAGAGGTCTGTTTTACTCCTCTGTGAGCATATCTATATGAGACACATTAATGTGCAGTAGACTAATCTACTACACAGCAAAGTGTCACTGTCTACATGTGCGTGATTTACTGCACAGTAATTTAGTCCACTGTGCAGTTAGCTAGTACCTATAGATACAAGTACTAGATTAACTGTGCAGTAGCTATTGTGCAATAGTGCACATGTAGACCCTGGCCAGGAGCAAACTTGCTCCCAGTCAGCAACACCAACAGGGGGGCAGCCTTCTGCTTGGGCCAGAGCCATGTGCCTGGGAGTTTCTCAAGCTACATGGAAGCGATGGCTCTTTGGCTGTCCCAGCTTAGCCATTATACACCTGGCTAGACCCACTGGTGCCTATGCCAGCTGCTGCCTGCCCCTGGGGATCAGGTTCCAAGAATGTGGGCATGTGCCAGCTATAGCGGGCCTGAAGACCCCAGCTCTAGCCCCTGAAGCCTGTTCCACCACCTGCCTACTTGCTGGGTACCATTCCCCTCTGCTGCAGGCATGTACCAAGCCATTCCAGCACCTAAAGTCTCGTGTGACTCCCCAAGGTCCCTAGAAGCAGCCACGATGGTGGCCTCACCAACACCGCAGACAGCATCCTGGGGCCCTGACAGAGAGAGAGACCACCAACCTCATAGCACCACCTCCCAACCATCAGGGACTAAATCAGACCACCAGGACCTCTTGTCATGCCTGTTCAGTAAGCCCTACACAAGGAGGAGGGCCAGGGATGAAGGGGGTGCCAGAGCCACCCATGCTCACACCAGCTCACCCTACACCCCAGGCTGCATGCCTGGAGTCAGAGGCCTTGCATGGTGGGGGATGGACCCCCACTCACCCTTCCCTGCCCTTGCCCCCTCCCCCCTGCCTGGGTGAGTTTCTCCCTGCCCCCTGGAGTTCCCTCCTTTCCCCCCGCCACAATGTGCATGGTGGTGGGAGTCAGTACAGAACATAACTGAGCAGCCAGCACTCTTCCAGATAGGCAGCCAGGGATGTGTCAGATGCAGAGAAACTCATTGATGGCAGCAGTAATCTCCTCCTTGATCATCGGAGTCAGGCACTCCTAGCAAAGGCAAAGATACCTTCCAGCAGGCAGCATATATTGTGGGGAAACATGGGCTTGCCTAGGGCACTGTTAAAGCTCAGAGCCCTGTGCCACAGTCTCAGCTGCACCCAGGGTACCTTGGCGATAAGCAGCAACAGGGCATAGTGGGTTGGCTCCTCTTGGTGTGCTGAAACAGCTCATTGAGACACACCTGGGAAACTCTCAGCTGGGGCATGCTTGGGGTAGGGCCCTGACCTGGGCTGCCTCTCTGGAGAGGGATGCTGGGGGTAGGGTGGGAGCATTACAAGTTCAGTGTCCCAGCTCACCCCTGACCCCAGGCAGTGTGGACCCGGTGCCATGGGAGTAAACTGCCTGGCCTGAAGGAGAAGTTGGTTTGGAGCTGCCAGCTCTGGCCTGGCCTGGATAGGGGACCAGGAAGGCAGTCTGCCTGCAGCAAGCATGAAGAAAGCTGCCTGCCACCATGGAGGGAGTGGGGATGGAGGGCTCAGCCAGTGGCCACTGGTGGCAGGGGCCACCCAGCTTACTTATCATGGTCTCTGGGCACCTGGGCAAACTGGATATAAGGAAAAACATCTTTATGGTTCCCATGACCAGACTCTGAAATAAACTCCCAGCAGGGGTGGTGCAACCACCTACCCTGGAGATCTTCAAAAAGAGACTGGATGCACACCTTGCTGGGGTTATTTGACCCCAGCAGTCTTTCCTGCTCAGAGCAGGGGGGTTGGACCCAATGATCTCATGAGGTCCCTTCCAGCGCTAAACTTCTGTGAATCTGTGCATGCACAATCCCTGATCTGAGGCCAGGCAGTACACAGCCACTTGGTACAGTGCATGTTAGCTCTGAAAGTTGCAAACTCTCACAAAGATCCTCTCTCTCCTGGGTCTGCAAGTCCAGCAGCTGCATGTGGGGGAGAAGCACCAGCCACCTCCAAGGAGGCTGCCACTATTGGCCGGTATGTGCCACTGCCAGCAGTGCACACAAAACCGCACTCTCATGCTGGACCAGCTGTGGCAGAGGAGGAGCTGGCAGCCTCGCAGACCTGGCATGCCCAGGATGTGGCGCATGAGTGGGAGAGGCACCATGAGGGCTGTACCTTCTGGGACAGGCTCCTCACCCTTGAGGTGAGACACATTGTTCTCCTCAAGAGGCTGCTCAAGGTGCAAGATCGGCAGGCTGCTGTGGTGGCCTGGGCATTGGAGGCCATGAGGAGGACCATGGTGTCTGGACACCAACTTGTCCCTGGCAGTCACCATCATGCCACATGTGGTCCAGCTCCTGACCCTGTCTGTCCTCTAGAAGCCCCCCATGGCCCAGGCCCTGGCCTCAGCCCTGGCTCCTGTCCCTGTCAGCTGCCCATAGCCCAGCCCCTGGTCCCATCCCAGCCCTGCCTGCCCCCTGGCATCCAGCTGAGGCCCAACCCTGTCTCTACTTCTACTGCCAGGCCCTTCTCCCCCGGGAGCTGCAGGGTAGAGCACCGTCTCCCTCCAGGACTAAGGAGGACTCTGGGACCTCCCGCTC
>NW_017728886.1:90845722-90849721 GCF_001723895.1 Crocodylus porosus
ATGATCTCCCGAGGTCCCTTCCAGCCCTGATGTCTATGAAATCTATGAAATCTACCTGACCCTTGGCAGCCTCCGGTGGCCCCATCCCTGGCCTTGGCCCCAACCCTGCCTGCCCCGGCAGTTGCCCATGGTGTAGCCCTCAGCCCTGGCACCAACCTAGTGCCAAGCCCTCCAGTGGACTTGGGACAAGGTGCAGCAGTGCCTGCAGTGGCTCAGGCCTCTTTCCCTTGGTCCTGAGCCAGGTCCCCTGGTGGCTGGGCCACCGCCCACTGTTTGCCCAGGTATCATGTCACCTCTGAGTGGGAGCTGCCCACAGCCTGAACAGTGGCCACCTCGCCCCTGGGCAAGCCCCCAGCCTGCTGACCTCACTGCAGCATCTTCACCCACAGTGGTGTGGCCCAGAGGACAGGGTGCTTCTCCCCAGGCTCTGTCTCATAGGTGTCTCTACCCCTCTGTTTCCCCTCTGCCCCAGGAGGGCACACACCACACTGGACATAGTTGCATGGGGAAGAAGGTACTTTATTGGTGGTGGGGTTGGGGTAGAGTCAGTTATTGGAGAGGGAGGGCAGGAAGAAGCCTGTTGTTGTGGAGGGAATCTGTTTTTGAGGAGGGAAATAAAGGCTGTTGCTTGAAACTGTCTGTAATGTGTGTGGTCTTGGGGTTGCCCTGTGGGCCTGAGGTGCATGGGCAGCTGTTCAGGCTCCCTACTGTGGAAGGGTTGGGGAGGAAGTGGTTTATGAGCACCTAGTGGACATGGCGCCTTGTCCATTGCTGTCGGGGGCAAAGGAGGGCAGGGAACATCCCTGGTGCATTGGCCACAAGCTTCCTCCTGCATTCCTTGCCAACCTGAACCTGCCCCCCACCCCAAGCCCCCTGGTTGCTGCAGGGGGACAGAGCAGGGCAGGAGCAGGCCTGGATCAACTTATTCCCATAAGGAGCAAATCTGGTCCCAATAGGGTGCATGTGTAGACATGTTCCTGGGGAAGGCTTACTACGCAGTAATCCTAAATCACATTAATAACACGTGCAAATGCACTATGTGTTTAGCAAGGTTCAACCAGCCTGTGGTCATTGTGGCATAAGGGTTCAACCTGCTGCCATGGACATATTTGGCAACCCATTCACAATATCACATCCACCCTATATGGAATACAGTTTAAGAAAAGTGTGGCTGTACACAAAACACATTCTCAGAACATCAGGGTAAGTGGACAACCACTTGACTGCATACAGTGTCCCAACTCCCTAAGGCAGTACTGGGAAAAGCCGCATCTCAGCTCCTGGCAGTATTTTTCTTAAACAAATGTCACTTGGCATCTTTGTATTTCACAAAGATCACAGAAGAGCCAACATTTGTAATAAAGCTTAAAGACCAAATAAATGTGTGGTTTACCTCCCAAGGTTTCTCCTCTGGTCCTGTTATCATTGACAATGGAGCCAGTGTTGCAAGGGCAGTTAGGAAAGACTAATTTACACGTGTGCTGTTAAGAAAAATGCCTGCCTCCTTAGGTTTTAAAAGGTTTGGGTTTGGTTGTTTTTATAGTTGTGGTAAAATTCAAAATGTTTTTAAGGCAGCAGTAGCCTCTGTATCATAGGCACTAATTGTGAAGAAAATGCAGTGTAGAAACTTAAATGTCATTTTAAGACGGTAAGACATTTTGGGTTTTGTTTTTTTTCTGCTTTCACACTGTTAATTCTGTGATGGAAGGAAAGTAAATGTTGAAGATGCTGGGGCATTATTTTAAAATCTCCACCTGGTTAACTCTTAACCTGGTTTAAATGTGCATGCCTCTTCTGTGTGTGTGTGTGTGTGTGTGTGTGTGTGTGTGTGTGTGTGTGTGTGTGTGTGTGTGTGTGTGTGTGTGTACAGAAATGCACCTATTTGCGCCAAGAGGGATAGCATAAGTTCTGGAATGACCTTCTCCTGGGACATTGCAATATTCTTCTTAGCAACAGCATTTGATCTTCAGGAGAGCCTTTGTTGGCAATATTTTTTTTCTTATTCTTCTTTCCTCTTTTTTTCTGCTCCTTCCACCATCTGGTAAGTCAAATTATGTTGTTTTTGTTTGGCCACACCCCCTCACGCTCTCTTCGTACCCTCGGATTTTTTTCCTTCCCTCTGTCCAACAGCCCCCATGCTGAATGCTGTCCAATGATCATGCAAGCAAGCTGGAATTTTCCCTTTTTTATTGGCTTAGTAAGCACACCTCAGAGGATGTTTACCTCGGAAGAAAAGCCTTACATGAAACTCATAGGCAAATGGAGGACTGGTCTCAGATTTTTTAAGAGAGCCTAGAGGGGTTTATATGCCAGAATTTCATCTCTGGTGAACAATGCACTGCATTTTAATTGATTCCTGCACAGTGTCTTATACTGATGAAAGGGACATATCCCAAAGAAACTCAGTCATCAGAAGTTCCACATGCGCACACGCAAATGGCCTTGAAATGATTGCAGTGAGACTCCAGATCCTGCCTTGGTTCCACATTGAGCTCCAATTAACTGTTTTACCAGACTCCATCTCTCATGATAACTATGACATCAGTCAACTACACCCTGATTAATATTCCTTCCCTAAAACTGTATCTAAACCTGTTTCTCAGTAACAATGAAAAAGACCCAGTCTCCTTTCTCAGAGCAAATCTGAAGTTCTTTATTTTAGAGTCAACATTAAATTTGCTGGAAGTTAGTATTTCAGATTTGTAAGGTATTTCTTATTCAGCTGAAGACAATAGAGTTCTCTTGTATTTATGCGTTAGAAAATCAGGAGAGAAGCATAAAGATTCGGGAAATGTGTATAATCTCTGCTGGTTTGTGTCTGGGTAAAGAGTCTGGTTTGGGTAACCAGTATTATAATGTTTTGCACTATTCCTCATTATTCTCGAATCCTGATTTTTAAAACTTTTTATTTTTATGTTTTCATGAACACTAACCAATTCGGATAATTGTTTTTCTAGTAATTGCACCATTTTCTCACCAGTCACATCATTAGACTAAAATCACTTCTTCCTTCCTTCCACTGCATGAAGACTTTTGATATAATCAAGAACTTTTGATTAAAAGTATTCTCCATCACAAAGCAGGTCACTCAAATCTGTAGTCTTGCTGGCATCAAGAAAAATACACATTTCAAAACATATCTGGTTTTTCATTATGACATTTAAGGAAAGTTTATTCTCTGATTTTAAGAGCAAACCATATATACTGGAATACTTTTTTGGGGAACAGCTAACATAATCATTGTAATATGGCTCAGAATGATAAGGGGAAGGAGGGTCATGTCTGCTCAAGAACAGCTGCAGCACTGTTTTTCCTTATGTTTTTACATGCCTTGATCCCAACTTGTGGAAAGCAGTTCTGCTGGGCACAATCACCTTGATCCTTCAGTCATTGCCATTCCTGCTGGGGCTGTCACAGTATACTGGATAGCTTTGTGAAGACTGAGATCATCTTCCTTCACAATGGTCAATCATTTGCCTGGGATCCCCAGTTTCATTTATCAGGATTACCCCCTGAAGACAGCCCAGGAGTAGCTTGGAGAGTGGGTTGGCTCCTGGCCCCTTGGGCTCCAAGGTCCTTTATTGCTTTGAACCACATGCACAGCCACTGTAAACTGGTGCCATTCCACTGACATCAGTAGTTCAACACCAAGTTTATAACAGCTGAAGATCTGGTGTAGTTCATTGCCAAACTGTGAATACCACATTCCTACTGGTCAGAAGTTATTCAGGCAACTAACCCCAGGTGTATGAATGAACCTGGGCAAGTAATTTGTTACTGATGTGAGCAAAAAACTTGTTATCTGGCCCTCACTTTGTTGTGAGATGTTTTTCTCCAGACCATTCCTTCTGTTTTTAGAACCTGTGAGGTGTTTTATACTTTCTCCTCTCATTTCAAGGCAGAATCAATTCTTTTACAAATGAATTGTTGTTCCTGTTGATGTATTTCAAGGTATTTCTGGCAATGACAAATATATATATATATATATATATATATATA
>NW_017728886.1:90849846-90855038 GCF_001723895.1 Crocodylus porosus
GTTTTCTTTCTGCTTCTAGCTAAAATTGGACATAATGGCCTATAAGTTTAAAAAGTGACTAGTGAGTTTGCCTGTCTAATGCAAACATCATATAGGGGCCTGATTTGCAGAGAAAAATTTTCTGAAAATTGGCCCTACTTACAGTGTCTTAAATTAGGCACCAAGGAAAGCCAACCTTATGAAATCACTTGTCTCTTAAGAAAAGTTAGGCTGCTTTCTTGCAGTATTTTTAAACTTTAAGGTTTGCCTTCACAATCAAAAATGGCATAAAAAAAGCATAGTCACACATTTCAGACCTACTTTAATGTAGTAAAGTGCTCTTTTGCTGTGTGCAGCATGACTGTATGGTGTTTATTCAAACCTTGTGTGTTCACATTAGTTTGATGCTAATCAGTTGTAATTGCATAATTACACATCAGTGCTGAGAACTCTTTTACTGGTCTAGAAAAAGTGCTTATGTATTGTTGGGCTCTGTAGTTTCAAGCCATCATTCCTGCGGTCCTTGGTCTTTAACAATCCCATCAGTTTGGCAAATGCCCAAAACATATTTAGTCATGAACTCATTACTGATACAACAGGCAACACAGTGCATAAAACACCGTGCTGCCGATGGCATTCCAAAACAATATGTTCTGGAATACTTATCTTAAATTCCATCTTGTTATTATTTTGGCACATTTGTGTTAGTGGACTTGTCAACAGATAATCAGAACCAACGAGCAATGTTTTAGTCAAATTATGTTATCGCTCTCCAAATATCATACTCCACATGGGAAAAGCATTCTAGTCTGGGAGGGTTGGGTAGGAATGGGGAGGGTGACACAGAAGCAGAAAGAGTGTAGTGTTTTTTTCTTTTGAATAGTAATTTCCAGTTTTTGATAGGTAAAGGAGAGATTAATATTAGTCTTATTAGAAAACGGCCATCACAGCCATGCGACATCCATTCCATTCCTAATCCAACCAGTGACTCTCAGCATGACTGACAATGACTTTTTATTAATAGATTCCCAGCTCTTCTGTAAAACTAGGCACAAGGTGGGTGTCCAAGATTTGCCCACAAAATTCAGAAATGCCACTGAAAATGTTGGCGTCGGTGTCTCTGTGCTTTACTTTATCCACAGGACAGTGGGGAAGATCATACTCATCTGAATGCATACCTTTGCCTTCCTCTCTTTCTTTTTGTTATGGAATATTACTCTGGTCATGTGATATAAGGTGGGGTGGATTTAAGATGCTAGGGAGGAGAGAGAACCTATTTATTAATTAAGAGAATTTTAGAACATGGTACTTACTATGAATTTTTTTTTCCTGAATCATTTATGAGGTTTTGTTTTAGGAGGGCGGAGAATTTTAAAATAAGCCGTAGAAGGTAGTTTGGTATAAAAGGCAGAATGGGTGAATAATAGATAATCGAGCATCGCAATTCTCTCAGACACAGCCAGAAGGATATTGTACATTTCTTCCTATATAAAGACAAAGCAGAAAGGCAGAAGCCAAGCTGATTTCATTTACAATGGAAAGTATCAAACCTTGGCATTCTCTGAGATGTTCATATTGTGACACTCCTTGGAGTATTATCCAAATGTTGAGATGTTTCAAGCAACTTTTTAAAAAATTTAGATCCAGATCACTCTAGCATCTTTTAAAATAAAAATATTGTACTTTTGCATTTCAACATTACCAAAACCTTCCTGCTAAACACAGAGTTAAGCAGGCTGGCTTTCTCTTGCATACTGAATTTTCCAGTGTTACTAGGCTTCCCTTTCCCAGGATTTCAAGGAGTTATCAGTTTTGATGCACTGATATCTCTAGCAGTTGTTGCAATTAGGATTGTAGTCACCCTGAGCTGGATCTTCCCCTTTTTAATAGTCTGCTGTTTCCATAGAGATCTTTTTAAATGGTCTAATTGACTTCTTCTCAATGTGTAAAAAAAACCTTAAAAATTGAGAGTTCCCCAAAAGTGAGAGCTTGTTATACTGCATCTTTCTGGAGCATTTGCAGTTTCCAGCTGTTTTTAGAACTGTTGAACTCATGCCTTCTTTCTCTATATCTTTTTCTTAAATATCATGCTGTCCCTGAAAGCCCTTCTCTAAATATAATTAGCAATAACAAATCTACAGCGATGACAGAGTCCTTAAATTGAGATACTGGCTTTGTTGTGACTCATTAGAAACTCTCTATCCCTCTGAATCAAGTTGCTTACTAAAAGGCTGACTGTGTTATGGGCAAAGAAAGGTGTGAGTAACCCATGCCACTCATCATCAGCGCTTTGAGAGCCCTCTGGAGATACCCACGTTGATGCTGAATACATCTTGTTTTAGGGGGGTGTTAATTTAAATGTTGGATGATTCACTGCCTCCTGCTGTCTCCCTGCAGTGTGGGCACAGTGTTCGTACATTTGAATGCACTGCTTTCTAATCTGCTCCATCTAATGTCCATCCTCCTCCTCTTTCTTTCTTTTTTTGTTACTATGTAGTCTTAATCCTCCCAGTTACCTTGTAAAATACTCCATTCATTCCACTGGCCCTTTATCAGGATCCAAGTATGTGTTCCACACTTCCTGAGTGGAATTGTTCTACATCTGAATATAGCTGTCTTGTAGAAGCCATGCAAGTCATTTCCACGACTGTGTCAGTCTTTCATCTGCTTTCAGAGAGAAATCGGATTGGTGGTCTATTTCAGTTCAGTAGGACCACACAGCAGGTAATGCTGACTTTGACTAATACTGACTTAATTTTAAAATTAAGACTTCTATCTGACCAGAATGAAGAGTATATTTTTCCAGGAAAGCTGAAGATACTTTACATTTATGTATTTACTGGGAGGTCACAGAGCCATTCACTCCAAGAAAAAACTTATTGCAAATTACTTTTAATGGTCTTTTTAATGTTTTTGAGCCTTAAAAATAAGGAAGTGTCATGGATTTCTCCTGGGGTGAAGGCACATTTGTGTGTGTGTGTGTGGGGGGGGGTTCATTTTATCAAATTGCTTTCACCCTGCTGCACTTCTGATCTTGTGGAAGCTTTATAACATGTGAGATATGAATTGAATGGTTGGCTCAGCAGAAATTTGTAGGCCCGGTGAACCCTTAGATGCCTTTCAGCAAAAGTGAATAGATTTCTTAACCAAACATTTGCATCGAATTGCTCGAAATCTCTCTCTTCTCTTCTTGTGATCTATATCATTTCCCCCAGTTCTGGTTCTCTCTATGCATTCAGTTAGTGACACCATGCCTTAGAACCAACAGAAAGCCTCAGGCATTCAGTTCAAGCAACCGGTAAATGTTGGGTTCCTTCACTGTCACATTCAGTGACTTACGGTATGAAGCTACTTCTGGTGCTCTGGATTACATCTCTACAGGAGTGAATAAGCCCCTTTTTATAGCATGCATGTCACTGCTTTGGATCCTGAACACTCTTCTGATTATGCAGTATTATTTTCAGTGTTATCAGAATTAATTGGTACAGTTAGAACACAAACCATTATGGCCCCTGGAGATTGACTTCTGCCTATCAGTTGCTAAATTCTGTACGGTATGTGTCAGAGAGCAAAACTGGAATTGACAGCCAACACTGAGTAGCTCTCTGTGCTTGCCTCTGGAAAGAGTGGATTTTAATGGCTTTCTGTCATTTCTGAGGAGCCTGGCAGTTACTAGGGAACTTCTAATAGAGCCACAGGCTATGAATAGGTACATGTTAATTAAGTATTATATGCAGCACTCATGTAGGATTTTCCCCTACAGCCTAGCCTTGGTGTTCAGTGATGGCAAAGAAATGGCTCAACTGATTCTGCGTTATTCTCTACTGGAGAAAAACTGAGTTGGGGAAATCAGAAGGACAAGAGTGGCACCGGGGAAAAGGAATTGGGAGCCCCTGTGAAAAGCTGGAGAAGAAGCTCGGGCAAAAGTAGAGAGAGAAGGTGAGGGCCAGGTAAAGAATACTGGCCTATTGAGATATAAGTTTGGGGGTAACTCAGCAGCCAAAGTCAGTAAATCCTGGTAGCCACTATGTTAACTATTGTCTTAATAGATGCAAGGCAATAAATTAGAGTATTTTCTCCTCCATTCTTCTTTCTTTCTTCTATTTTTAATGCTGCCTACTTTAAACAAAGACCCTAGTCAGCTAACTTTGCACAGCTGTAACACCTTCAAAAGGTCCACATGGCTAATCAGAACATGGGTTTGGGTAGCTGAGGATGATAGTTAGAACATCTGAGATTACAGGCTGTGCTCCACGATTACAGATGTCATGATGTTCTGCCCCAGATGCATCACCTATTTATTGGAGATGGCTTTTGCACAACAGCAATCCAAGTGCAACCATCATGCACAGACAAACAGGCGCCTTCTGCATATGCAGGTAAAGGCACAATTGGATGTAGCATGCACTTCACACAATTGTGCCTTGTACCATGCATGTACGTTTGCTTCTTGCCAGTCCTTGATACTTGCTGATCACATAGTAGATCTCATTACACCTTATATTCAGTGTAGGGGGAGCCCAATCCTAGGCTCCTCTGGGGTGTGGGGGTCTCCCAGCCCCGGGGGTCTTGCACATCTCTGGGGCTGGGAGACCATGGCCATACCTTGCAGCTGCCAGGACCCAGTTGGGTCCTGGCACTGGGATGTATGCTGCACGGACCCAGTATTGGCAGCTGTGGGACTCTGGACCCTGGCAGCTGCAGGGTGATGCTGGGACCCAGAGTTTACAGTTGCTGGGGCTGAAAGTCCTCAGAAGTTACAGGACTCCCAGCTGGGCAAGGTGCATCCCTGCAGCTCAGAGCCTTGTCAGCTGACAGGGCTCCCAGCCACAAGGGAGCCTCTGCTACACATGCAAATTAAAGCTTGATAGCAACCAGCTATACAATTAGTACACATTTTTGATTCTTGGTGAGAGCTTTTTATGGTGTGATAGGTTTTTTGCACATGTAGCCGGTCTCAAGGTAATTGCTCAGTTAACCAATTATTGGTTGATTGCATGATACCTGTAATATATAGAGGGTGCCACAGAAGCAGCAAAGGTATCAAGAAGGCGAGCATCATAGCTCAGCCTCTGGCACGGATATTTGAAAACTCCTGGTGCTCTGGAGAAGTGCCCGAAGACTGGAAGAAGGCCAATGTGGTGCCTATCTTCAAGAAAGGGAGGAAAGTGGATCCGGCTAACTATAGGCCCATCAGCTTGACTTCTATCCCA
>NW_017728886.1:90856118-90869178 GCF_001723895.1 Crocodylus porosus
AATTGGATGCTTATCTTGCTGGGATCCTATGACCCCAGCTGACTTCCTGCCCTTTGGGCAGGGGGCTGGACTTGATGATCTTTCGAGGTCCCTTCCAGCCCTGATGTCTATGAAATCTATGAAATCTAAGGTTTACTTTCATAGTGCTCCTCAATAGCCCTATCAAAAAGAAAATGAAGAACAGTCTTTTATATGGTCATGTATAAATGTTATTACCTAAAATGTCATTTCATAGAGTACAGAGGACGATGAAATTTTCCTAAAACCAAAATTCCTTGCTTGGAAGACAAAATCCTCTCACAGAAATGAAAGTGGGTTTGTTCAAGATGTGACAGAACATAATGAAGTTAAATAGGGATCCAAATTAAAGAAAATTCCGATAATGGTATTTTGTTCTAACTGTTGGCATATATTGAGTGACACTGGGTAATTCTTTTACAATGAATAATGGATAATTTTGTCAAGCATACTGTAACTTTATGCAAATTAATCAAATCTAGCTGCAGAACAAACTTTGCTATTCCCTTTTGTATGTTGAAATAGCTAAATGTTAGATGAAGAGAGAAGGGCATGGAGCAGTCAGGGTTCCTGAGCTGATTCCCAGCTTTGCCTTTAATATACAGAAATACCATGTTGCTTTTATTTAGTTAAATCAGTGCAACATTGTGTATGGATTGTAGTACAGGCTGCTCTATCTGTGTCTCCTGAGAAATATTATTTTAGACTATTTGAATTTTTCTTTATTAAACCAAAAGAAACAAGAAGAATGTGTCCCCAGAAGGCTACAGATGAAGGCTGTAATTCAGAATGTATGAAGAATTTCAGTAGTAAATGTACCATGAAAGTGCAAGCTTACCATGCCTATTCTTTCTTATTCACAGTATGGGAACTCATTTTGCATGGATGTTATTCCAAGCATTAAGAATGGATCCAGCCACAAACTGTGATAATTAAAACCTTCCCCACCCTATTTTGTTGACTTACATATTTGACTGACCATACAAGTAAGTTTTGCCAAAAATGAAAAAATAGTCCTGTCTGTGCATTCAGTAGTTAACTAAACCAGGCTAACTTTTAGTACTAAGAAGCAGTTTAGGAATGTTTACGTGTGGAGTGAGGGCATAGTAGACATGCACCTTAGAGACTAACTGTATCACAGGTGCATAGGCTTTTGTGAGCAAGAGCTGACTTCATCAGATGCTGTGAAAGGACTTGCAGGGAGCAGGCTATCAGAGAAAGTGATTTAAATACAAAAGACAGGAAAAGGAGGGAGGGAAGCATTATATCTTGTTCCTACAGGAGCGTGAAAGACAGATAGGACTCTTATCTAGAATGTCTCAAACTGTACTCTATAAATGAAAGCCTATTGTAACATGCTGAAGGTTTTATGTTTTTGAACTCACACACAGGGGCTCATTGCGTGTGCCTGGATCTGCATAGTGTGCAAGGGAGAGAGAAAGAATACTTAGGAAAATAAGGTCTACTTGAGTCTAGAGTTGCTTCTGATGCTAAACTTCCCTAGAAGAAGCAGGATTCTGACCTGCCTTCACTGTCTCCACTAAATAAGCAAAAGGAGCTTGTCAAGGTTTACATAGCAGGTGAACTCTTCCTAGGCTCTTGGACTTATGATGCCTCCATAAAAATCTTGTGCAGTGCTTCCCAGAGAGCCATCATTGGATTGAAATGATTTAATAGCTTCTGCTACTGCATATTTCATCATATAGTTCTATTATTTATTTAGTTTTGTTCTTCAATATTGCAGTTTTGCAACTTTGAGAAGAACAGGAAGGAAAGAAAGTCCTTTTTGAAGGAGAAGCTGAAAGGAGATATTTTAAGAGAAAGAGAGAGAACCAGGAAGCTGAGAATTAGACCAGTTACACAATCTGGTGAATAAAACCCTGTGTGTTTATGTGGAAGAAGATGTGTGACCTCTCTGTGATATTCTGAGTAGGACAAAAGCACAGACAACAAAAAGTATCATCCACTGGCTTCTTCAGATGCATCTTATGTAGAGTTAAATTGCACCTGGTCCTGCGCAGGTTAGCTGGTATCGGGGAAGGTATTTGCCTTCTTTGCAAACCCCGACAGCCATACAGAAGTGGCCATGTTTGAACTAACTGTGCTTTCAGATTCAGGAAGAGAAAAGCTTGGCCAGGATTGCTGGCTTTTCTGAATAGCTCAAGGAAGAGGTTGTAGTTATAGTATCTTTGTTACTTAGTGTCTAGAGAATGGCTAAAGGGAAGAGCTTGGGGGCTGTCTGAGACACTAAACCCAGTGTTAGATTTATGTTCTTCAGGAAATAGCTAAATAAAAGTGATGCCTCTCTTGTTCCTCAGGAATATTACACTGTACCTATCAGATGGTGCTAGAAAAGCTAGGCTGCAGGGAATGCAGATTTCCCTTTGAAATGGTGCAGCAAGCGCTATGTCTCCCATGCCATTCTGGCATTATCCCATTAGAGGCCCCATGGTCTCTCCATGCGCTTCAGAGAGTTATGATCAAGCAGTGCAACTAATCCCACTGCCCAGCATGGTTCTACCTCTTAATAGTCATGATTAATCCCTGATTGTGCTATGTGCACACACAGTGGCTCAAAGCAATGTTTAAGGATATTTTCCCCTACCCTGAATTCCCAGGCTATGCACAAGCATTGGATTTGATATGGAAGCAGTCCAACTGGGGCCTAATGGGAGCCTTAATGAGGTCCAGGTTCTCAGCACTTTGAGAGGAGAACCCCCTCAAAATAGGGTTCCCCTTTTAAAGGAGTCATGCTTTACACTCTGAGCTCATTACAGCTTAGTCCAAGTTTAGTCACTGTAAATAGGTCTGAGAAGAGGGGCAGCGGGACATTCTTTCACTAATAATGGGTTATGTAAACATGAGATGTGCAATGCACTCCTATGCAAGTCCAAAACTCGGAAAAAAAATCACTATAAATGAGCACAAATCACAGTGAGATATGTTCTTTAGATTTCCTCACAAGTTACTGTGGATGCACTTTGGCTTTGCACTATCCCATTGTAAAAGAATATTGAAAGTATTTTATTACAGTTCCTGCTTTCTGACATTTTATTGCTTTAAAAAATAGACAATGAATTCTGGCCCTTTTGACTGAAGGTGTAAAGCAATATCCAATGTGAGGTCTTTTGCAGCACTTGTGGCCTTTTGCCCAGTCCATCTGTCTTCTGGTGTCATTCCTAAACCACAGAAGGGTATTATTTATAATATTTAAGCCAATATGTGCCAGTAAATCTATACTTTTCCCAACAAACTGTTAGTGGAAAATGTTGGTTTTAAGTAAATCATGATTTTACACCTTTATAGTAAAAATGGGAAAGAAAAGAGAAGTATGAAAGGCTGTACAGTTTTCTGAAGAACATGTGAAATGGATTCTAAAGGGAAATAAATGTCTTGTTTCTTTAGCTGAACCAGTTTGGGAGAATTGTAGGGAACTGAACCAGGAACAAAAACTAGGCAGTGCTCTCTTCCCTTTTTCAGCAAATGGTATATTCCCCCATTAAAAAAAAGTAGCAGCTAATACTTAAGAAGGTTCAGTTACTTACAGATATTTCACAATGTGAAATAAATTATCTTTATAATTTATAAAGTGGCCACTGGAAGACAGGAAAAAAATGCTCATGAAAATATTATCCTTTTTTTCCCCCAACGAACATCAGCATTTCAGCAACAAATATTTCATCAAACTTTCAAGGTTTTTTTTGAGCATCTGGTCAAAGCCGGAATGAATTTTTATGATATTTCAGCCCTTTTCCCATTGAAATTTTAAATGTTTTGCAACTTTTTCTCAGCTGTAATGTCAAGTTATTTAATATAGGCTGTGAAAACAAATATCAAACCATAATATTGTTCAAGTTCAATTTTGTGCTGCTTTCTGCAAGAGTACCACTTTAAACTCCAAGCAGGGATGGATGTAGGGGGCTGCACTGGTGCATTGGCACCCCACTTTGATTCCAAAGTTTAAAACCAACTGCCTGACAGTGGCAGCAGTATTTCTAGTCAGGCAGTGCTGAGGGCATCAATTGACTTCTCCGCACATTATAATCTACCAGATTCCTTCTAAATTCTCTATTCCACAAGCGTTAATGACCCTCGCTTCTTTTTAATGGTCTCGATGTTCTACCAATCAAGCTTTCCTTTGTTCTGCAGTTCTGCTGTCTGTTAGCTGCTCCTGGTTAGAAGCTCCTATTTCACAGCCCTGCAGATTGTTTTAACTCAAGGAAATAATATTTGTTTTGCTTCAATGTTAAACTGAATAATACAGGCCTAGGCTCCTAGTATATTAATAATGCTTTTAGTTAGTTTGTTCTTTTTAACTGGAGAAAAAGATATGTTATGTTTATACATGATAATGCACCTCACCATCTGCAACCCTCTTTCCAAAATTTTAGATCCACCCATGACTCTAATCCAGGCTGAAGTCCAAAACAGAAAAAGACACTGTATTGAGTGAAGTCTTAGGCCCATCAAAGTCGATGGGAATTTTGCTCTTGATGTGAATGAGGCCAGGAATTCACATAGTGCTTAAAACAGTTCTTTTACAGTTATATACATTGCTGTGTTCTAAACTTGTGTGAGAGATTATATAATTTCTGTTTTTCAGCACGCATTTCAGTACTGAGTGAAAGTGTTCTTAACTACTTTTGAAATGCATTATGGTTTCCTGTAGAACCCAAGAAGTTATATGCATTATCTGCATATATTATTATAACTGGCATTTTAGGATACTTTCCTTAAACTACTATTTCTTAAAACTTTGTGGGGAAAATTTCTTGTAATTTTTATTAATGTTCAAACGCTATATAATTAACTGAACCCATTTCTCCAGCTACATAAATGATGGGAGAACAAATAAGGAGGCTAATCAAAAAAGTTGGGAACTTAACCTTCCTGTTCTTCAAGTCTCATGCTAGACAGTTTTTTTATTCTTCTTCTAGCAGTTTTTCATTTTATTGTTTTTCAGATTATATTCTTACTGGACAAAACTAGGAAGTACAGAATTGTCACAACTTAAAGTGTGTTGTGGAGGGGTAAAGGGGGAGATAGAAGGAGAAAGGACAATAATCAACGCTTTCAAACCTATAAAAAAAGAAACAGGTTTGGTTTGAATTTTAGGTGCAGTTTTGTTCTGTTCTTATTTTATCCAAACTAGTACGTCCTTCTCTATTCAGCCCATCATCTCCTGATGAATAATACATGGATAAATATTGCTACCTAGATTCTTTATGAATATAAAAGTAGTTTATAATCCCCCAGTAAAGTTTTATTAATAGTACAATTTAACCCTCTTGGTTTGAGTCATAATTAATAGTTACTGTATATCTATGAAACATAAAATGAAAAAGGGAGGCAGGAGACAGAAAAAAATCCTGAAGTAGCTGCATTTAAGGAAGAATTCTTTTTAGCCTGAACAGGAAGCTTATAATATAAGCTTTCTAATATAATCATTCTTTAAAATAGTCTTTCAGATGATTCAGTGAGAAATCCTCCATTGTGCTTTAGCTATTAACAGAAACCACCTGAATTTCTGGATGAAAGTAACTAAGTCCAGTGGAACAAGACTTATAATTTCCAAAAGCCTCTTTAATGATGTGTGAAGCTTTCCAATGACTGGTCTCAATCAACATATTTCCTTTTTATTTTTTAAAAAAATATTTAGTATGTGTATGAAGGGAGGAGCAGGATTTTCATCTCACACTTTTGTTGCTGCAGAAACTATTTATCAGCAGTATCTGATTTTTGTTAAAAATTAGCCCATAAGAATAAATGGACTGTCTTGTACAATACACAACCTGTCCCCTACCTTCTCTAAAAGTCTTGTAAAAAGATTGACTTTACAGGATACCTAGAAGATTAATACATTAAGCTCTGTTGAAGTAAGGGGGGAGCAAATCAAAGTACAAGAGCCCTCACAGAGGATGAACAGCCCATTCTCATTTACACCTAAACTTGACTGAACTTAAATACGTTTTATATGCCCTGTACAGCCTTCCTATATTCTCATGAGGCGCTTGTATGGCTATGTAAGCAAATGTGGATTTAGTCACTTCAGTAGTGATTAAATTGACTCTGATTCTTTCCTCATCAGTGAGTAGGTCCTGCGAACATATCTCAGTAGAGGTACATTCATGTTCTGTAAATCTAGTGTAGATAAGAGTGAAAATCAGTTCTGTGTAGTATGAATGCTAATTTAGTCACCCAAATCAATATGTAAAGATGAGTATGTCCCCGATTTGAAGGAGTTCAGATCCATAGTAATTGTTTAGCCAATTCCAAGATAGAGAATAGCTGCAAATTTGTATTTGTGTTCTGAATCTACACACACATGCATGCACACACACACACACTTTGACTACTAATAATACTTATGGTATATTTATTTGTAGTATAAGTAGTGCCTAGAGCAGGAGTTTTTAGCCTTCTTAGATTCAAGACACTCTTTGGAAAATGCCAGCTCTTAGCCTTCACTAATGTCTTGATTATACAAAAATAATAGAGCCATTAGTTTACTGGAAAAAACCCCCTCAAATCACTTCAGGTCAGAACAGTTTTGATGCCATAAACTCCTATTCGAAATCTCCAAGTTTATCCTATGAATCATGTTTCCACACCTGAAAGTGCTAAGACTGTGCAGCACCTTGTGGCACCCTTAAAAGGATCTCACAGCACTCCAAGTTGCCCCCATAATCTGGTTGATAATCACTGGCCAAGAGGCCCCAATCAAGATTAAGACCCCATACTGCTGGGCGCTTACATAGCAGTAGGTGAGAAAGAGCCACTGCTGAAAAGGCACTTGTGCTCTCAATAGACAAGACAAAGAATGGGAAGGGAAATGAAAGAACAGGGAGGTGATGTGATTTTCCCACAGTCACAACAGGTCAGCGACAGAGCCAGGAACTGAACCCAGGCCTGCAAACTATCAGGCCCCATCCACTTGATCACAAACATGCAAAGTTTGTGGATGATGAAATCCTGGATTTGGGCTTGGGCTTCTCTCAAGTCTCTTCCTGTATTTCTATACCACATCTATACCATTTTGTAACACATGCCTGTGCTCATTGATTGTACTTTACAAGATCTTTCATTGTACATGTGCCTTTGAGCAGTGGACATTGCAGCAGGTGTTGCATAGTCTGAGGCTCTGTGCCCCGATCACAGTTGGTAGAAACAATGTTATAGCCCTACTTCTTCATTAGTTCTTTGAAATGTCTAACTCCAATATGTAGGCAGTTGAGACATTGCTGCCTTTGCCATGGTTCAGTACATGCACAGTAACTATGATGCCTTAATTAATGTGTAGATGCACCCAGAGAGTGTGTCTACATGTGAATTAGGTTCAGGAGTGGTTTACTCATGGGTAAACACTCCTGGGCAAGCGTCTACATGTGCAGGGAAGTGAGAGCATATTTGCTGATAATAGTAGCAAACCGCTTCTACTTCCTGAGGCCCTGCAATGGGCCCCTGCCACCACAAGGGGAACTTTAGACTCCCCTTGGGTGCTAGCCCAGGGGCTGGCAGGGAGCACCAGGCCAGGAGACAGTTGTTTCCTAGCCAGGGCTGGGACATTGCTGTCTGCTTCTGGGGTCGGGACAATGTCCCCCTCCCCTGGCAGCAGAGAGCTCCTGGCCCCAGCTCCCTGGCCAGAACAAGGGACTTGAAAAGAGCTGCAGGGGAGGGACAGATCTCAACCCCCTGCCCTGTCCTCCGGGGATCTCCCAGCACTGGCTGTGTGAACGCGAAACCAACTCTGGGAGATAAGAACCTCCCAGCCCCCCCATTCCCTCACTGCAAGGGTGAAGCAGGGGCTAGGATCCTTGTCTCCCAGCCCCTGCTTCCTGATTGTGATCTTGGAGCAGGGGGCTTGGAGCTCTCTGCGGCTAGGGCAGGGGGACATAGTCCCTACCCAGGCTCTGGGGGGTGGAACCTGCCCCAGCAGCAGGCAGCTCCTGGGGGCAGAAGCAATCTTCCGCCCCTTGGCAGTTGGTTGGCTAGGAGCAGATTTACTCCCAGTCAGGCATCTACATGAGCACTACTGTGCAGTACCTAATTGCAAGTAAATTTACTACTTGCGTTTGCAGGTAGCAAATTTATTCACAATTAGTGAGGTTTACTGTGCAGTAAGCATGTGCACATGTAGACATACACTTACTGTGCAGTAAACTACACTACTGCGCAGTAAAGCGTCTCTTGTAGACACACCCAGACTTTTTTCTCTAAAGCTGCCTGTCAGAACAGTTGTAGAAAGGATAAAAACAAAGAAAACAAAATATATATATTTAAACTAACATAATTCACAAGGAAGAGGAAGTTGAAGTGTGTGGAGAGACTTCTGTGTATGGCAGGCTTTTCACATTATGGCTCATACTATACAACATTGGGTTTCTTGTCTGTAGCACATAGCAAAAAAACACAGCAAAGCATTGTCTCAGCATATCCAAGTCAGTGATTTTTCTTTTCATTACTACCTTACCACACAGAAAGCTGCAGGAGCACCAAAGTCACATATCCTTAGTTACATTCTCTGCTCACAGTTTCATGTTATTATGGAGATTTCAGCAACAACTGCAGAATTAAATGCTATTTACAGTTATAGTGGATAAAGTTCTCATATTCTTTATGGAGTTGGGAGTTCATTTTCTGGAGAGCCTAAATTATCTGCTCAGTATTTTACTGAGTAACATTTCTCAGTATTTTAGAAAAATGAAATCCTAAAAGTGAACCTTATACCATTTAATTTACCAGGTGAAATTTACTACTTCTGGTGTCACTTTCTTCCACTGCTTTTCTAGCTAAGAAATGGCTGGACAGTTTAGGTACAGCTACCACAGGCATGGGTTAGGTATATTAGTAGCAGCACTAATATTTTATGTACAAGAAACTGTAGTTGTGCTGCTGTAGCTGTGATGGTCCAGGGTTAAGAGAAATATAGTATTTATGAATTGAGGGTAATACCTTTTACAGGGTGAGTTTTATAGTCATCCAAGTTTTGGGCATCAAGCATCTAACACCAGATGAAGGGCCCTGATGAAAGGCACTTGATACCTAGAAGCTCATCTGACATTTCTTCCAACTAAATACATATAATGTTACTTTCCATCACAAATAATGTTATTAGCAATATTATTTCTTATAACTTCTGTTTGCACCAAGGAAAGTCAACAGATCATGCCTCTTCATTAACAGAATACTTTATGAATTTGTGAATCATACATTAAAGCACTGCTTCCCACTTGTCTTTTCTCTCCAGCTCCTCATCTGCCAAAGGGAATAATAGCTCAGTGTTGCCAGACCATAGCTTTACTTTGTTGCTTCTTAGGAAAATCAGGTAGTAGGTCTGGTTTTCAGTCCCTGCCTGAAACTTTCCTCCTAACCCTGTCTCTTCCTTCACATGTCTCAGAAACTTAATAGCAATATGGAGCCACAAATGGGGTCATGTGCAAGCAAACCAGTTTGAGAAATGTAGTTTTGTAGCTACATTAGGGAAGGGTTCTCCCCTGAGGCTCACAAGAATTGAACCACACTTTTAATAATGTCTTGGACGGTGGCTTTACCCGTCTGATTCTCAGCTCCACCATGGGAGACTGCAAGAACTAGGAGTATGAGCAGTGAGCAAGGCATTGTAAACATACAAGAAAGAATCCAGAAATCAGTTATTTGCAATGCGTTATATTTTTCAAGGTATTTTTTCTGCTCCATAATGTTGGCATTATTGTTTCGTAGATTATACAGAGGTAATATATAGACTGTTCTGTTTCTACAATTCAAGAAAAAGATATTTCCTTGCAAAAAAAATTCTGTCCATGCATGCTTTAAAAAAAAAAAAAGTCTTTTCTGCACCAATTTTTTAAGAAATGGTTTTACAATCAAGCAGGCACTAGTATGTCATATATTTCAGTATGTAAATCTAGCATTTTTAATAAAAGATGTCACTTTGATGTAGAGCTTAAGCAGGGGACATAAGCAAATATTTTCCAATTCACTCGGCCACAGGCCCAAAGCATGGAAATAAATCCTTCTGATGAATCCTGTCACCACATTGTAATTCCAACACACCAATTTTCTGAAATTAACCAGACCCATGCCACCCTTTGCTCTATTACTTAGCCTCAAACATTTTAAGAATGTTTCCTAGTGCTGGCTGGAAGGTTGCATCATAGTGTGAGCTACCATACAAGACAGGGTATTTTGCCTTGGTAAATGATTTAAGGTAAGTTGTGAGCTCATGAACCAAGAAAATGTTTCATTTCCTGTTCATGCTCTGGGCTGGGTTCTTTCCTTTATATTGGTCATTTAAACTGACTTCAATTTAATCTGGTGAAAAGAAGATGCAAATCTGACTCTCTGTATGCAGGACATCACTGGTAATTGCATCAATGAACTGGAGAAAAAAACTTACAAGCTAATACCAACTACTGCAGCTTCTGAATCTTCTGGGGAGATATTCCCTCATATGCTTGCTGCCTTTGGTGTGATTTTTCTTCTTTATTGTGCTACCAGCAAACCTTTTATTTTTGTGCCAGTATTCAACAAGACTACAAAACTATTACATTTCTGGGTAGATTAGTGATGGCCACATGCATATAAACAGCTGCTCTGTGTGGCATCTGAGCCCTGGGTGTTCAGTAAAGGGAGGCACCAGAATGGACACTGAGGAAGATGATTGGGAGATGGTCCCTCAGCTAAGTAGTTAGTGGGAGAAACCAATGGACTACAGAGGCTATTCTACAGCTCCACAAATGAAGGTTATTGTTAATTCTTCTCATTCGTGTATGCACTTGCTTATTGACCCCAGTGATCACTATACCTTCTAAACCCTTTATCATTTTTGTGACCTGACCCTATCCAAATTCTCCATGTCCTTTTTAAAGTGTGGAGCTCCAAAGGGCATGCAATAGTCTAGCTCAGGCCTAACCAATGCTGAGTAAAGGGGTAGTGTCACCTCCCATGTCTTGCACCTAATGGTCCTATTAATGCAGTCCAAAACTGTTGCCTGTTGTGCAGCTCCATCCCACTGCAGACTCATATTGAATCTGCTGATCCACCAAGACTTCTAGGTCCCTGACAGACATTTGGTTAAGGGTGCAATAGGATCTAATCCATGATCCAAACAATCACACCTTCTGCCATGCTACATGTGCATCGCAGGAGGCGTGATTGTTAGATCAGGGATCGGATTCCAATCGCACCATATTACCAGGGCAGGGGGAGCCTGGTATCATAATCATGTAGTAAGCTGGGTGTCTAGTGGTACTCCCAGCCTCAGGAGCACAGGGCTGTGGCTGATGCACTGCAGAGCCTGGGAGGCCCAATCAGCTAATTGGCTTAGCCACACGTTCAATTTAAGATGAGATGAGAACCATCCATGAGGTTATTACACATTATACAAAGTTATTACACATTACACATAATAACTTTGTGGCTTATTCCCTGTTTTATCGCACCATTAATTGCATAAACTTGCGTAAGAGACGATTAACTGGTTAATCACATCTTAAGTGTAATGTCTGCCACGGGCTCTATCTAAATTCTTCTCTGAAGTGCTACCATCCAGCCAGTTGTCACCCATTTTGTATATGTGTTTTGATTATTCTTCCTGAGGTGTAGTATCTTGCCTTTGTTAGTAAGAAAAGGGTAACATGTTAGTTGGAAAAGGGGAAACATAGTGCCCATATTTGAGAAAGGGCACTATGAGCTATGAACATTTAAGAACTACACACCAAGTCAGCCTCACCTCAATCCCTGGAAAAATCATGGAGCAGATCCTCAAGGAATCAATTTCTAAGCACTTGGCGGAGAAAAAGGTGATTAGGAACAGTCAGCATGGATTCACCAAGGGCAGGTCATGCTTAACCTGGTTACCTTCTATGATGAGGTGACTGGCTCTGTGGATGCAAGGAGGCCAGTGGATGTGGTGTACCTTGATTTTAGCAAGGGTTTTGATATGGTCTCCCACAACATTCTCTCAGGCAAGCTAAGGGAGTATGGGATGGATGAATGAATGGACTGTAAGATGGATAGAAAACTGACTGGAGCATCAGGCTCAGAGAGTACTAACTAATGGCTCAATGTCTAGTTGGCAGCAGGTATCAAGCGGAGAACTCCAGGGGTTGGCTCTGGGGCTGGTTTTGTTCGATGTCTTCATCAACAGCCTGGAAGGTGGCATAGAGTACACTCTCAGAAAGTTTGCAAATGACACCAAGCTGTGGGAAGTAGTAGATATGCTGGAGGGTAAGGCAAGGATTCAGAGTGACTTAGTTAAATTGGAATTGGGCCAAAAGGAATCTCATGATCTTCAACAAGGACAAGTGCAAAGTCCTGCAGTTAGGACAGAATAATCCCATGTACATTACAGGCTGGGGGTTGACTGGCTGGGCAGCGGCTCTTCAGAAAAGGACCTGGGGGGTTACAATGGACAGTAAGCTAGCAGTGTGCCCCTGTTGATGAGAAGGCTAATGCAATCCTGGGCTGCACTGGTAGGTGTGTTGCCAGTAGGTCAAGGGAAGTGATTATTCCCTTCTACTCAGCACTGGTGAGGCCACATCTGGAGTACTGTGTTCAGTTTTGGGCCTCCCACAACAGAAAGGATGTGAACAAATTGGAGAGCATCCAGCGGAGGACAACCGAAACAGTGAGGGGCTTGGGGCATATGATTTATGAGGAAAGACTGAGGGAACTGGGCTTATTTAATCTAGAGAAAAGAGACTGAGAGGAAACTTAATAGCAGCCTTCATTTATCTGAAGGGGGGCTTGAAGGGGGATGGAGCTGGATTATCCTCAGTGGTGGCAGATGACAGAACAAGGAGCAACAGTCTCATGTTGCAGCAAGGGAAGTTTCGGTTAGATTTTAGGAAAAATTTTCTCACTAGGAGAGTAGTAAAACATTACCCAGAGAGGTGGTGGAAGATCCATCCTTGGGGGCTCTCAAGACTTGCTGGACAAAGCTTCGGCTGGGATGATCTAGATTTCATAGATTTCATAGACATCAGGGCTGGAAGGGACCTCGGGAGATCATCGAGTGCAGCCCCCTGCCCAAAGGGCAGGA
>NW_017728886.1:90869763-90895435 GCF_001723895.1 Crocodylus porosus
ATGCTTTGCCCCAAAGTTTGGTGTCATCGGCGAACTTGGCCAGTCCACTCCTGACTCCAATGTCCACATCATTAATGAAGATGTTGAACGGTATGGGTCCCAGGACAGAGCCTTGGGTGGTCCTGCTTTGAGCATGGCATTGGACTAGATGACCTCCTGAGTTCCCCTCCAACCCTAACTTTCTATTATACTAACAGTGAAATTTAGTATAGCCTTCTACTAGAGGGTGCTATTGGTTAGGCCACAGTTGGAGTACTGTGTCCAGTTTTGAGCGACACACCTCAAGAGGGACACAGAGAATCTGGAGAGAGCTCAGAGGAGGGCTACTCACATGATTAGTGACCTCCATGAAAAACCCTGTGAGCAGAGGCTGAGGGATCTGGATCTCTTCAGCCTTCACAAGAGATGGCTGAGGGGAGACATTGTAGCCGCCTATAAGTTTATCAAGGGGGGACAACAGGGAATTGGAGAAGCGCTATTTACCAGAGCGCCCCTAGGAGTGACAAGGAATAATGGGTACAAACTAGTGGAGAGTAGATTCAGGTTAGACATTAGGAAGACATTTTTTACAGTAATCGTGACCAGAATCTGGAATGGGCTTCCAAGAGAGGTGGTACTATCACTTAACTTGGAGGTCTTCAAGAGGGGGCTTGATAGTCACCTGGCTGGGGTCATCTGACCTTGGTTCTCTTTCTTACCAGGGGCAGGCGGTCGGACGCTATGATCCTTTGTGATCCCTTCTGACTCTACAGTCTATGAGTCTATTGTACTGCGTAAGTTAGTGCGCATGCCACAAGAGCACTGCCCCTCCACCAAGTAACTTCTAGAACAGGAAGATGTAACAATTTTCAGAGCTCCAGTAGCTACCCACACAGTAATTAAAGGAAATTCAGTCAATAAAATAAGGTTACTTTATATAGTATTAAATAGGGTGACCATGGAACTTAAAATGTGTCTTTTTAACATTTACTTAGTAATGTAGAAATCATCTTGACATGGTTGTTTCTGTCCAGCCATTCTGTATAAACTCTAAGTTTGTCTTCATTTCTCACAGAAGTCAATAGGAGTACTCAAGTGCTTAGGCACATTTAGGTAGCTTGCTGAGTCAGACCTGTTGGCCTGAAATCAACAGAAGTCTTATCATGGACTTCAGTGGGAATTGGATCAGACCCTATATGACCTAAGGATTCAAATACATGATTTTTTTTCTTCCTGTCACTAGCATATAATGCTTCCCATTCCATATTAACCAATACTTAATTTTAATGATGAAAGGCTTGAACTAAACCTTTTTATTCTGTATATAATACTATAGAAGAAAACTTTGTGTGGGAAGGGGACCAGGGAAGGAGAACTTTTTAAATTGTTTCCTCTAAGAGAAGTAAGTAGGTAGTTCCATTTTTGGAGCCAGGAATTTGTTTTTGGCTGGCCATGTTTTCCATCCGCACAACCGACATACAACCTCAAATATGCATATGTAATATGTACTGTGATTAGGGTTTATGGAGTCGAAAGCATGAGTTATGTATAAGGGTTTTGGCACAAAAATTGTTCCCCCACTCTACAGAAACATCTATGCATTTTCCCTACACAGATCTGGGTAAAAGGGCATATGGTTAACTTTAATTTGGGCTCTGGTATTCTTTTCACTACAGTCTTTCTCTGATATTTTGCTGAGAATCTCTTCAATTTTCCTTATTTTAAGTACTTCATGAGTACTTAAATGCCAATTCAAATGAGTACTTGAATGCAAAAGTTTCTCTTACTCAATACCTAAAAATAAATTAAAAGTGAGCAGTTTTATGGTGATAGTTTTTATTGGATCAACTGTATAGTTGGGTGAGATTTTAAAAAACTTTAAGATACAAAGTGTCCTTCCATTACCTAAAATCTCTCCTAACTATACAGTTGATCCAATAAAAGATACCTTTGCTTTCTGCATCTTTCTTAGACCATTACAGCTATAACAACACCCCTACCCTACATGGAAAGAAACATCATTTAAAATATACAGAGGAAAGTTTTGGTCATCTTAGTCTGAATCCATACTTGTTGCTGAAATGTGTAACGTGGTAACAGGAGAGGTGTAACATGGACAAGTGCCCTATATAGCGTCTTCTTCAGTTTGGAAGAAATCAGTGGAGTAGGGAAGAATGTATAGCTAATGCCTTGAACATTTACCAGAGGTGTCAAGTATGTGGGGGTCCGAGGGCCCTTGCCCCCCTCAGGAAGAGGGCTGTAACCTGAAATGCATAAAACTTGCCACATGTTCATCATCTTAGGCCCCTACTGGCAAAAATAAAAGTCGGTGCCTATGATGTTTACTATATTTTAAAGGGAATCTAAATAAGAGTCAGCTAGAAATATAGTGGTATTAAGCAGAGTATAAATTTTTTGGTCCACTGAAGAGGGAAACAATATGATATAGTACTCTGTATCAGTTTAAACTCTTGTGTTAATGGTTTGGAGAAGTAAGGGCACTCCCTAGTATATTTGATCACTAAGCGGTATTCCTGTACTCTTTTGCACAGGCAAAATTCTTGTTGGCTTCAGCATAAGGGACTAGCAAATAGAAAATATGGGCCACATTTGGTTTTATTTAACTGATTATGTTAATTGAGAAGTTTCTTTTTCTTGCTGTAGTAGACACTGCTCAGTTGCTTTCCAGCTTAATTTTTCTTTCCCCTTTTAACTGTCATGAACAACAAAGCGGTAGTTAAAACATTTTTTATGGACAGGATCTTCATAACAACCTGTATATTATGGGGCATATTCTCTTTCCCACTCTTCCACCTTTCTATAAATTGCCAAAACCAATCTATGGCAACAAGTCACTTGCTGTAAGTTTCCTCAGCATTCAGAAGTCCCCCGCGGGAACAGAGCTGGCACAACTGACTCCTATAGCTCCCTCTTCACAACTGCCTGTATAGTTTCCAGCAATCCCTTTGGCACTTTGTCGCATTCAGCTTTTTGGCAGAACAGAGAATCTGACCTGGCATATTAACTCCATGACTTCTGTTAGCAACACACAGCTCTAATTTTATTTTAACAGATGGCTTTCATGTTTCCCTGTTTGATGATATTATTATACACTTGTGTTGCCAAACAAGTACTTGCCCCCCATTTAGAGCTTGATTTTTCATTTTGGATAAATTCTACTATAAGACATTTAATAGTAATTTCTTATTTCAGTCATGAAATCCTAAACTATCCTGGCATGAGATTTGTTTAGCTTTTTGGGTACCTATTAATTGTGGTTAATGTTCCCGCTCTGTTACCATACTTAGCGTAGATTTTAACAGTGAACACTGCAAATCTGTCAGTGGTCTTTATTATAAAAATCCCTATTCCAAGTGTGATACTGATTTTTTTCTCTCTCTCTCTCAGCAGAAACTCAAAAGATTGGACTCCCACATCCTCAATGAGTACCATATCCACTGGGCCTTGTTTTTTCTGGATAGGGTGGGATAGGATAGTTTCTCTCTCTCACACATACCCCTCCCAGAAATTCCATCCCAGTTTTGGTTTGATGAGTCATTTCTCCTGAGAAGTCTAATTTTAGACCTTTTTTTTTTTATACATCTGAGCCTTTTTCTTCTTTGCATGGACATTCAATTCATTACTGGCTACTTCATTTCATGTTGCCTTATTGAAACCCAGAGAAGCATTCAGTATTTTGAATAGTTTTACTTATTAAGAACATATTGAGAGTGGTAGCACATAAACTGAAGCAACTGGAGTTACAAGCTAAAAATCAGGAATGCTATAGAAGCAGCACAAGCACATAACAAGAGCTGAACGAGTAATTTGTGAAAGCAAAGTTGCTCCACTCGGAGGTTATTGAACATAATCTATGAGTACGTGTCTGGCTATTCCAAAATTTATACTTAAACAAATGGAGAAAAAAGACTGACTAAACCAACAATTCAAGAAAAATTGTAACAAGTTTCTCCAGTGGCTGTGAGCATAGCAGTCATTGGACTTCAACAAATTGGGAGACTTGTCCTAGGGATTTGTTTTTATATTGTGGGCAATTGTGCATCGTCCATAATGAAACAGCTGGACTCTGCTGAACAAAAACTCATCATGTTCACTGTTCAAAAATGATCATGCCCATTCATAACAGTGTGATCAGAGTGAACTAGAGTTGTGTCAGTTTGGAGTTGAGACCAAAAATAGTTTCATAGGCACACCTCAAAATGCTAAAGCTACCTTTTCCCTCAGAGGGTGTTATTAGGATTAATGTCCTGTCAGCACTCTGAAAATGTAAAGTGTAAAGTATATATTATTGTAACACTTACCATTTGTTACTTTTATTGATGGCGTGGCAGTTTCTGTGACACTGTTTAGACTTGCATGGGACTTTGTTGCAGTGTACATTTCATCTCATGAAGACTAAAACCAAATAGTTCATTTCAGGCCTTGTGCCTTGTTGGATATCCTCCAATTACTAGGGGACTTGTTTATGGCCCACTATCTTTATACCGTGAAAGCTTTAATTTAATACATTATACAGCTGTTTGTTTCCAGCTTTGTTTTCTTAGCCACATGAATCTCAGCTCCCAGGGAGATTGTAATGGTGCTCCTGGCTAACCACTATGAGGTGCATGATTGCAAAGATATTTCTTGTTGCAGTGGTTACTGTGGGGAGCTACTTCAGTCTGCATGCTAGTTGTAAATATAACCAGGCTTGTCAGTCACTTAACAGCAGAGGCATGTCCTGCTTCCTGAACTTCTATCCAGTTCAGTCTGGATCCAGGGCAGTTGATGGCTCAGCCAAAACTCCCTGTGGCTAAGCTTTCCTAAGGAAAATACCAAATTGTATTTTAAATATTCTGATTTGGCTCAATAATGAGTTTAATTCCCACCTTAGGATGCACTTGGTTTAGATTGCTCTCTCACCTTTGCTTTTGCTCCAAGGCATTTGCAGCAGCTAATTTTCCAAGCTTCAGGGAATGCAACAGACCAGGAAAAGCCGGAAGCATAAAGCATGGTCTGTATCTGTATCTCATAGAGTCATAGATTATAGAGTCAGAAGGGACCAAATGGATGATCGTGTCCGACTCTCTGCCCCTGGCAGGAAAGAGGACCAAGGTCAGATGACCCCAGCCGGGTAATTGTCAAGCCTCCTCTTGAAGACCTCCAAGTTAGGTGGCAGCACCACCTCTCTTGGAAGCCCATTCCAGACTCTGGCCACCCTTATTGTAAAAAAATTATTCCTAATGTCTAACCTAACTCTACTCTCCACTAGTGTGCACCCATTATTCCTAGTTACTCCGAGGCACTCTAGTAAACAGCGCATCCCCAATTCCCTGCTGTTCTCCCCGATAAATTTATAGGTGGACACAAGGTCACTTCTCAGCTGTCTTCTGTACAGGCTGAAGAGATGCAGATCTCTCAACCTCTCCCTGTAGGGTCTTTCATAGAGACCACTAATCATGTGGGTGGCCCTCCTCTGAACCCTTTCCAGATCCTCTGTGTCCCCCTTGAAGTGTGGCACCCAAAACTGGACACAGTACTCCAACTGTGGCCTGACTAATGCTGCATAGAAGGGGAGCATCACCTCCCTTGATCTGTTGGTCATGCATCTGCTAGTACATGATAAGGTGTGATTGGCTTTCATATCAAGCATTTTGTTTGGGAGGTTGGTCTGCTTTGTTGATGGAGTGCAGTTGCCTTGCTAAGCAGCCCTGTCCTAGAGGAGTTCCTTGCCCACCTCTTCCACTAGGAAAGGATACAGGCAAGATTGGTTCTGGGTCAAGATGTCCCCCTTCTCCTTCTTCATTTGTCTGGGAAGGGGTGGGGGGAGGGTGGGGGAGGTATGCAAGGAGTAAAACCAGGAAAACAGCACCCTAGGTTGGGGGGGGGGGGCAGAGAAGAGATCAAAGATCTATTTCCAGCCTGGTATGGTTAAGGCACCACTAGTTTCTGTAGCCAACAGCATACACAAGGGTGTTGTGGCTTGTATCACAGCCTTTGTCTCTTCAGCCTAAATGGTCAAGTACCCTTTTACACGTGGAGATAGTTTTCAGATTAAATCCAGAATAAGGCTCACCACATTCACACTTCTAGTTCTATAGCCTGATGCTTTAACCACCCTCCTACCTCATCTTTTTCTCCAGATAGGAACTAGAGCCTAAAGCTCTAGAGCCAACAACAGTGGACAAATCTGAATACAGTCCTCATCCAACTTCCTCAGTCTCTTGTTACCCACAGGCTGTGGAAGGAGCACAGTGGATAGTGCTCCATCACTGCAGCCAGTATCTGAAAATGCAATCCCTCATCATATGTCAGGCTGTAATCTCCAGAGAAGACATACAACTGGCCATGTAGATCTCAAAGCAATAAAAAGTGATAGAGCTTCTGAGTTGCCCATTTACCAGCCTAGGTCAAGTGCCTTCCATGTGAGACCCAAAACAAACTCACGTAGGCAAAGGGAGATGATTAAGCCAGCTTTTTTGAGAACATACACCCCTGGTAGACATGCAGGTAAAAGCATGCTGGGATCTGATATGGCAGGAGACAAGATTTTGGGATTGAACCCCAGATCCATTATGCCTTATTGCTGGGAGGTCATGATTCCAGGCTCCCCCTGCACTGGCAAGTAGCAAGCTCCCATGGCTGGGAGCCCCCTCAGCTGGTGGGGGTCCCAGACTTGGAGCACATGGGGCTTCCAGCTACAGGGACACACCTGAATACACATTCAATTAATGGTGTGACAGCCACAAAGTTATTACACCTTTTTCCTTGTTTTATGCCTTCATTAATAACATGGGGTTGCATTACAATTTAAGACATGATTAACTGGTTAATCACATCTTCAATGTAAATGTACCAGGGGCCATAGGCTGTGTAAAACGTATGGGGAGCAATGTCTGACCCCAAATAAAATCACCACAACTCTAACCCCTCTCCCAGAGTGTAACTGATTAGATCAGTAGAGAAAGGACCTGGCCAAAAATATTCTGATTTTTCTAGGTATGGACCCCCCATAAATAGAAGTCTTCTTTCTCCATTGCTGACCATTGCTTTCCTGAATCCTGAAAGAGAAGTCAAGAAATAGAACTTATTCTACTGCCTGGTTCCACATCTATAATTTATCCACTATGTTGAAACAGTGAAGCTTCACTTGAGTTCCCCCGGGTGGGTTGTACTAGTGAGTGTATAAGGGCGTCCAATTAGAACAGTCAACTCTCTGTAATATAATTTTCTCAACATGTTCAAGAAAATAAATGTTTTGAACAATTCTTAAATTAATCCTTCTCTATGACATCAATTTATTCCAGCCTTCCAAGGCCAGAGAGCATAAACTTGGAACCTCATTCTTGTTATAATACCATCCAGGTTCAAGCACCTTAGGAGGTTTCATTACATTTCCATTTTATGATAGGTCTTCTAATGATCTTGAAACCAGTGACATGGGAGCTTTTGAAGCATGGCTTTCTAGGTGTCCAAGTGTTCGAATATGCTTATCCATGGGTGACAGTCTGTTATTTCCTGGTTTTCTACAGGGCATTTATGGCACTTTATGTACATGGAAGAATTCTATTCCTGGTTGCAGATTCCTGTGTACCTGGCTGACTATGTATTCATCCAAACCGAGCAACAAAATGTGTGAATGAGACCTCTCATCTTTTCTCCATATGACTGAGTGGTTAAGCCACTCACCTGGGAAACCCAAGAGCCTGGGTTCTAGGTGTTCCTTGCCCACAGGGGGGCATTGCTTCCCCCTGCACTGCCCTTCATCCATTTTTTTTCTGATGAATATATTAGTTGCTCTGCTTCAAAAGGAATGCAGGAGATGGAAGTAAATAATGGCTGACCTTTGGTGTGGTTGTTAGAGTACTATACTTCAAAATGACCAGCTTCAAACCCTTTCTAATGAGTAGATGAGTGCCCCTGTCCCTGTGCTATGGGAGCAAAAAAAGGATGTATGCACACATGCCGCCCTTCTCTGTTCTGGTAGTCACAGTTTTGTCCAACTGTGTTTTCAGTTATCTAAGGATGCCATCAAGTTCACTAAATTCCATATGTTGGTCATCCAGATTAGCTACTGCTATTTCTTCTCCTTTGGCAGAATTGTTCTTCATACTGACAGCAGATGGAAGAGATGCCTGTATATAATTTACCTTTCTTTCTGTGTTTGATGATTCTGTTTCATATCCCAGGGAGACTGCTAAGAAAATCCCATTGTCAAGATTTCCTTTAGGATTCAGAAGAATAAGGATGTTTATCTGTGCTTACCTGAAAAATTCCATTTTTTAAGTAATAAAGTCCTGATATCTGGCCTATCTGGGAGACAAGTGGGTCATCTGAATAGAGGTGGACATTTTAGTTTTGGATTTGCTGTCATTAAGCAGAACTTGCTATGCTCTATAGTAAGAGAATCTTTTGCTTTTTTCATCAAAATATAATTAACTACATTTATGAATTAGGAAAGTAGATTTGAAAGTATCCTTACCATGCATGTTATTATACTTGGAGGAAATTTCAGAAGATGGGTCACCCCCTCTTGCCAATGATCAACTCTGGTCTCCAAATTAAAGAACCATCATAAAGGAAGTGTGTCAGCCTTAAGGAAGGTTATTTCCAGGAAGGAAATCCTGTTTTCCAAACACTGTCCTTTTCTGCAGAAGTCTGACTTATGTCTGTTCTATCTCCGCATGCCTTCTAATCCACCTAACCATATTTCCACTGAGTGAATAGATCAGTCACTATGATTATTGTATGACAATCCAGTCCTTGTTTCTGATATTTTTTGGCAAGTAAGTGTCTGCCAAATGCTATTAACAGTTCCAGACCTTAAAAACAACGTATCCTTGCTTCAGATTTTACATTCAGTCGAGCTTTCATGTGTGCAAATTTGTGTGCATCTTCAGGCTCTCAGGAAGTGAGCGGTTTTCACTGGTAACTCCCCAGCCATTAATCATCAGATAATTTTACCTGTTTATAAATTTCAGATAGACGGTCTGCTTTCTGGCATCCATAAAAACTAAAAAATTGGAAGAAGTTTTCTTGGGGAATGGTAGATGCCAAACTCAAGGAAATTACAAAAACTTTATATGTAATGCAACTGTGTTTGCCAGTTCTTTCCTGGGGAAAGCAAGGAAAAGAAGACAGCGCTTTGAATTCCATTTAGATTGTAAAATGCATGACCTTGGAGAGAAAGGGCAAAGCTTTTTCACTGATGGCTGCCTTTGCTGTATTTGTCCAATCTGTGGAAAACAATCAAATTTCTTCACAAATATTAAAAAATCTCTTAAACCAGATAGCTTAACTGCATATTCTGACTTGTGCCTGTGCTTTGTAAAAGAGGTGCGGTAGTTTAATGTCTCTTTCCTTTTACTTTATATATTGGAACGGCTCCAGGTTGTAGAATCATCAAGGCGGAAAAGACCTATTAGGTTATGCGTTTCGCTGCCAGTGCGAGATTATCTGTGCAGCATACAGTTTTCCATCTCACGTTATTGGGCTTTTATTCTATATAGTTTAATAAAAATAAATGGGAGAAAATTTCCTCGCTACTCAATATAATTCTTTGCTCTGTTCAGTTTCATCCTGTTACTTCTAGGTACACACCTGTTAGCCACGCTTAACTGTTCTTCTTTCATAGTATTTCCAACCTTCAAATTCTTGTAAATCGGCATCATAAGTGCCCTGACCTCCCCAGACACAGCCAGAAAAGTACAACATCTGTTTCTCAGCTGAACATAGAGAATAGAGCATTTTATGCACTATAGGTGAAATTGCCTCTCTTCTCAACTAGAAAGGGAGAAAATTATTTCTTTGTATATGGAGTTCACTCTTTTCCTAAAAGTTCTCACAGTTGGATTCAGCTTTCTTTCCTTATACCACTTCTGCATTTGGCCAGAGTGTTTATATTTTTTGCCTTTCCTTCCAAATATTAAGATGAGTCATGGATGAGATGGGCATTTTCCTCAATAAAAGTTGTTCTGTTGTTCATATTATATGTTATTTATGTTTTGCTCTTAAAATTACTCTAGTAGTGTTAGGATTTATTTTCACATGATTTCCATGGAAATACAGAACCTTGTTGACATCAACTCCAGTTACTCAGTTTAGGGAATTAAAAGGTAGTATGTAGAAACACTGGGCATTTTTACACGTTCCAGGGATGGAGGGGGGGTGCCTTAAATAGAGCGGCTTCAAGAGCTGTTCTAGTTAAAGCACCTACAGTATCTCTTGCGCCAGCATCCCCGTTCTTCAGAATGGCAGTGCAGGCACTTTAACTAAAACTCGTTGAATGAGATTTCGTTAAAGCATCCCCCACCACCATTTGAAGCGTGGGGATACTGATACAGAAGACACAGAGGCTGCTGGAGCGCAATAATTAACACACGTCCAGCAGACTCAATTAATTGAGTCTGGACATGCTGTAATTACAGCATGTTGAAACAGCCTCCCTGCATGCCTACAGGCACCCACTCATGCTTGTACCAAAACTGTAGTTTCTTGTACATTATACTTGATGATGTTTCCCAAGGAACTCTATATTGTACACGCAATTGGTTGAATTCCACCTCCCCCAACAACCCTGTATTTCATAAAGCCTACTTTACACCCTCAAACATCCAGATTCATGGCCAGTATAATTTGTGTGCACAGGGGTATCTTCAGTTCATGTCTTGGTCTTTCTTTCCTCAGTTGAATATAATTTTATTTATCTAAATGCATTGCCTTGAGTTTCTTCCAGAAAGAGGAAATAGATCTCAACCCAAATGGTTAAGATGGCGTTTAAATGGTGCTAAGATGCTAGATGCAAGCATCTAAATCCCTTCCTTGGAAATAGCTGTGCAATAATTAAAAAAAGAGAGGACGCCACCATTGGTTTGCTTGAGAATTTGTGGGATAGGTGCCCATTGTTAAATTAAGATCATCCATTCATTTCCCAGCATTTTCACCACACTTCTTGCTTCAGCTTTTGCAGTGGATCGCAGCCAAGCTAAAGATTTACAGTCTTTTAAAGCCACTTTTGCCAACATGTGGATCATGAGAAGGTGTTCACTGGTGCTTAAGAAGCTTAAAAGTAAAACCTGTCTGCTATAGAAGTCATTCCCTTCCTCCTCAAACCTTAATTTGGCTCTGGACTTGGCTTCTTTGTTCTTTCATGACTAATATTACCATCTGTGACATTACATATCAACATAACAATGTAACATATTAAGTACAGGAAAACCCAGAATGTTTGAGCTCATCCAAGCGATTTGTTGCTTAAAGCTCCAGTGTGACTTGCAGCCACCTTAAGCATCCCTGAGTTTTTAACAGCACATGGCAATTAATCAGCAGATTTCTGTGTCAGCATGACTTTGAACTATGGTGCAGTAGTGGGGCAGCCTTGCTTAAAACAATCTCTTCTGGTTTAGTTCCGCTTTTATTTCCCACTGTAGACTCATAAAAAGAGGGTTCACTTTTATGGTATTAGCCTGGCTACCACTGGAGGGAGATCGCTTTGGGAACTACCCAACTCATTTTTCTATGGAGATCTCATATGCTATACTGAAAAGCACCACTCCCATGTCAGACCTGTGACAGCTGCCTTTATGAACTACAGCACAGGCCTAGCAGCCAGAGAAGACTGTAAACAAGTACAGCACTCTATCCATTTCCGCTGTTCTGAGAATGGGGGAAGAGCAGCAGGTGCAGGGAAAGATGTTGTAAGAGAAAAACATTTTGAAAATGACACATCTCAAAGTGCAAGATCAAATTCGGAATGGAGGTCTCTCTTTCTCCCACTTTCCAGTGGGTAACAAATGGAGCCAAGCTTTATTCACCCAGCAGTGAATGGCTACAGCCACCCAAATCTGGGATTCTGAGTGACTGCTCTTTCTATACCTTTGGTTGGCTGTTTTTTTCCTTCTTTTTCTTCCTGCCTTGTTTCTCATGTTTTTCACTTGCTTCATTATTCATTTTAAAACCCATACCCAACTACAGACCTCCTTCCCAAGTTTCAGGGCTAATTTTTTAAATCTCTGTATTGTTTTATTTTCATCTAGAATTTTATATCACTCTTCTGACTGGATCATAGATTACTATGATCGTGTTATATCGATAACTCTAGAATGAAACAGAGTAAAATAAATTCTGGGCAAGATTGTGGCTTGTTTGCCTACGTGCCCATGTGGGAGTGAGGAGGAATCATTAACCTCTGAAGTCATTTGTCTAAATGACAGTGTAGGTCATAGGCCAAGGGAAGAAAGAACTGTCTCCCCAGGGTTGCTTTTCCTCTACATGCCCCTTCTGCATGTAGACTGGGGAATGGGTGGACAAGTGTGGTGATGGGTGGAGTCTTCATTCTGCTTCCCCCGAGGCACACTGCCACACAGTTGAGCTAAGGCAGAAGGGGATGTAATATGTTATTAATACAAACCAACAGATTATTTCTTCCAGTCCCAGATGGAAGTGGAAGACAGGGAGGGAAATGTGACTCCCATTTTCACAATTATTTCCTTAGCCTGTTCCTCCTCACTCAGGACAAACTCTAAATTAACCACCAATTCATCTTTCACGCTCTGTGTGTGTGCATGCATGCGTGCATGTGTGTGTATATTACAGTAAAATATTTCTGTAATATTTTTATCTCCCTTAAACCTGCCCCTTCAGGTCGTCTTTACCTGCAAGAGATTTCCTCCAGGAAAATTTCATTGGGAGTCTGTTGAAAACTTCAAAAAAAGAAAAAAATTACTGCCACTCCACAGACTAAGTGGTCTTTTATATATATAGGGTCAGACCTTTGTCAGCCTATTAGGCTCCTACATGGACTTCAGTACCTGGATGTAATCCTATTCCACACTGCTCCTCTCCATGAAAAAGTGCTAATGCAAATTTTGAGTGTGTCTTCCTCCTTGCTGAGGATGAGTACCTTACAACAGTAGAGACACTGAGACTCAAGCAGGTTGGAATAAAATTACGTATAGGTGCCTAATAGGCAAAATGGGATTTGGCCTACAGTGTGTACACTCATCGTACGTGTGTACAACATATCTATGTATATACACAAATTTCAGCTGCATTGTTCATTGGAAGTCTAGCCACTGACTTCAGTGAAGCCAGGATTTCAACTATAAGCATAATTTGTGATCTCTCTCTGAATTTCTGTGAGAGAGACAGACTGGTAAAATATCTTGTTCCTGCCCAGTTGTGGCTTCCCCTCATTACTCTGGAGTCAACAGCAGCCAGATTTGCCAGGATCCCCTTCCCTCCTCCGACTGCTGCTTCCTGGCCCTGCCCAGCTTAGGGAGCCAAAAGTAAGGCTAGGTTCTCATGGGAGCACAGTGCAGCAATGGGTGGGTGAATCCACACACCCTGTGGTACAGAGGTGGGGTGCACCCACATGGTCCCCTGGAGTTGGGCAGGGTTGAGCATGTGTATACGGTGCTGCAGTAGAAAAGTTTGAATAGCTGGTTTGCATTGATATCATAGAGCTTTGTCTAATGGATGAAGAATTCTGAACTTTCTTTTTCTGGATTGCAAATGCTGTTGAAGACAACAGGAGAAGTTGTAAACCTAGCTTATGTCACCTGCTTCTTTGTTCAACCATGGTTTACCAAAACAGAGAGGAGCAATTACCGTGATTTTCGTTGATCTTTTGAACATTTTTAAACACAGTGATACAATTCTTTTCCTTGTTTCCTTTGTATAATTCTGAAATAATTCAAAGTGAATGTATATGGTCTGGATTTGCACACTAAAAAGAAGAATTTTGCTGGTTAGCTTTATCTGCGATTTTTTAGCACTACAACTCTGTGAATAATTCATTTTTTTAATGTCCTGATCAAACCAAGAAATTAAACATTACTTGGGCTCATCCAGTATGATGATTCCTCCACTTTATCACCAAGCAAACAAACTAAAAGCAAGGGGAAAAAATAATTTCAGGTCAAATATAGTATTTTATTTAGTTTTGTGAAAGTATTACTTTTCTTAATTTAATGTAAGTAAATTTCAAAACAAAATATCATTTCAAAGTGAGAAAGTAGCATATTTTGAAAAGTGGTAAAACAAAATTTGTCAGCTTTTCAAAACAATTGACTTGTTCAACTGAAGCAATTTGACAATTTCTATGTGAGTTTCTTGTTTGTTTCTGTCAATCAGAACGTGCAGTTTTCAGCAAACATTGTTTTGCTAAGAGTATTTCATTGAGCAGAGTATAAAAGTCTACAATAGCATAAAATAGATATCTCTTTATAGATGATTAAGAGGTTTAAAAAAGTGGTAAACAGCAAACAAGAACTAGGCATGTTTTAGAAACAGCTCTGGAATATACAGTTTATTCTTGGCTTTGTATAAGGAATCTATCTATACACTAACTAATATATATTGCAGCATCAAGAGGAAGTTTTGTCCAAACAAAATTGAATAAATTTCCATATCACACCAGTCTGAAAAATCAAATAAATAATTTTGTATGTGTATAATTGTCTCAACATTTTGTCTTTCCTTTTCAGCTTTTGAAACAATAAGACCCAAATGTGGATAAAATCATGTTACCCTTCCCACTCAAAATGAGCAACTTTTTCCAAGCTCTTAGGCTGAAAAAATGTGGTGCTTTGGAATTAATGATTAAAACTATATAGAATAAGAGTTCTAGTGCTCTGCTTAAGGAAAAATAAACAACAGTATTAGCTAATCTTAGATCAAATAAACAGATGCATAAAATGGGGCATTTCAAAGTACTGCAGAATGGAACAAAGACCATTAACACTCCAGACACTTCATAAGGTTCAGCAGTGGTTAACCACTTCATGCCAGCATGTGGGTAAACTATATACTGGTGCATTGGCTGGGAGAAGAGTAATGTCCCCTGCATAGAGATCAGTTACAGCTGCAACACTTCTAAGTAGAAGGGCAGTTCTGAGCTAGACCCCACATGAGCATTCATGTATTTTTTAAGCGGAAGCAAGAGAAAAACTATTATTTCACATATTCTTTATTATGGCTAGCAGATCTGAACAGAAATAGACAGTAGTGTCAACTGGATCCTTCTAAGAGGCTGGTATAGAAGCTGCATCCAAATAAGCTCTATTTAGCACAGGACAAACTGTGTATCTTGATGCTCCCCTGAACTGGTGTGACATCATGTTCTCCCTCCTTACTGCGGTCCATGATTTAATCCCATGCATTTATCCAAAATTTATAGTAAACCATGATTACTTGAATAAATTGTTAACAGAGATGAAGGAACTTGGAAACTTGTGATTTATAACATGCATTTTTTAAACTGTAAGAAGTCCAGGTGAGCTTCAAGAAGAATCTATTAATGTATTCTTTCCAAATCATTTGTGATGGTTTCTCAAAGCATTGAATTAGACTCTTTATTAGATCATTTTATACAACTGGATTTTTCTATGAGCCAATAAGCAAATCTAAGGATTAAGAGATTTGAACCTAGGGCTCAGAAAATGCCACCAATAGATAGATGTAAGTTTGACAATATACAAAGAAAAACAACAGCTTTGCAAAAGACTGCATTCACTTACTAGTTTGCAAATGCATTACATTCAAATCGAGATGGATTTCGAGTATGTTTGCAGTTAAGTCGAACCTTTTGAAAGTTATGATCTATAACTGGTTTGTTTTTGTAGGAGCACAGGGGAAAATGATATATAACTTTCTGAAACTATTCTTTCCATAATGAACTGAAAAAGGAATTATCTTGAGTCCATTCCAGTTTTTACGTAGGATTCATTACATGGTGTGGGGAGTTAAGCCTACACTGTGTGAATACACATGAGATGCAAGCATGATCAATAAGAGTTACAGTTACACTGGTTGCCATTAAAACCTTTACAATTGCCATTTGCACATAATTAACATAATGACAGGATCTACAGTATTCCCCACACCATGAATACTGAAGTACAAATAACTAGGGCAAAGACAGAATTGTAAATATTTTAAATTCTGTAATCTTTATTATAGAGGCTCAGTGCCTTGATTTAAAGAAGTTCTCAGTAACTGCAGACCCAGAAGAGAACTTTGAGAAGGAAAGGAAGAAAATATTTTTAAAGACACTCATAATTATTTTATGAAACTTCTAGAACATCTGTAGATAATATTTTCTATTTCCAAAATCACATATAAAAATCAGTTTTTGCTATAAAACAAACCTAATCTGTGTTTCAACTGAACACATTTTTTTAGTTGGCACTTCTTCTGGAATTTCATAAATACTGGAATTCCAGCAATAGTCAAAATAACAGCAAAAAACTGAAAATGTTTATTATGGACCAGGTTTTGTTAAATGGTTACCTACATTGCCTGGACAGGTCCCACAGTTGTACACTCAGTTTAGACCAACTAAAAATCTGACCCTCTGTATCTTTGTCATATTAGAGACCCCGTTACACCAATGAGTGGATCTAGGATTCTGCAAGGGGGGAAGGGTGCGGGTGGTATGGTGTGTCATCATAAAAAGAAGGTAGAAGATGTATTGCTATGCTGGAAACCCAGTCTATAGGGCTGTGTGAAACTTTGGTCCCTGACTCGATTTGGCAGAGATTCATCCCAATTTGGTAGCCAAATCTCCGAAGCCAAATCGAATCAGAGGACCCCTTAATCTCTCCAAATTGATTCAGAGACATTTGGCAATTTGGATGTAGATACAGCTTTAAATGTTTTTTCTATATACCTCTAGGCAGCAAGGGCTCTGAACACTGTGGTGCTGAGGCAGATAGAGTGTCCCACAGGAGCACGGGGGGCTCCCTAGCATGCTTGGCAGCAGACCCAGAAGTGGACTAGAAGCACTTCTGAGTCCACTGGGGAGCATGCTGGGGGGCCAGCCGGTGCCCCCCAGCTTGGCGACTAATGCCTCCTGGGTCTGGGGGGGGCACTCGGGGTCCCCCTGCGGCTGATCGCTGAGCCAGGAGGATGCAGGGGCACCCCCAGTGCACTCCCCAGCAGAACTGGAAAGGGACCAGAAGTACTTCTAGTACTTCCAGGTTCTCAGCCGAGCATGCAGGGCTCCCCCCGCGCTGCTGTGGGACGCTCCATCCGCCCCAGCACTGCAGCGATCATGAACAATGCTGCTACCTCAAGGTATGTAGAAAAAACTTTTTAAAGTTCTGCCTGTGTCTGAATTGCTGATTCACTGAATCAGCACTGAATTGTCAGATTCTCCTGAATCGAATTGGGGACAGTGATCTGAATCAATGCATAGCATCACTTCCCTTGATCCAGGCAGAATCCAAATCTGAATTGAATAGGGCCTGTTTTGCACACCCCTACCAGTCTATATTATTCAGTCTAAGATCAAACCAAAAACAAATATAACTTTATTGGAATGTAAGCAAATATACTAGCTTATATATTGAGTTTAAAGAACATAAAAGACTAAGCAAAAATAGCCCACGGGTATTGTTTTATTAGTCCTGTAGTCATTATAGTTAAATGTATATCTCTTACTCAGTTTTGTAAACTGGACAGTGAATCCAGCACTACCCTGTCATTTCCACACCTGAGTTAATGTTCACCTGAATTTATATTACCACACCTCAATAAAGATTTTTAGCTAAAATTAAAACCAATCTTCAGGGCTGTGAAATAGAAAAATAGACATGTTACCAGGAATAGCTAACAGGCAGCAAAATTGCAGAAGAAAGGATAGCTTGGTTAATGGAACATCCAGACCCTTAAAAAAGACAAAAGGTTCCTAACAACTCTGGGAGGGAAGAGAGATTAATAGGAATCAGGCCGATTATAATGAGCCAGAAAGTCTCTTGATTCCCTCAGCACTGCCTGAATAGAAATGCCGCTGCCTTTCAGGGGGTAGTTGGTTTTAAAATGTGGGTGGAACAGGAATCAAAAGAAGGTGCAATTGCACCACTGCACCCACACCTGGATCCACCCTTAGCTACACTTACATTTTCAAAAGTAAATAGTCATTTGGGATTCCTCAGTTGAAAGGGGCTTGACTTTTAAGGTACTTTCTATCAAATAGGACCTGTCAAGCTGATTTATGCCTGGCGCCTAAAAGCTGAGGCACACAGAACAACCAGGCACTTTTGAAAATGTAGACCTATTTGTCTAGTCTCAATATAAATGTTATCCACAAACTAAACAGATGAGATCCACTATGCAATAAAGGTATGCTCTGCACTTGGAACCTAAACTATAAATGCCGTTGGGGGAAGAAAAACATCTCAGTGGATGCCTAAAATATGTAAGTACTATTTTCAAGGAGTCAGTTGTCTCAGTTGAATGCACAGCATCAGAGTTTCCTGATTTGTATATAATCAACATTCTTAACATTTTCTTCAAGTGCTGTTAGTTTGCATTAGTAGGGCTTATTGTATTCCCAGTGTTGAAAGATTAAGAGGCCTATCTACCAAACAGCATAATAAATCTATAGACTGTGTAGATTGCACTTCACTTCTCCCTCTCTTTTCCTAGTGTGTAATATAGCTTATACACTATGACAGCTGTTAGCAGAAAAGTGGTGTGGCAGCCATAAAAAAGTGAGTTATGCTGTATTACCAAAGTAGCTATAATTAAGAGAGGGTGTTATTGGGGGGTGTCAGCAAGAAAGTGAAATGTAAAGAACACCACATATATTCATGAAACTTAGGAAGCTGTGAAATGCTGCAAGTGACAGTGAAATTCTCCCTGGGTATCCACCACAAGGTCAGACTAATAATGAGAGTAATTGGTGGTGATAGTTCTGGGTGTTCAGAATGACCTAAATGACACAACTCCTTATTCTGAAATATAAGGAGTGTCTTAAACATATCTCTTAATGTGAACCTAAATATCTTCTGCATCCATTTTATATAATAACTAAGGATCAAAGTTGACAGGATGAACAATGTATCAAACAGGGCAAATAGTGTTAGCACCCACAGTACAGAGGAGAAACAGCTAAATGAAGTAAATAGTATCGTCCTGATTGTTCACTTCCTCACACTGGCTTTATGCTCACATAAATCCATTAAGTTTTACCTATGTAAGCATGCCACACCACACTACAGTAGAGAATCCCTGATACCCCACTGGATGTTGAAACTATGAGGCTTAGAAGAAAAGATATGAGACTTGGTTTACAAGCTATCTAATGCAAACAAACATGGTCTTATGTCATTTTTTCCAATAAACTATATAAAACGTTAGCCTGGGGCATGGAAGTAAATTATAGCTTCTACGTCAAATCACTCCTTAGTTTCTGTTCAATATATACTGTGTATATATACTGTATGAGAGGCAAGGATTTCTTAGAGGGATAGCTTTTATTGGACCAACAATGTAGTTAGGATAAATGTCTCTTGCATAATTTCTGGACCATCACTCTGGACCATGACTCTTATACTACTACATATGTAAGTGGTATATAAGTAAGTGTGTCTGTGTACAAGCTCAGGTGCTGCTAAGTGTGCTGTTCTGGATTCAGTGGTGATACTCCTCCCTCTGAGATAGTACAAACTTGTCCTTCACTCTGTGGTGCCTAATGGGTAATGGAATTTGGTCAGGTCAATGAGGTTAATAGCTCTACTCTTGTGAAAAGTGCCATGGGATCTTTCATCATAAATAGTTATAACCTCCAGTTTAAATCTCACCTGAAAAATAGGACACTGACTTCTTAGAACTGTGGACTTGGCTATTAGTGTAGCACTGAGATGGGGGGAGGGCGGAGGGAGGCTGCCAAGCATTAAAGCAGACTGAGGCCCTCTTTCATTTAATTACTATACATAGCAAGGCTCAGCTTAGAAGAGCTGATGCATTAGTTTCTCTATTTTATGTTCTGATTTAAATAACTATATGCCAGGAACTACGGTATGGTACCATGTACAAAAAGTACAGACTAGGGATTTCAGGGTGGGCTGTCTCAGTTCCTTCCATTGATCTTGTACTACTATGTATGTACTACTATTAATGGAATAATTAAAATTTAATTGAGCCAGAAAGAGTAAGAATGTGACACTGATGTCATAGCTCAGTAGTTAGGATACTAGGCTGGGAGAAAGAGGACATGGTTTGAAAGTTTTCAAATATCCTGAGTGCACAGTCTTCCTAATGAGCTAATGCAGGGGTTGTCAACTGGGGGTACTTGAGAAGGCCCTAGGGGGTATGCACAGGTAGGTGAGGATGAAGTGCCACCATGCAACGCAGGGCTCAGGCACAGGGGGCAGGGGAAGCTTGCATGCAGTGGCTGCTGCTGCTGCTCTGCATCCAGCTGGGTACCACCCCCCCCCACACCCCTTTGCTTCACGTCCGGCCACTGGGGGCACGATGCTCCACTTCTGGCTGCCCACGATACACTGATCCAAAAAGGTTGAAAACCCCTGAGCTAATGGGTTAAGGGCAGGGAAGGAGGGGAAACAGAGGGTGCACTACTACACCTACTATTCCTTTATTGCTAGATATGCTTAGGTCATGGCTACTGGATCAGTCCCTGTAATGCGAGACAGGTGAGGGAATGCCTATTTTATGGATCCCCACTGGGGCTTAGGTTTGAGACAGGTGCCAAACAACTCATCATTGTCACAACTTACATAACTGGATACGTACACAGCTGGCAGAAACTTAAGTGCTCCTGGGGGTTTAGTAGAGGACATGTAGGTACCAAGTCCATTTGGGTACCTGCTGGGTCAGGCAGGCATTTTGCAAATGCCAGTAGTTCCTAAATATTGGATTTAGTGCATAGGCAGTAGGTCTCAAGCAGCCTGTTGGAAGTTACTTACTTTTAGAGGTGCTGCCTCTTCCCTGCTGACACCATGCACCTAGTGCACAGCCCGATCGGGAAGGACTGCACCACAAGGGCACAAGCGTGCTTTCAATATGGCTATCTGTTAAGCTTAAACCAGGAAGGAGCTTCTGTTCTTGCCATAATCCTTCCCAGTCTGACACTGCATGACATTTCTGAGAAACAGAAGCTTGTGGGACAGTTCTGTTTGCTCTGCATGCCTCTCTTTCTAGAAAGAGTATGCATGGGCTGGACCAGGAAGAACTACGACACAAGCCAACTCTGCTCCCTGCTTTGGGCATATCAGATAACCCTAATGAAAGCTAGTGCTGCAGCCCTTCCTGGTCTGGATGCGCATGAAACTTGTGGGGCACTTTTATTGGGTGGCAACAGTGGCGACACCCTGTTAAGAACCACTGAGGTAAGCTGAGATAGCGGAATGGTTGTTCTCAGCTGGGATGATGTCAACTTCAAAAAAGCTATGGAGGTATGCCCTGTGTTAACTTGCTCATGAGCCTTAGGTACCTGAAGAGCCAGTTCAATGTCTAAGTTCTTCTCCTGAACAAAGCCTATAGTCGCTAAGTATTATACAAGAGGTCCGGAAACATCTTTCTAATTGCGGCAGGAAGTGAAGGTGACTCTAGATTCTTACTTCACTTAGATAGAGCTTATTTGAATAATGAGTAAGGATTGCAAAATTTGGCCTAAAGTGTTCAAGTGGGATTAAAATATCCCAAAATACTGTATGTTCCAACCTTGCCTGGTTCTTATTAGAATGCTGCAATTAGGATAGTATAGTATTTAATGTAAGATATTTCATCATTATCTTTGTATTTGTACCAGAAATCCTACATAATAGTTAGGATTCTCCCCAACTCGCTAGATCTTAGCTAATCATGTTACGAAATCCTTCTTGTAATTCATTGTAAAATAATATCGCTACATTTGATTCAAAACCTGTCCTGAAAACTGTGTTTATGTCATACAGCCTACCTATAAACCTCATGTCATGGCAAACAAATACTCACCAAGATCATATATATCCATATCAAATGTTAGCTGAAAGTATTTGCCACTGAAATCCAGCCATACTTCACGTGAGAGGACTATAAACAGCACAGCATTTCACCACATAAAAATTTAGATCACAAAACAAACAGAATTTCAAACAATGTATAGTTTTGATAGGGTGTAGTGAATGCAGACTCGTGCTTTGTGACTGTCTGTGGCCACAAGTGATGAAGCCCCTACTCAAATGGAAATAACAAAGAACTTTTAAATGACTTCACGTGATTGAGACGTCATTTTTATGTTTTACACAAAAGTTAGAACCTCCAACAGCATGGCGCCCCTTCATACCATACTAGGGCATTGGTTTGGTAGTGATTAAGAAGCAGAAGTATGCTCCCTAAATAGTTAGTAATGCTTCCTCAACCATCAGCAACATATTCTCTATTGCCATCTATGTAGAACAAAATTGAAAGATACCCAAACAACAAGCAAAATACAATGAGCTCACCGTATGCTCGCCATCACTCCAGACACCTTTTAAGCCTGACAGTGTGTTGCCATTGAATACAAAGAAAATGTTAGTTGTCCTGCCAGAACCAAAGACTGTGGAAGGGAAATGCTGATGGATAAAGAACATGCTGTATGGTTTAGTAGCAATAGCTTTAAACATATTTTTACATGAGGTGTGCTGTGATTGCACGTACAGTGAAAAGCCCAAAGGGACTTTAATTTCCCTCCTCATCTTGGGATTATAATGTTGCCTTTTTGACATAGGAATATAGATTCATAGATTTTTAAGGCTGGGAGGACCATTGTGATAATTTTGTCTGACCCTTTATAACACAAGCCATCAAATTTCTCCCAGTAACTCCTGCAACAAAAGGTATTTTTCTTTCTCACTACAGGAATGATGCTTCGGCCAAAGAAAAGGGCATCTGGTATCAAACTTTAAGCTGTTCAAGCAGATTGGGGTAGGTGGAATATTTCTTTCTGTTTGTTTTTCTTTTTTCTTTTGAATGCCTGTATAGCGTGTAGATCTAGGCAGATGGCTGTGTGTTCCCAGTCTCCATGTTTTTGTGTTATGCCAGGTTGTAGGAAAGCCAAAACTTCATGTAACATAGAAGACTGTCCTTGGATTCTGAGGAGTTGTTTGTCTCTATTTTATGTGATTCAGAGGATGCACTTCAGCATTATTATCTGGTCAAGACTGGAGCATGTCTGAGAGCCAGCTGGCCAAAACTCAATCCAGACAAAACTGAAATAATTAAGGAAGAGATGGCAGAGGTGATATCAACCCCTTTGACTACAGGAGAACATCTGCCATTAGTTACTAGTGTTCACACTTACGAGTGATTTTAGGCTCCTCAGCTGCTGTTTGGTGACCATATTCCAAGAGTAATATAGTCAGGATTTTACCATCTATATCTGACTGGAAGGATACATCTTTTCTTTTTGGTGATTGATCTATTCTTGTATCCATGTTTTTGTCATGGCAAGCCTAGAATATTACAGTGGGCTATACCTTAAAACCATTCAGGGACTGAAGTTGGTGGAGAATGCAATAGTTTGCTTACTGAGGCATGTCACTGGGACATGGGACCAGCCCACCAGAGAGATTGCCTAGTCTCTCTCCTTTGGTCAGACTGCAACAGAAGTAGTCCACAGGGGCTTCTGAGCTAGGTGTTCCTTGTTGACAAAGAAAGAAGGTGGCCAGCAAGGCCTTCTCTGAGAGTGATATAAGACTCAGGAATTTGCTCTCCTCAGCCCTCACTCATATTTTGGAATAAACATTGCATTTTTGAGTATCCTGAGACTGTTGAAAAGGACATCTTTTTGATAGGGTTTCTGGAGCAGGCTGATGATGTGCTTCTTATATGATGAAGGGGATGGCTGGCTGGCTGAATGACTGATCCAGTTTCTGTCACACCCATTTTAATAATGCTGAGATTCTACCTACTATACAACTAATTCAGGTCACCTAATGCCTAGAACAGGCATCCTTATTATTTCAAAACTAAAAAATATATAAGCAATTTCTGTCTAGCTCCAGGCAGGAGACATCTTGGGGAATAACCATCTAGCTCCATATATTATTAAATTTGTTATGCTCATTTTCAGAACTCCTCATGAATTCATATTACCATTCTGATGTCATAGTATTTCTCCTCTACTGAGGTATTGCCAAGCTCCAGTTTGCACAGGCTAGAAGAACAAGCAAGGATAGCTTTCCATTGCTGCTTTGCATGGGCAACTGGTGCTGCCTTAGTCGGGGGGGCACATGCCCCCCCAGTGACCAGCCAGCAGCTGGGGGGAGTGGGGGCGCAGCTGCTAAAAGCAACTGGGGGGGGGGTCTCCCTGTGGCAAAACTTACCGACTAGTGAGCAGCCACACTGGTCCTGAAAGTGGTCATGGCACTCCCGGAAGTGGCTGCAGCGCTTCCTGGAGTGGCCACAGCCTACATCCAGCACTCGCAGTCCCCGGCCAGCACTCACAGGGGAGTGTGGCCTGACAGGGGGTGCACCAGTGCTCTCAGGGGGTGCATGAGCTAGACGGTAGCACATTCTGGTCCTCCCTTCTCTTCCACCCTAACACTTAGTGGAAAGAATCCTCATCTGCCCTCTTAAGGCAGTTTTATGATCACCTGGCCTCACCAGAGTAACAGTGAGTGGTTGTGTCACTAACTGAAGTTCTTCCTCCTGCTGGTCTTCATTATGTATGGTTGCTACAATTCTGTTTACCATTCTACAAAAACGCTTTCCCTTTTCTCTGCTGGCTCCATTGTGATCTTAGTGTGATTGTTGTAAATTAGGAATAATCCTAATGCAGTTACTCTGGATTTACTCTGGCTAGCTAAAATTAGAATTTAAGTCTCTGAGTCACTTCTTTTGCACCTATCCTTTAACATTTTTATTCTTTTGTTTAGTTTAAGAATGCTATTATGTTCCACTGTGCATTTAAGTGTGGTATTGCTTTGAAAAGTGAGTGTAAAAATGGCATTGCTGGGTTCTATATTTGTCTGTCAATTGTTTCTATATCAAAAGTGCTCATTTTATAAGGAAGAAACTGTCTTTTGTAACTGCCAACCCTGCAAACTCACTGGGTTTTGAAATTCCAGCTGTGTTCTTTTCACTGGCACATGATCATCAGATACTCCAAGCCAATTTAGGCCTTCCTAAATTGTAACCACTTTGTCTATTTGTGCAGCCCTGTTGTCTTCAAATAATGTCCTTGGTGACACCTGCTAATGCTATTGTATTCAGTAAGCTTTTATAGGTATAAATGACTAGAGATTAGTAAACAGTTTTCTTGATGATAAACAAGATGCAAGAGAATACAGCTTAATCTTTGTGGCAGTTTGGCAGAGTTAACAGGAGGAAAAAGCAGTAAAAACATTACTGGACACACAATAGGACCTGGGAGTTACAGTGGACAATAAGCTGAGTATAAGCCAGCAGTGTGCTCTAGTTGCCAATAAAGCTAATGGCATACTGGGCTGTGTAGCAGTGCAGGGTCCTAGGGGTGGCTGTGATCTCCCCTAGCGCCCCCTACCATGCCAATATGATATTAAAAGCACCCTCACATCTTGCCCGCCATGTTTTTGATGTCAACTATGTATAAGGGAGGCTGCCTTCTGTCCCTCCTGACATGTTGCTCTGATGTATATCAGTCTCGGTTCTATTTTGGGTGACTCGATGCACCCCAGCCTTATGGGCTATGTGTGGTTCCAACCATCCCTGTACCACGCCCCAAGCCTCACAGATGTACCGGACGTTGTTTAGTCGATTTCACTCTCTGCGCCCCACGGGCACTTCTGGTTTGCCTCGCAACCATGTTCTCTGGCACTCGTCAATCTCTGCCCCCTTTCTGGGGCTTACCCCACTGCCCACTCTGGGGCCTTGGGGCTCAGGTGGCCATAACTGTGCCTGGCCCCCCCTCCCCAATCCTCTGCTCCCCTTCTCAGGGCTGGGG
>NW_017728886.1:90895535-90935702 GCF_001723895.1 Crocodylus porosus
CAAATCTCCTCCTTGTGTCTTAAAACCTCCTGCAGGGCTTGGGCAGCCTTGGCCTTACCTGCCCCCCCGTCCCCAATCCTCTGCTCCCCTTCTCAGGGCTGGGGTCAGCACACCTATGAATGTTGTGCTCTCTCTGGCACCAGGGTCCCCACGCTACCGTGGAGCTGCTATGAAGCTTCCATGTCCTAATAGCCTCACCCAGTCCTCCGGTGTAACAACAACAAAAACAATAACACAAGCCCCTGGGCTATAGCACAAAGCTAAACCTCATGGCTAAACATTCTTCAGACCACACCACATCTCTCACCCGTGTAACTAGTGGCTTATACATCCAGGTCTTTTTCTCTTTCCCACATTCAAGGCCGATCTCTTTCCCTTAGTCAGGCAGTACTCCCCACTTCAGAAAGGATGTGGACAAATTGGAGAGAGTCCAGCAGAGGGCAATAAAAATGGTGAGGGGGCTGGAGGACATAACTTATGAGGAAAGACTGAGGGAGCTGGGCTTATTTAGTCTAGAGAAGAGAAGACAGAGGAGGGATTTAACAGCAGCCTTTAACTACCTGAAGGGGGGTTCCAAAGAGGATGGAGCTACACTGTTCTCAGTAGTGGCAGATGACAGAACAAGAAGCAATAGTCTCAAGTTGCAGCCAGTGAAGTTTAGGTTAGATATTAGTAAGAATTTTCTCACTAGAAGGGTAGTAAAATACTGGAACAGGTTACCCAGAGAGGTGGTGGAAGCTCCATCCTTGGAAATTTTCAAGACCTGGCTAAACAAAGCTTTAGTTGGGATGATGTAGTTGGGGATGGTCCTGCTTTGAGCAGGGGTTGGACTAGATGATTTCCTGAGGTCCCTTCCAACCTTAATTTCCTATGATTCTATGCTGAGAACAAACTTGAGGCTACACTTCAGGGCCAGTTCCATACACCAATAATGAAACCATATCATACAACATCAGCTGCAGTGGACAGGGCACAGTATGCACATGCCTGTTAAAAGCAGAGCATTCAGTTACACAGCAGGGAGTTACACAGGAAGTTGTTAGCATTTATCAGCCCATCAAACAAAACAAAAGCTTCTCTCATTAGTTCAAGTTCTTCTTAAACAACCTTTTCCAAGGAAGGAATGGAGGGACATTACCAGCTATGTGTTGATTAGCTCCAAAAAGCTCTATGGTGACACTGTCCTGTCTGCCTTTGTCCTGGCTCCCACAACATGGACCATAGCCAGCAGGTGGTCTGCCACCTAATGCTGAGAGGTGTCTGTGTAAGGTAGAGGGGAGGAGGGATCCCTGCTTGAGCAGGGAGTAGTGAGGGAAGGTGAGGAGGGAGCAGGAGGAAGCCAGGCAGATGCAACTGTACCTGCCATCTCTGCTGGAGCTGCAGCCAGGGAGCAGACAGGAGAGCCCTGCCCAGGGTTGCAAAGCATCTGGGATGCTGGGGGACTCTGATTTAACTTAAACCAGCAAGGGACCCAGGACAGATATTGCATAAACTGGTTTGACTCAAATCATTTAAGTCTGATATTACATTTCCCATGTTTATCTCAAACCGATTTCAGCCATTTTCAAACTGGTTTCTGTGCAGTGAACTTCTGTTCTGCTATAGTTTTAAACCAGTTTCTGATTACTTAAACCAATTTATGTGTAATGTCTGTCCCTAGCCCATAATGTGTGGTACTGACACCATAAATTGGGAAAAGCTAACCTGGGACAGGGCTATATGGCAATGCCTTGTGTGAGAAGGTACATCTTACTTTGAGGAAAACCATCTCTCCCTGGAGGCAGAAAAAAGACAGAAATGGAAGGAAAGGAAAGAAGTCATGGCCAGATGACTTTAACCATTATCTGTGGTGTTTGCCAGAGAGTCTGTAACTCTAGGACCAGCCTTCTTAACCATCAATGCACTCATTTAGAACTCTTTACTTAACATGTAAGACTGATCATCCTTGACTGTGAGAGATCACTGCAGCCACCACTGATGAAGATAAATGAAATCATACCAGAATGCCCCGGGTAGAGCCCCAGTTCCAAGAAGCCTTTGACATGTATAGCTGACTGCCATATTTCCATATTTCTAAATGTACCAGGAAAATCTTCAGTTTCCTTTGATATGAATGGTTTCTCTAGGAACTTAAAGCAACAGCACCACTTTTGCAAAGATGTTAGTCTATGCATCTACCCCATCAATGACTATGCATAGGTTGCAGTCTGTCAGTGAATGGGGTTAGATGACAATGGTGGATGGAGTATGTTATGATCCTGAGCAAACTTATGCATCTCCTTTCAGTCAGGGGTCTGTCTTTCATTTTCTTTTATAAATGTATCAAACAATTTGGCATAAAATACATCTTTTGTCATATTGAAAATAATAATGTGCTATAAGACAAAGGAACAAAGTCTGGAAGTTGAGGGAAATTAAAAAGTGGGAGGAAACAAAGAAAAAATGAAGATGTGAAACAGTTGTGTTTAGTTTGAAAAATCCTTCATCTTTCCCCTCCCTCCTCCTTTTCTGGAATAAACTTGAAAATGCAGCATTTGGAAATCTACATGATTCTAATTTTAGGCCCTCTATTACTTTACTCTGCATTTCTTTATCGCAACTTTGTCTTTCATATATCATTTTGTGGAAGGCGCATGTGTCAGGCTAATGGTCTAATGCCCATGTCTTATTTTATAAATATTTATTACCCACTGGTGTGTTCATATCTTTGAAGTTACATCCATGTCTCCTCTTTGGTCTATGCTCCCTCCTTTTCTTTACGAAAAAGAAACCTCGTCTAACACTTTTGTTTATACAGGAACGTCTTAAAGGCTATTCTTAATATTTTTTATCTACATCTTCTCACATCACTCATCTTTGTTTTGTTTTGCGTTCTTCCCCTGCCCCCCCCCATTCTTCTTACACAGTGTAGGCCTGGAATAATAAACTACACAACATAATCTCTGCTGTAGTTTCATGAATACAGCAGGCCAAACCTGGGCATTCATAGGCTGACTTACCCACAGGGCTGGCTTCCAACAGGGTGCTTACAGCCTCCACAACCAAAACAGCTAGCAGGAATTGAACTTGAACTTGCTGAAGAAAATACTGACTAGTCTTTGAGATAAGCCTGAAGATAATTATCACATGCTGAAGCTGCTTGGCCCTAAGGATTATGTTTCATGATTCAGAAGGAAAGAAACGTATAACATTTTCACTAAAAATATGAACTATCACTAGTTAGGGTTCGATGGATGACAGAGCTGCCTGATTTTGCTGCAGTATAGCAGCTTCCTTTTTGCCTTGTGGCATTCAGCAAATTCATTTATGGATACATTGCCCAGTTTCCAGTTAGTGCCTGATTCTTCAAAGCATTACTCCAGAGAGTAGTTCGAGTTATACCAGCACAAAACTGGAGTGATGCAGTGGAAAATGAAACAATATGTTTTCCCATCATTAAATTCCATAGTCAGGGCCCTCAGTCTTCCCTGAGAAAGGGGAAAGGGAAGACTTGAGAGGTGAAGAGGAGTGCCTTGCAGGATATCCAGGAAAAGACATCAGGGAAAAAAAAGACAGAAAGACATTTTACAGTACAAAAGAAGTACACAAAACTTTAATCATCTGGAGAGGGGACAATGGTGAAGAGTTAAATATGGGAGCCATTGACAAAGAAGAATATAAAATCCTTGAGAATGATGGGATTGCTTAGGCACTGATTGGACAGGTAGAAGGAAAAAGAAGAGTGTCCAGATCAGACACTAAAGAAAACATTTGATGGGTAAGAAGAAACTAGTAGAGCTCATAGTTTCTGATGACAAAGGCAACTAGTGTGTCAAAGAGGATATGTCATGTCTTAGATAGCCAGAAGATATAGGAAGATAAAAGTAGAGAAGACATCCTGAGAGGCCAGCTGGGGAGAGACTCAGCACGTGATTTATGAAACAATTTCCATAAGACAGTTTTGCTTATGAGGAATGGATTTATTTGTGATATTAATTTCCTGGCAATTGAAGCATTGCAAAGAACACCAGATTGCCAAGGTCTTTCCACATCCTTGACCTTCCCTTTCCTTCTCTTCATGCAGAAGGTATAGAGCAACTAGGCTCAAGAGATTCCTCCTGGGAAGCCTTATGCCCACTGTACATTCTCAGCGGTGGTGCAAAGGTACAGTGCATAGTACCATTGTCCAGTATAGTGTCTTTTTCCTGCATATGTCCATGAATTACAATTGTTAAAAATAGAGGTCATTGGTCAAGTGAGCTTAGAAAGGGACAGAACTTCAAGTGAGGAAGAAGAAATTGGCAAGTAGGTACTTGTTAGTATACCTTAAGTTTAGAAACAAAGGGTAGAAAAAAGATTGGAGATTAAATCGTGCAGTACAAGATTTTTCCTACAAATGCCTTAATTTTGGGGGATTTTTAGGCTTTTCAAATGCTTAAGCAATTAGCAGTAAACTATGAACACCCACGTATGTGGTTTATACTGGTATATTTGTCATCCTCTACTTTACTCTCAACATTTTTTATTCAGTTATATTGAAATGTGGGACTGAATTCTGCTGTCAATATTCTGTTGATATCAGTAGAAGCAGGACTGGGCCCATAATTGTTGCCCTAAAGTTTTCCTATATGCTGTAGTGAAGAAATATGCCCAAGAGGAGTTTGGGCCAGTGCCTTCGGCCAACATTCTTCTAATGGGCACATTTACACATGCAGTTAATTCAAAACAATAAATTGCAGCACTTATTGCACCAGTTTATTGCTCCTGGGTATGCCGTTTAAACATGCACCTGGGAATGCAGCACATTGAGTCGGGTTGGAGAAGTCCTGGCTGATAGAGGACCAGGGGGATTGGTCTGCCAGCCCAGGGCTGCTCTGACCCAGCTCACTGTGCTAGGGAGGGGCTGGCTGGGGCACGAGGTTTGCTTCTGCATCAGGCTAGCCAGCAAGCAGTCCCTGCACTGAAGCACCCGCATGCCTCTGCCAACCCCATCAGCATCTACATGTGTGGTGATGTGGAGTGAAAAACTCCACAGCTACATAGTGTTTACCTGTATTTACAAGCTAGTTAGTCTACTCTGCAGTAAATATCTTGTGTGGACATGCCCAATTTTGTTCTTGTGAAAATAAAGCTGCTACTCTCTTTTAGGATTTGGTTTGGTGTCTTGTCATGTGATAGATCCTGGCATTGTGAAACCAGTACTTAACTTCATGCAAAACCATGAAGTCTGGTAACTCCAAAATGATATGTGTATGTATCTTATTAGAGAGAAAGCAATTTCTTCATCAACTGGACAGAAGATGGTTCAGATAGAATAATTGTGGCATAGCTTCCTGACACTGGGCTCCAATGTTTGCTTTGAATTCTCACATTGCGTCCATAAATTATAAGTAGTCTTAGGATGTTCGGTTCTGTGAGAGAACATGGGAGGCATTTTCCCTTTTTTCATTTCCCAACATGGTTCCTGTAAGCGAAGTCTCCCTCCCCCAACCACCGAGAGGTATTTGTTGTTTTTTCCACTGCATATTCACTGTACTATGATACCTATATTCTCATCGGGTTTTTCTTGCTTCCTATATTCCATTTGCTTACCCCTGTATATTTGCTATAGAGTACAGTATACCTTGGAGCAATGGTGTCATTGGTCTCATTGGTCTCTGTGGGCCAGATCTGGATCACTGAGATTTTCAGGGGCTGGATCCAGACTGTGGGGATCCCCACAAGCCAGACAATGTATGATAGCAGCATTAATACCTGCAGCTGCAAGAGCTGCTGTTTTGGTGCAACTCTGGAACCTGGAGAATCAATGTCACTGCCATTTGCTCCCTTTTTTTGTGCTGCCAATCTTAATCACCGGGGATGACAAGCAGCCAGGGCTGCTTGCAGTCATGGGAACTGGTAGGAGTGGCTTGGGCTTAATCCAGGCGTGTAGGGGACAGCGTGGGTCCAACCTGGTGTGTGGGGGGCAGCCCAGGCCTGATCCAGACAGGCAGGCCCAGTGGGGCTCAGTCCTGCAGCACAAGAGCCTATACTGCCACTGGAGAGCTGGTTGGCAAGCTCCTAGCCACACCTCTGCTTGCTAGTTCTCTAGTGGTGCATCAGAGCAGTGCATGTTAGAAAGGGTATTAACCCTGACTGTGTGACTGCTCACAGCACGTGATAACTTTAGCCCTGCCCACCATTCCTTAAAGTTAGAGTTAGCACATGCTAACTGGCACGTGTAGCAACACCCATAATAACATGAGAGAACTCTCTGCTTGTAAACTGGTTCTTTATCAGGGGAACTTCACCAAGTAAGAAAGGTGCTGCAACTGCAGCTATATTTCAAACCATGTGCATACAGACTGATTTTCTGGTTCTTCCTCCAAATGCTTTCCTTCTGCAGCATGAGCTCTCCCTTCCAAATTCTATGCAAGCTGTTTCCAGAGTGGCTTAAATCAGGGACTGCATGCATTTCCTTAAGACCTTGCATGTAGAGATCACAGACCCCATGGTCCTCATCACTGCCCTGGTGTTGTTCTCTTGAAGAATCAAGCAGAGTGGATGGAGCAGAGAGTGCTAACATGGGGCCTCATCAGATACCAGCATCTTGATTCTCTTGGGCCCTCTGTGTGGGGTGAGAGAGCTGAGTGAATTGCCTTGTTTCCTTCATCCTTCCCACAGCTAGAAAAAGAGAAAAGGAACAGAAATTTTCATCTGTCCCTCCCAAGAAAACCCATCACATACAGTGATTAAGGACAGATAATGAGACAAAAAAGGATAACTTTTGCAGAGGCAAAGATATTTTTGGTACAAGCCATTCAACCACCATGTTTGCTTCTGTGCTGTTGGATCAATGACCAATTTAATTTGATTCTAGCTGGATTGTAGAGACAGCTGCAGTGTAATCCCAGGAGCACTAATGAGCAGGAGAAACATGACCAACTGCTGATGATCTGTTCTGAGACCAGTAGGCAAATGTTTCTGTTGAGACACATGAAACAAGTGGCATTATTGCCTGGCATTAATAGTAGCTTACACACAGGTATGCTGTTGGGCATGGATTTGATTGCAGCATTACAACATTCCCAATATGATGTAGGAAGGAAAACAGTCACTTCAGGTCATATCCAGCTTTCTGATAGTCTAAAAGGCCATGTATCAGAGAGAGATACCAAGAAGGAAAGCTGAAAGAGGATACAGACCCCTTTGTGCAGCTGGTGAGACTACAAAAACAGAACCATTAGCCCTGAGAGAGCCATTGAAAAAGGAACAGGCAAGCGTGCAAAGAAACTACAACTTTACACCCTTTGCACAAAGTGAACAAGCAGACTAAGGAGCTGTGGGGAAATATTCAGATAAGCTAAGGGTCTGCACTGAGCAAGATCTAGGGATATATCTGTAACACCCTCAGTTTCATCTATTCATATCTGCCACTTAATAGTTCAATCTAATTGACATTTGCCAGTTTATTCATATGATTTTGTTCAGGGCTTATGCATTTTTTGCTAAGGGCTGTTCTATTAGTGTAAAAGGCAGTCTCTGTTGCTCATTCTAAAAGAAACATTAAAACCCAAATGATCTCAATAATGCTCAACTACAGTGTAAAATCAAACTGATTTACCTCTTCCTAGGGCAACTTACAAGTGCAATCTAGATGCATCTTTGCCGGCATAACTGCAAACAGGATATATGTTCAAAAAAAGTATTTTTCTTTAATTCCTGCTGAATTCTTAGTGCCAGCTTTTTCCTCTGGCAGTCACTGCATTGCTTTGATGAAGAGTGTTATTCATGTTAAAAGATTAGAGGAATCAATTCTCCAGGACATGCAGAAAGTTCTTTTCATGTTTGATAGCAGCCATGGAGTTGGAGTACACTTGAACAGCATATAGCTAATCCATCTGAACAGTCAACTGCGGTATTCCCACTCCTGCATCTTGCTGTATTGGGACATACCAGTGATTGATCTAGCTTTGTCTAGATGCATATTTCCCCAAAGATGTAAAGGTCTCTTAATGCACCTGATTTTCAAAAACTGTAAGCACTGAGAGAAATTTCTAGGTCCACCTTGTTGCCTTCATAAGTAGGCTGACCATAAAGAAATCCAGGACATCAGGGACATTCAACTGGGATGCTGCTGCCTCCCCCTCATGCCCCTCCCATGCTCTCATAAGTTGGTGGGGGCAGGGTGGCGTGTCTGCTTGCAAAGCACTCTATGCTGCTCTGACTCCCAGCTGGACTGAGCCCCACACCCCTGTTTTTTCGGGACGCCCATTATAATTTTCAACAGCTGGCTAAGACCAGCCTCTGAAATCCAGGACTGTCCCAGCTAAACTTGGACATATGGTCACCCTATTTATAGGCCTATTTGATGAATTAGTAGAGCTATGGGTCAGTGATACTTTGATGCATATGAACTGAATCAGAACCTTTGCAATTTTAACTTCCTAGTGTAACTTCAAATTCTCCTTGTATTAATGTGAATGTCCTAAGTTCAGTGATGGCAGAGAAAGGTGGTGATGGGTCATACAAGGCAGCCTAAAGACTGACAGGATGCACTTTGCTGCATCTTTCATACCTGGGTGTGTGCCACTAGCAATGAATGGAAAAGCCTACTAGATTTAGGATCACAAATCTGAATGTGTATGTAGGGAACTTGCATGAAGTTGAAAAGCAAAATTTTAACATCTGTTTTCTGCCAGGAGGCATCTTCATTTTTAATGTTTCTCATTTGTTTCCTGCTTTTTACCTCCCGCCCCTGCACCCAGTTTATCTAATGGAAGTATTCATTTCCCAAACAGAAATATGTAAGTATGCATAAAAACACAATCACAAAATGCTCAGTGAAACTCCCTTTATTTATTTCACTTGTGTTGTTGCTGTTGTTGTATAAGAAAGAGCAAGATAACAAAAAGAACAAGGTAAAATAAAATTGTAACTGACCCAAACATTTTTAACACATCAAGATCCCCTCTAGATGCAAAGATGCTCTCTTTCTCTCTGCCTTTCCATTCCATTCTCTTGACCAAGCATTTTCTGTTTATGAGCCAAATTGATCTCTGGTATACCTTCACTGAATTTACACCAGATATGACTTTGTTCACAGGCAATTACATTAGGAATAAACTGGTCATGCAGGCAGAGTGTCATCAATAAGTGCATTGACTTATTCCTGGCAAACCAATAAGAAAGTTTTCAAATAAAAATCCCAAACAGGTCTTTTAATATAAGGCCTAAGAATCTATCGGGAGCTGATGAATACTGCCCACTAACTGTACAAAGTATAGATAGCATGCCTTCCAAATATCAAAATATCAGAGGAATGCTGTGAAAATAAATAACTTCTAATATAAACAAATGAGAACATATCAAACTGTTACCTCTTTAAACATATTGTAAATAAAAAAAATACCAATCCTTCTACACAATAAATATTAAGAAACCATTGACATAGTTGAAATGTACTCATATAAATTAACAACTTTAATTACATTAGCCAAACGGACATTGGTTAAAGCACTGCATGTAGTATGCAAAATAATAATAATAATAATAACATCAACAACAAAACACAAAATGATAAAAACAAAATAGGCTTCATAATATCTTGGCTTTCATAATTTATATATATATATGTATATACATATATATTGATGTATGCATATATAGTAGATATATATAATATGTATATATACATATACATATATATCTTCAACCATCGTCAATGTGTTGTTTTCAAACTGTTTAAATACAAAAACCCATTGCGAATTAATACAAATTCACTGTATCTCAAAAAATAAATAACTATAAAACCCCAAAGTGGCATTTGTTTCTCCCCATGGAAGTGTGAATTTTAATTGTCATGTAGGGCTAGATAATGATTTCCTTCACTCATACTGAGTAGCACCCTACCTACAAGTGGCCCCTTGGAAGACAATGAGACAATTATGGAGTAAAGCTCTTTTCAGTATAAGTGATCACAATTTGGTTCTTACATTGATCCATATTATGGATTATCATTGATTTGAGGTTTAAATTAAGCTTTATAATAATTTCTACCACATCCCTTCTACCTACATTTTAAGAATAGATTCCACAATCTTTATTCATTTTGAACCATTACTTACTATTTATATAGACCCAGTGAGATCAATAGGACTACTTGAAAGGTAAGGCACTATTCAGTATGAGTAAGAGAGGCCCTTAAAATTTTCATTTAGCAGGTAGACTTTTGTAGGCGACTGAGCTTTCCTAACGGAAAGATGATGCTGCCAACCTCTCCTTCGGTTCATTGTACCTCATTTAAATGAACTTGATGACTTGAATCCCAACTAATTACAAATAATGGGCTATTTATGATTCAGTACTACTTTACAATGATTGTTAAGGGACTGCTCCTATTGGAGTCAATGGCAAAACTCCCATTACCTTCAGTGGATACAGGTTTGGTCCCTAGATCAGCAATCTGTTCTGACATGTAAGTGGAGAATAATCATAAGCATCTGTAAGCATTTACTTTTACTAAAGCCCCAGAATACAATCGCAGATAAATACATTCATCCCTACAAATGCGTATATTAATGTACCAAAGCAGGCCTTCTGGGCCTTATATGCTGTCAGCATCTGGCATTTGTAGATTTTTTTAAGAGGAAGAAGGCAGCATTTTTCAGGTCAGAGGAATTGTACAGCAAAAATGCTAGAGAGATACTGAATAAATATATATCAATTATCAAATATATATTGAAAATATATTTTGAACGTTAAACTTCACAGGGAATGGACTACATGCAAGGGAATATGTTAGCAGTTAACATTTTTTTTCATTTGTTAGTACTGTACCTGAAAGGAGAGGTTATTTGTGAGACAGCATGCCCTTGAACTGGTGGAATATGGTAACAACATGGTAACAAATTATAATACTATTTTGAGGACATGCAGTTTTAATTAAACCAGATTAAACTAGGGATAGGGATGTTGTGCTGGAATCAGTCAGCTTTAATTAACTTCCCAATTTCTGATTTTATTTTTTCATATAGCTTTTCATATCCCTCTGCTTTAAATAGCTCTGACCACAAATCAAAACCCCATGACTGAATCTAGGGATTGAAGGGAGAAACCTTTAAATTTTGGAAACATTGCCCATGGAAATGAGAGCTACTGAGCAGGGCTTGGGAGCACTTACTTGTAACTTGAAAACCTCCCACTCTTTCCAATATATACATTTCATGTAATCCACCCACCACATCGAAAATCCTCTTTTCTTTCGTCACTTGAGAATTTTGTCATGATAATTTCATGTTTTCCAGAACCAGTTCCCCATTCACCACGTATAAATTTGTGGAATGAGTTAGCCTTTTGAGCTGTACATCAAACTTAAAAAAAAAAACAACTTAGCTTCTGTCTGCTCTGCTCTGGCCAATAATATTGTGAGGCTAGTCCTACTCCTGCTGAAAACTCCAGTTGGAGTTTTGTCCTTTTGTTTCATGGGAGAAAGGTTGGAGTTTGTGTTAACATTTTTCTACATTAACCACTCTAAAGAACAGTTTTTGCTAGCACAAAGCATCTAAATAGTTACCCTTGCCAGTGCAGACAGCTATTAGCCATGATTTAAACTGATTTACAGAATAACTCCCTCTAACTAATAAAGGTGGAAATGACATGGTGTAGGATGAGGCCATCATTCATGCAATAGTCCTTCCTTATATATGTTGCCTGCAGTGAATCAAAATTAATGACCCAGACTGGCTCACCTTTACTCATGTGAGTAGTTTTACTAATCTTACATATAGCCTTGTTGAATTCATTGAGACTACCAGCATGAGTAAAGGTTCTGGGATGCAAAAATTAAGAGATCTTACTCAAGCCTACTCAAGTAAAAAACTTTGGATCAGGTCCCTAGTGCTCAAGGGTCCAAGCCTACTTCTACTGAAATCAGCAGTAATTTTGCCATTCACTTCAAAGAAAATATATTTGTTCAATATAGAAAGACAAATTATTTGTATATTCTTTATTCCCCCTTACAGAAAAATCTCTTGTAAATAATTTAAATTAGAAAGCCTAGATATTTTACAGAATACTTTAGTGACAATTTTAGTGTTTAACCAATTGTTACAAATTTTTACAAAGTTTTTTTTTTTGCAAACTGCAAACAAGTCTGTAAAAAAATGCATTGTATAAAAAGTACATAAATGTATTACCCATTAGCTGTACTATGCAATCTAAATACTGTGGAATAAATTAGATAGAAAACTTAGCTATAAGCATGTACATTGATATTTATTCAACAGAGGAAAATATTTTTTTTCTTTTTCTATTATTTTTTTCTTTTTTTCTTTTTTTTCTTTTTGCATCCCATTCAATACATATAAACATGCACACACACACTCATCTCCACCTGCACACGCTCACACGCGCGCACACACACACACACACACACACACACGCACTAATGCACACAAAGAGTTTTGGCTGACAAAAATAAAGGCCCTGATTACACTGTTTAAATATGGTTCTTGCCATGAAGGTGCTAACATGCTATCCCTAGCCAATGTGATAGAGCTAAATTGTGCTATGAAAGTGTTTTTACAAACCAGGCTGTCACCAAGGTAGGACCCATGTTAACTATTTTTTAGCAAGCAGTATTTTTAAGCACACCTCACTAAAATATTGCCAACATGGGGAGTTGGTCCAGCAAACTTTTGGAACTTGAAAATAAGTTCTGAAACTCAGTGTAAACAGGGCCTGAACATTACTCCCATTCCCTCTAGCCTTCTCCTCTACCCAAAGACAAATATCTTTATTTTAGAATTCTTTTAAATATGATAGTGATAGAATTTTTAAAAACCTATCTAACTATGCCCTATGGGTTGGACCCTTCAGGTTAGGTGTTGACACTGGAAATTAGGTCTTATAAATAATGTGCAAACTCATCAAGAGTTGCCAAGCTGGAGGGTGGTGGTTGAGAAAGCCCATCTTTTATTAAAGACTGCATTTGAAGCAGAAATTACATCATAGCTTTCATTTTGCTTTGTGTTCTACAGGGTGGTGGTGGGCAATGCACAAAGCTGCAATGCAGTGTTACATCAGACCTTCTAACTGTACATTGGAGTTTTAGATTTCTTTCATACAGGGTGATTGAGTTTTCAATGTGTTCCCTCCAACTGATTAAAAAATAAACAAATACTATTTTAATACACTGTGCTTTGCACACAAACATTCATTGTTTTAAGAACATTAAAGTGAAGCCTGAAGTGCTTATACTGTGTGTATACATACATATATACATATACAAATATATATGTGTGTGTGTGTATTGTGTATATACACGCACACACATATAGATGTATATTTGTATGACGCTGTTTTCCTACAATGTACAGCTGCTGTACATCAAGGAGAAGTCTTAGTGTCATGCATGCAGAAGGAGTAACAATCATTCTACAGATGGGCCTGAAATGGAGCCTGGGATGCTAAGGCCAGGATTTTCTGGGCATCTGAAATCCAGAGCCAAACCCAAGTCCCAGTTTTGTGTTTAGGGCAGTATTTAAATTAAACTAGTTAACAGGTATACCAGCCTGAATGTGATCAACTCCACCAACCTTTAATATAAATCCTGACTAATTATTTATGAATGGTACCAACCACAAATAGACTGTTTAGAGGCTCACACAAACGTCTTTGGTGTATGTGTCTATTCTTTTTAAGGTACAAAATAATAATAATTATAATAATAATAAAAATAGCTATCTTGTGTGCTGTAGCAGTTTTTGTATAGCTCACAATAAGTGCAGCTCTCAACCCGTCCCACTCCCGACCACCCTCCCTTGAAAATGCTTGTTAAATAAGGATTAGACAGGTCAAACACCATTGTAGTGCAAATAGTAAACGATTAAAATTTTTTTTTTACAAAATATAGAAATGTTTGGCTCCAGTAACTGGACAAACATGTTCCTTTCAAGTATCTCTCATTGAAGAAAAAAATTTAAAATGAGTTACTTCCATTTAAAAAAAGTCTTTCTTCTTTTTTCTCTCTCAGGTAAACAGTTTCAAACCAACTAGGTTGCATAGTTCTAACGTAAGCACCTTTACGAAATGTAACTTTGTATTCTTTCTTTCATTCTTTTTATTTTTTCTCTTCTTTTTTTCTTCTTTTTTTTTTTGCAAATGTAGTGCAGAAGATGAAGGTGTGTACACCTGCGCAATCTTGTCCCTTTACCAAGATATGTATCTGTGTGTGTATTGTGTGCACGTCTGTGTGTATGTGTGTGCATATATATATACGCAGTTATATATACACACACAGAAACACACCTATATGGAAACAGTACACACACACTTATGTCTTTAGTAAGATGCGGGGGGAAAGTGCCAGTGAATGTAGTGTTCATACACATGGCTTTTTCTAGGAATTTATTTCAATGCCATTTTGGACTCAGAGTCCAAATTGCTGCAGGTTAGGCAAGCTGCTACCATGGCTTGAACAGATGGGTAACTATGGAAGGGAAAACAATTCCCCTTGTTACAAATAGTGTTTAATATACTATATAATAAAATATGGAGTATATTGAAAGGAAGGGATTGTCCTTCCCCGTACTGCCATTCAAACGTTTCTCATTCAAGCCTTGGTTAATTATACTTTTCTTTTTCTTCCTTTGTCTGCCTTGAGGGTTATTTTTTGAACTCTGGGTCTTGTCCTTTTTTTCTTTTCAAATTATATTTGATTGTTTCATTCAGAAAGGTTATGCCATGTCAGGTCTTTCCTCTTCTATGTTTTTTTTAATTCTCTCCTCACCAGTAGGAGAAGGCTCTCAGGGTTCATATATGAATCTATGAGCAGCCACACTCCTCCACAATCATATTCTGAATGTCCTTTTTAATGATGTTCTGTCCATCATCATAGTATAACATGGACATGGGCCGCAGCTTGGTCGGCACACAACAGGACTTCAGGTTGGCAAAGGGGCTGTGGCCCCGCATTCGGTAATGATTGATGACAGTGGAATGGAAAGACAACGATGAGCCAGAGGTGCCCGCTATATGGCTGGGGCACTCACCTTCGCAGTAGTTAGCATGGTAACCTGTGGGTGCTATGATCCAGTCACTCCATCCAATGTCCTTGAAGCTGACAAAGAACTGCTTTTTGCAGCAGATGTTGACCTTGCCATCACACTCCAAGCCCCGTCTTCGTCGTCTATGCTGGTGGTCCTCTGAATGCCGGGCAACCATCATCAGGAATGGTCTGTGGGATTGTTCCTTCTCCTCTTCTCCTGTAGATTCTCCAGCTTCCTTCTCTTTCCCTTCCCCATCATCTTCCTTTTTCTTCTTCTTGCCCATTAGCACCAGGCTGGCACCAGTCTCTTGACACTGGTCACAGGAAATCCGCACATCCAGGGAGTTCTTGCCTTGGTCCAGGAGGTGTTGCACACTGTTAGAGACAGGGAAGATATGCCAGGTACTTTTACGGGTGTCCACTGCCTTTTCAGAAATGAGAGTCTCACTCTTTTCACCTGTCAACCCCACATCCTCCACCTCTTCTGCCCCTTCAAAGTTGCCTTTGGGCTGACGCTGCTGCTGGTATAGTTGGATGGTCACTTTTGTTCTGCTCCGGTTAGCCTTAGAGACTTTCAGGAAGAGCCACACTTCAGCATTCTCCACTACTGATAGTTCACTGCCTTCCCTGGATATCTCAAAGTGCAATGTTCTCTTGGGCGTGCCTGAAGTTAATAAAACATATCAGAAGAACCAATTAATACAGGCTTTGTTTTCTGGGTTTTTTCCCACCATCAGAATAAAATTGCTCACATTATATTTAATATTAGATACTCCCTATTTTCCATTATAGCCTTTACCACCCACCCCATCTTCTTCCCTTTCTCCTCCAGTGCTACTTACTTTTTTTGCTCTGGTCATTTTGTTTACTGCCTGACTTATTTTCCAGTATAAAACTCCAATGGCAGCATTGTACCATGATGGCAATAATCTTGTATGTTTATTCATGTACAGTGTTTCATGGCAAATGGGCATTAATGGCTGGCTAGAGATTCATTTTTGTTTACCTGTCATTTTTTATTACTATGAACCCAAATGGGAAGAAACTTCTGTAAATATCATTCAAACCATATTTAACACACATACAAATCTGTGCTTTGTAATCAGAATTTGGGAGCTAGTTCCATCCCCACAGAAGTCTTTGGGAGTTTTGCCATTGATTGAAGTGGGGGGAAGGACTTAGCCTCTGGTCTTTCCTTATGTAAATTAGCATTATTCTTTATGAAGATGTTATAGTGTCACTAGCTTCAAAAACCCTAGAAATACTGAAATATCACTGCTAGCATCAAGAGGTTTTCAGGCATGGTTTTGTGTTCTGCAGTAAGCAAATTCTTCCTTCTGTGGAATACTAGCTATAGATTCTGTTCTTAATTTAACACACTCTGCTCTTTGTGATTATAGTAATGGTAAATCCACCGAGAAATGAGCTAAGGAAAAACTGCATATTTATGGGGAGGGTTCTTTGGCATAGATGTATAAACTTGCTGAGATGTCAGTGATGATAATTATAATGGTGAGGGGGAGTTTCTTTGATACAGACTTCATATCCCTGGCAGAAGTTGAAATGAATAATGAGGGCTGTTTTTATTATTTGATCACTAGAGCGTGAAGAAGTTGAGAGAGAATGAATTAGCTGGGGGGGTTTAAAGAGTGGAGGTTTTCTTTTCTTTTTTAAAGTCTGTGGCATTCTAATTTGTAAGGAAGCTAGATATTTTTTAGACAGGGGAAAATTCCAGTGCTCCAGGGAAAAAAGGACTATGCGTTTTCAGTATGGCAGGCAGTGGGATAGACGGGGCACAGGCTTGGAACTGATGAATGCCTAACTTCATCAATAAATCAGGATGGGTTCTGGACCCCTTATTTGTACTGAGCAGCACGCCATTCCATACTGTGGCAATGTGTGACGCTAGGCGGGGTATTATAGTTTTGCCCATCAAAAATCAATGCCTGATCAAAACCAACGTGATCGAACCAATGCAAGAGAAAGAACATGTGACAAGTGATACTACATTAGCAAAGTTGCATTATCTTTTTGCTCTCCAAGGATCTGAAATATTAACTAACTCATTCTCACAAAAGGCTTTATATCCCCATTTTACCTGCGGGGAAACTGAGACAGAGGATAAGGGGCTCACTTATGGCCACAAAGAAACCCTATGTAAAGAACTGGAGTTCCTTCTCTAAAACCTCTGTGCATGCTGCATGGCCCTCAAATCAGCCTTCTGCTTTCGTTCTCTGTGAAGTGCCACTGAGATGTTCAACTTCTCTAGATGGAGTTCCCAGATCAAAGAGACAGTCGTTTCTAAATTCAAATGGCCAAGGGCACAATGTTTTGGTTTTGTTTTCCTTCCAAGTGAGAGTGTGAAACTGTAGCCTTAAACTGTCAATGGGATAGGAAAACACATGGCTTGTGTTAACTGTTTCCCACGGACTTTGATGATACCTGTCTCCAAAGGAGGTTAAATGTGATTCTCATGGAATTAAACAATGAGTGGGGTACTTCTTACAAAGCCGTAGCCTTTTTCTCTTAATGAAATGAAAACTTTGGTAAAAAGAGGTTAAAGAAGTCGAGAAGAGGCCATGCAAGCTGACAAATACTTTGACATGTTGTAAATATTTTTAGAATGACAGTGTCACTCAGTAGTGATTGAAAGGTGATGATATGGACCTTCTTGCTGCGTCAGAGTTGGTGCTTGTGCTTCCATTTTGGAAGTTAGATAATGGCAAAGCTAACTGCTGTATTAGAGCAGAAGGCTCGTGATATATATCTATATCTATATCTATATAGATATATAGAGAGATATAGATCTATCTATCTATCTATTAACCAAAACTATAGGTGTAGATATCTTAGGAATGTGGAAGTATTGACATCTAAGCTTAAAACAGATCTGAAATCAGCTGAATCCAAACCCAAGTGTAAGAACACCTCAAAATTCTGGATCTGAACTTTACAAAAATTCTTTGTGCCCTTTAAGATGTATGGTAAACATACCCTTTATCACATACCTGCCTTTCTGAGCACAGCACTTAGAGCAGATGTGAGACCATGTTGTACCTTAGCATATAAACAGTATCTCCCTCCATGTTCTGTGTTAGGCACCTCAATTCAGTTCAAATGCCTGCTCTGCTTTTTAAACTGCCTGCCTTGTGCTCAGTAGTCTAGTAGTAGTGGTTAGAGCAGTTGTGTAGGTAAAGGAAAACTTGGATTCTAGGCTGGTCAAAACCTGAAAGGATTGCATCTCTCATTTCTTAAGAGTGCCCTAAACACAAGGCTATGAGCTAGGCTGTGTGAGAGCAAACTCCAGGCTCCCTGATGAAGATGGTTCACTGTGCAGCCAAGAAGGAAAGCGACATGGGGAGAGGAAGCAAGGGAATGTGACACTTTGACTCAGTGATGAGGATTCTCCCTGGAAGGGGAGAGTCCTGGATTCCATTAGTTTCTGCCAGCATAATATCTGTATTTCAACCAATGGCTGAGTAAAAAAAAAAAAAGAAAATGCTGGGAACAAGTAAGAAGGGAGATGGAAGTGCTTGCTGCCAGGAAGTGCTGAAACCACTAGGCTACAGTGGCTTTCTTCTTATCCTTCTGACCCCATGACACTTGCACTCTTGTCCCTCTTGGCTCCCCAGAGGTGTGGTGCTCAGTTCCTTAACCTCGCTAATGCTATAGCCTGGTGGTTAAGGTGCTCTCCTGGGAAGTGGGAGAAGTGGTTTTGAATTCCTTCAGGGTGCCTAGGTTAAAGTGAATGCTCTACCCACTAGACTGGCAGCAACAGCAAGGCCTTCTCAAACTCCTCATATCAGTGGAAGTCCCTTGAGGGACTCAAGCAGTTGCTACACTAGTTTGGCTCACTTTTGGGAAATTAAGTGTTAAACTCCTCTTAATTCCCATTTGTGCATAGCAAATAAATCTGATCTTGCCCAGGATCTCTAGATCTTTTTAAAGTAGTTTTTCACATGCTCATGTAATTCAGCAAGTTGAATTATTCACTAGTGATAGTAATTAGAGCTACATAGTTTAAGTGTTTGAATAGACTCGCATTGCTTTTGCACAACCCCATTCCTTAACTACTGCAAATTAACACAAGATCCACTCTAAAGCAATAACAGCATCACCAAAATTATTTAGACATATTTTCATACACAAATAATGGATAGAAATTCTAAGGAATGGCAAATGAAAGAGGGTCAAAGGACTACGAAGGATAAAGCAAATCCTTCATGCAGTCCTAAAGCCCTCATAATTTAACTAAAAATATTTTATAACATAGAAAGAATTCTGTCTTTCTCAGTAAGCTGGGGATGAGAGAAAGTTGAAGGGAGAACTAAGACTGTCAGTGTTAAGAAAAAAAATCAGAACTCTTTTGAATTCATCCCGCATTCAGAATCAGTTAATTGTGACATTGTATAAGCAGGAAGGAACGTATGGTGAAAAACTTAAGGTCCTGATTCAGTGTTTTCAAAAATTCATCATGTCAGGCAAACACCCACTGAAGTCAGTAAGAGCTCTGTCTAGCTAAGAATGTAATTAAGACCTTAGGTTTTGGTCCACTATGAATTCACTGTACAGTAGAAGTTTTTATGATAAAAAAAGCCTATGGATATCATGTGCTGAATTCTTTCCTGGGTCTTTCAAATGATAGATTTCAGGGTCATTTGTTTTTTGTTTTTTTCAATTTTACTCTGTTTCAGTAACCTGTCCTTTTGGTTTCAGTTGAAAACCTTACATTATGCTTTGGAAAGTTATGCTGCTTGCATACATAATCTTCTGTTGAAAAAAGCATGCTTGCATACTCCTCAATAACAGGAAATTTACTGAACCCTTTGGGTGATATCATTTTGTGAAAAGCACCTAGCAGTACTTTCATTATCCCTTTACTGTATTCCTTCATCTGCCATGGCTGCTTTTCAAGATGCTCTGCCCATTTCCCAACATCCTGCTCCTCCTGCCTGATTCATGTAGAAAGGCCTACAGTCCCACATTGGTGGCTGCAGCACTTCACTTCTTACAATCAAGAATATTGCCTGAATTGTGGGTTCTGTTATCATAATAATAGAAAATTCCTCAGAAGGGAGAGAGAGGGACAGGGGGAGAGAGAGAGAGAAGACAGTCTTATTCTGGAATGCCAGAACTGACTCTTCCCCATCTTTCTCCTCTCAAACTTCAGGGAAATCTTTATCTGAAACCACATCTATATTGCAATATCCAAGCCAGCCTTTCCCAGAAAGAAGACAGTGATTCTAAGGGGCAAAGGGGCATCTTCTACCAACCTAAACATATTGGTAATATTGTGAAGAAACTCTAAAGTATGCAAAATCCATTTTATTTTTAGTTTATGCTTGCTACATAAAATTTTAAAAAATGGATTTTTTGATTGCTTTATAATGAAATACATATGTTAACATATCCTTTATAAGGAAGACATTATTCAGTCAGAAGGAATATAACTAACACTATTTGGCATTTTAACAGGAGTGTGCTAATATCCCTTTTTAACTTCAATATTGCTTGCACACCTTTAATGACCAAAACCTGAGCATATGCCAGTTACTGCAGCTGCCCAGCGGCAAGTGGTTAAAGGGTGATGTGAGGCTGCTCGTATCAGTGTTCAGTGGCCTAGCACAGAAGTCATCATTTCTTTCCACTGCAGAAGGATGCATACCGCTGAAAAAAATTGTGTATTGGGACTCCGAATGCTCTACCGGCTACAGAATTGATTTCTGTGGTTGACTTCCACCAAAGGAACGTAGAGGGACTCTGGGCAGGTCACACACCAACAGGGTATATGTCTCCAGGGATCTGGTGGATCATCAAAGGCCAATCTTGCCTTTTGTGAGCAGCAGTGCCACATTCACAATTCACTCTGAGATCTCAAAACAGAAGCTAGGAGACACCTGGTGCTGAAGTACACTCTGAGGCTCATACCTCCTTCCCTTGGTTCTACTGAATTTCAGTCCTTTCATATTCTACCAAAACCTATTTACCTGGGATTGACACTAGGATCAACACTGGGTACTGTTTGGGCTATATGCACCTGCACAGATAGGGCTAAAACTATAGATTTAAGAAGCTCTTTTTAAAATAATATAAGTTTATCATGTTATTAAAAGCAAGATTGTGTCTTTCTTACTGCTCACCCCTCTCCCTTGTTATAAAAAGGATGCTTTTTCCCCAAAATGACACTGATTATACTTTTGACCATTATAGTAAGGCTTATTCCTAATTTCTCTTAATATACAGCATTCAGTTTTGCCTTAGAAAAATGCTTGCTGTATATAAAGGCACTGTTGCTTTAAATTTCCATTCTTCATAGCCGTTTAATTTTGAGTAGTTTTTATGTTTTACTGTAAGTGAACTTTGTTTTTCCATACAAAGAAAGCTTTTTTGGTTTTTTAAAGCTGCTAACTTTACTACTGCCTGGGTTTATTTAGATTTAGGGGCATTTGTACAGTGTGCCAATATGTAATTGTTCTGAAAAGCATCCTTCTCTTTACTCCTCATTATCGTTCCCCAGGAGACAGAGAAAAAGAAATAGGTTTCTAGCAAGGTTCTTCTAAAAGGAGTGAGAAGAAGAGTGCGGTTATTGAGAGGTAATTGCTCAAAATGTTTACTAATGAGTGACTGCTAGAGCTAGATGAATTGTTCACAGCATGCAATTTATCCAGTGAATTTAGCCCTGTTACTGTCTGCCAATTATCCCTAAGCAAATTTGTTCATTATTTATGGTTATGCAGTGGCACTTCATGTGAACCGATTTCAACCTATGGGTCACTTGCAAACGATTTGCTCAAAATATTTATGGTTTCTTATATGTCACTGGTCACCAGAGTTGCACAGTTCTGCGTCTGCTCCTTGATTTGGTGGCTATAGCTAGTAAAGAAGGGAGCAGCAGTTATTGGAAAGTTGCAAATACCTTATCTTCCTTCTCACAACCTTTGTTTTTCAAGTAATGTAGGTATTTGCAAGAACAGCCATTTCCAAAGATTCATGGGGAACCCCCTTCCTCCCCCTGCCACACACACTATCTATTTATATAACTATTCATGGAAAGACAAATCAAACAGGTACAGTCAAGGTCAGGCCATTTGGAATTTGAGTAAATACTACTCTAGTGCCCAATGACTTTGATCTGGTATTTTGTCAGAAATTAACATGGTACTTATTGTCCATAAGGGAAACAATTTATACCCACCACCTTAATTACCTCACTAGATCTGATGTTCCTCCCTTACATCACTTACAAATATATATTTTTAAAAAATAAGAAATCACGTGTACATCTAAAATAGCTGAAGAAATGTATAAAGGCAATTCCCACAACAATGTTTCTGTAATGTTAAATTATAATGGGTTCCTTATTTTGCAGGCAGCATTTTCTTGCATTGTTAATGCAGTTTCAATTTCTAACATGAAGTAAAATGGTTGGAAGCTACCTCTGTCCTTTTAGGAAAATATTACATTTTTTGTGCATTAACAGCCACGTCCCCAGCTCACTGAAGTGAATAGCAAAAAATCTACTGCCCTCAAATGAATTAGTATTTGACCCCAAAGCACATTTTCCAAAGCTCTGATGCAAACAAAATTGCCTTTACACCTCCAAATCCAGATATCCACATATAAGAATATTCCACCCATATCTGTGTACACATTTATGCACAAAGGCATATATGCGTCCATATAGATAATGGCATGCATTGGAATGTGCACAGGGATTTGATATGGATAAATATGCACATACATATATCAAAGTGCATATGTGCATGTGTTGCACACATATGCATATACATTTGCAAAGAATGCATGCTTTATTGCATGTATATAGATATGGATGCGTGCATATATTTGCATACATACAGGCAAATATGTGCATGCAGCTGCAGACACTACATATGCATGCATATCTGGACACACATGCATGCAACTGGGTGCTCTCTCTCTCTCTCTCTGATATCTTTTCTAAATGAATTCCCACCTTCTTGGATCTGTCTGCATTTTTTTAAAATTGTTCGTAAACAAACCAGCCCTTGGAGATACCTCTCATTTTGTTTGAATAAAGCAGATTGGTTAAGCATGGTTTTCCTTTCACGGAAGTAACTTGCTTTCATTTGTTAAACTTGAAATTTTTGATAAAGTATGCCATAGCAAAAAACAAAATCAAGGGGAAAGAGACTTGTTTTCCAAAAGCCAAGGAGACTGCATTAAAAAAAGACACGACAAAATCAGCTCAGCTGATGATTCACGGTCACATTTCTCAGTGTCTGTATAAAAAAAAAATCACTTTTGATCTCTCCAGATTTCTTTGGCATCCAGCAGTTTATCAGTTTTATCTTTCCCCCCATTTCTCTTTGCCTATTTCCTTACACTGCATTATTTTACTTGTAGTCTTCCACTCCAGCAAATTTCTGCCTTTTAAACTATGTGAGAGAAACAAGAGCTCCACTCAGAGAAGCTACAGATAAGCACAAAGATCTCTAGGATTCAGGATCCAATTAGGTAAAATAGCAGCTTGCAGGAAGGTTAAAAGCCTTTGGAGTGTGCCCTCTTGTGGCCACTGAGTGTTTCATTGTTCAGCAAAGGAAAATGTACCCCTAAATAAGGGTCCTTTAAAAAGACAATCGATGGAATAATTTAAAGAAGGAGAAGTGACCTGCCCCTTTCCTCCCTCCTCCAAAACCTTGCCAGGAATGACAGGGCTCCTTTTCTTTCTAGGAAAAGATACAATTTAGTCTTTATTGTCAAGCCAGTTCACTCTTGAAATAGATACAACATGATGCAAAAAGTTAAAAGTGATATAAATAGCTATCACAGTTCTCATTTATTCTTGACACATGTCTAATGATGAGCTTTGGGATTTCATGCTTCCTCCATATAGCTCCCTTCCCCTCCTCAGGGGCTGACATTAGCTACCCATTTCATTACTAGTTTATATGCCAGGATCATACGTACATGGCAGTATCTCAGAATGGTCTAACAAGCGATCTACTTTATATAATAAAGGAGTCAGTAGATTTTATGAGCGTTGGCTATCTAAGTAATGGAAACATGTTGGCTTTGCTTGTCAAGAACATGTATGACCCCTCTCCTCAAAAGACAATTTTTAAGACCTTGAAGTAAGCCACAGAGTTTTGGCAGAGCTGTGCTCACAGCCGAACTAATCTCAGTTAGTAATCTTAGCTTGATATGTAAGTAGAAAAATCATTTTCATGTTTTACTTGTTAGAATGCCAAAGGACAGTAGGGTGCTTTTGTAAACCTTCGTCCAATACTCTTGGTCATTAGTTTTTCAAAGATCTGCCTAAAATTGTTGCCGTAAAAAATACCTGCCAAGAAATGTGCTGATCTCATGGATGTGGAAATACCTGTGCTATAGATGAATTCAGTATATTTACCTTCTTTCCCCCATTCATCTGCATTTTCTATCATTTTGCATTTTAGTTTTTTTCTGTTATAAAATATTACTCCAAAGACATTTTTAAACCATAGAGTAGATGTACTGAATAATGTATGTCTATGCACTGTATTCCTTTTGCATATCTCACTGCTAGAAGACAGTACCTGGGGAAAAGGAAATGCTACTTTTTTATGGCAGTGCGTGTGAAAAGACAACATGATTCCTGACAGAATAAGGGATGACAGGATTATGTCAGGTCATGCTCAAATCAGCTAAGATCTAAATACAACTTCCTTTTTCCACCAGCATTTATATGAAATAACATTAATTGACATGTTCCTATTTATATTAATTGTTTTTTCAATCATCTCTTTTTACCTGATGTTTGTTTCTAGTAAGAGAAGTGAGGTTGATACTAAGATGATAAGAAGATAGCATATTTATTCTCATACCTTAATGATGTAGGTTTTTACTATGTATACGCTTACTAATTCTTACAGCCATTGAGGATGCTCAGGGATCTAGGTTCGGTTCCTGATTTTTTTTCCCATATCCATATTTTCTGACCTTAGGCAAATCACTTAAATTCTCTTTGCACATATAAGGAAACTGAGGCAACAAAGTAAATAATGCCATTTTAGGATGTGACATCCATCTTTACAAATGAGCCTGTGTTAGAGAGAGTGGGTCTCAGGCTTAATTAAATCATTGGTGTATGTAAAGCACTTTGAGAGCCCTGGATATTAAAAATACAAAGTATTTTTGATGGCTGTTCTTTTCATAGACAAAAAAAAATTGTGTTCAGCAAAATACAGAAATGGCTGATAGCCAAGCCTATGCTATCAATATCACCTATTGAAAGTCAATGTTTAAGCCTCAACTGTTGCACATCTAATTTACGCAATACATTTTAAGTTATTGCTTCAGTTTCTTCCCAACTATATCTTTAATAGATATAGAACAAAGACCCAGGACACCTCAGAGAGAGAGACCCAGGCAAGAGAAAAGCTCACATGAAAGCAGGGTACCTCAGTGCAGCAGAAAAGGCAAGAGAATACAAACATGCACAGCATGCTCTGGTGAACAACCAAATACTGCAAATCATGGTAAATTAGCTTTGTTGTTAACACTGATAGCTCTACATTTTGTAAACGAAACTGGTGATGAGTGAGCATTCAGTAGTTTTCAACTGATAGATTCGTAGCTGGACTATTGGCCAGTTTGTGGGCAATGGCATGTTTATCATCGGTCATGTGACTCTGTGAGCCAATTTGATTTGGAGTTGCAATTCAAGGGTGTCATATTTAATAGGCGTATATCAAATTCAGAATTCCTTTGTCAAGGCTCAGGAGAGACAATAATGTGTTTACAAATGATTGGGAGTCATGCAGTGCCCAGAAACCACTATTCATTCTATACGTGTTTCACTGTTCAGAGAGAGCTGTTGAAAGCCAGGTAGGGCATCTGCTTATTAGAGAGTCTAGTGAGCTTCTGGTTTTAAAAGCTGACTCTTAAAACAGGTAGAAATACAATGGGTCCTAGTGACCACTTGCATCAACATCGTTTATTCAGTCTTTGAAATGGAGAGAGCACAAGGAAATAAAAGTAGGAGCTTTTCTAGTGAAAGAACTGATAACATGTGCATTGACAAGGACACCAATTGCAAAGGCAAAGGCTTCTAGTACGATTGGACACCAGGCAGCTGGAGGAATGTCTGTTCTTAAAAGCATGCACACTTCTGCGCATGGTTTTCCTGCAAACAGAACATCTGAGTCAACAGGTTTTCGGGACTGGAAACTCTGAGTGTTGTCTTAATTGTTTATACTGCCGCAGCAAACTTTTAAACAAAAATGCTTGGAGTTCCTGTGCATACTTTGCCTACCATATGCTGTACCAAACAAAACAATGACATTCTTTTAAAACTGTCTTGGCAACAAGAAAAATGCTTTGGCTAGACAGCATCTTTATAAGAGTTGTTATTAGCTACTTCATGTCTATCTAGAAAGGTGCTACGCATATAGGAAGACGTAGATGATCTTATATATGTATAAGTATTCATGTGTAATACACACATATACACACACTTGTAGATATATGTGTGTGCGTGCATTGTGCATGTGTGTGTGTATGTGTGTGTATATATATATATATATATATATATATGTATGTATGTATGTATGTATGCCTGTACATGTGTGCTGTTTTACACTGACTTCTGGTCCCACTCATGTAAAGGAGGGCTTCACAGCTGCTTTCTATAGGCATGTGATAAGATTTGGAGCAACTAGTTAGTAAAATCTATAATCTGCACTGTCCAGTCTGAAGAATTAGGAGAGCAAAATAGTTCCAAATGCACCCTATCAAGGTTGCATTTTGGGGCAGGGAGTGCTTAGAAACAGAATCTTACTTTTTTCCAGCAAGCAAAAGTCAGCATTCCAAATTGGATCAGCTACAACTGCTTGCCCAGTTCTATTGAAGTTATCTGACAGTTGCTGCAACACTTTATTGCCTGAGATGCTGTGTTAATTAAAAAACAAAACCACCCTCTCGCTTGTATAAGTCAAATCAGTTCTTTATGATGTTATACTTACTGATAGAATTTTTACAAGGAAGGGTTTGTTTTGAAAATAATATATAGCTCCCTTTCCTCAGAAACACTCCAGGAGGTTGCAGCCTTCCCTTTCACCATCAACCCTGTGATCCAGTATTTTAATGCAACTGCCCTGGTTTCACACATCCTGGCACAGTTTGAAGGACCCCTTTGCAGCTTGACTTTCTGCTCAAGATTGGTTAGATTGCTTCCTCACTGTTTGGCTCTCTGAGTTTAACAAGTGCAGTCTGTAGCCAAGACTAAATCAGGGAGAATCAAATTCCTTCAGCCTCCCCCCTCCCCCTCTCCTCCCTCCCCATCCCCATCCCCATCCCCATCCTTACCCTACAACCTTACAGAACACATTGTTGGGGAGAAGGAAAACGTTCATTGCAGTTCTGGCAGAGAAAGATATTTCACAGTATTTCTCTTTCTAGCACCCACCTGATTCTGCAAATGTGATGATTTCTGAGGTTTGCTCCACAAGTTCATTCATTTCTGCTCTTCTTCCAATGTCATCCTCTATTTCCACAAAGCCATCCTCTCCCACCTTCCCCACATGGAGTTTCTTGATGGCATTTAAAAGTGCTGCCTTGGGCACTGGCTGGGTGATGTTAGGTCTGTCCCTCAAGTGCAACATGTTCAGTATGTGCCTCTTTACTGCTTCCACCATCTCAGGTTGTGAGTTGGGCACATCCTTTGAGAGCGTGGCAAGGGCACATGATGGGCAACTGGTGACTGAACTGTGTCCCTCGAATCCTGGGGTTGGGGAACTCCTCACTATAATCCAGCAAAGCACCAAGAAAAATCCTCTCTTCAAAAGCAAAGGCATCCTGGCAGCAAAAGTTGTTGTGATTCCCTTTTAAAAAGGCCCTGCTTTTCCTCCCCCTAAACGCACAGGTTTTTTTTTTCTTTTTCTTTTTTCTTCCCCCTTCTCTTTAGCAGATTCTCTGGAACAAGAACAAAAAGTTTTCTGTGAAGTTCTGTATGCAGGTTCCCTCTCTGAATGCAATAAGTGCTGTAGATGTTTGTGGCTGTCAGGGAGAAGAGTTCTGACTCTGTCTCAGAGTAGGAGAGAGACAGAGAGAGAGAGAGAGAGGACGGATTGGCCTAAAGTGAGTGAGTGAATGAGAGAGGGAGGGAGTTTTGCCTGTGAGTAAAGGCTATGATTAGGAAGGGGGAGGAACAGCCAAGCTGCCTTCCTTATGCTCATTGCTCCCCTAACACACACCTCTCTTCAAATATCACTACTCATGTTTTCTGCCCTCCCCCCCCTTTTTTTAAATCTCTCCCACTTTTAATTTTATTCATTCTCTTCCCCCCCCCTGAATCCCCTTTGCTATAATTCCTCCTCTTTTCTTTCATTTCTTCAACAGCATCCCGAGTTTAATTGAACCGAGCCAGCATGAATGAGAGAGAAGAGTTAAACTTTTTAATAAATACCTTGCTCTCAGCCCTGTCCACTATTAGAAGGATAGCAAGAGATGTTGAATGGTGTGTAAATGAGAGGGAGATGAAGGCAGGGAATTTTAATGTTTGGAGCTGAACATTGTTCTGCTTTGAATGAAAGAGAAAAGATGCCACTTTTCCATGCACCTTTAAAAGCTCAAGGTTATCAACACTGGCAAGAGATCTGAAGGGAGCAAAAGAAAACTTTTGTTTGGGGGGGCTCTGTAATACATTACACATTTTACAGCTGCACAGTGCAACAAGGAATTGAAAATCCCACGGAACAGACAGGGCTGTGTATATATGTGTATAATGTTAAAATACTGCCCTCACATCAAAAAACATCCCTACTACCATTTTCCCGTAAGATCACAGATATATTTCGGGTTGGGGTTAAATCCAGCAATGTCTGAAAAATGCTTTGAAGATGAAAAGTGCTGGATATACGGTAACCAAGAACTACGGTCACAGTTCAATTTTTAGTCAGTCCTAACTCAAGCAGATCCCTCATTGATGCCAATAAGGATTCTGGCTGAGAAAGGTCTTCTACATTTGACCAATCGGTCTTAGAAGGCACTTTTTTGTACGTCTGCTTCATTCATTCAAACTAGGTAACACAAATCGTAATGTCAGAAGAGGTGATCGCAGTCACCTCATAATTATGAGCTGGCCCTTCAGCTAGTGTGAACAGATACATGCCAGGTTATACCAGCTAAGGATGTGGCTCCAGGTTTAAAAATCATTATCCTTTTTGTTTACATCATTTCACGTACTTCAGCATTTTCCACTTTGTTCAATGCCACTTCTTAACTAGCTGAAGCAAAGTTAGAAAACTTCCTCATCTTTAAACTTTATAAAGGAAAAGTTAGAAAACAGTAGATTTCTGGCCTCAGCCTTTTGAGATTCTTCCTACTGGGTTTCAAAGTTTATAAATATTTTTAGGAATACTCTTGCTCTTTCTTTTTTTTACTTTCTGTCTGCCCTGTTCATATATCCACAGGCTCTTCAGGTATGTTTACCTTCTATTTGACAAGTACAATTCAACATACTACCGGCAAACACGTTTCAGTGGAAGAAGTAACTTGTAAATATAAACATTGTGAGGTCTCTAATTTTCCTAAGAACTACAGGCACAAGATCTGGGAGGAGGGGCAAAGAATGGAAGTTAAAGTAAATGAAAACTATAGAAATACTTGATCAGACAAGTGAAGTTTTACAAATGCTATACACAGCAAGGCTTCCTTTCTCCCCCACTCCTCACCACGTCCACCTACCAGAGGCCTTTTTGTAAGTCTTTCACTATTTTAAAGGATCTACAATATTCCCTCATCTGTGCTTTCTGACTTTAGTAACTATCCTGACACATGCTGTCACATATACCAGGCTGTCACCGTTTCTGTTATAAACCCTACAGCTATTCTTATAAACATAACTTTGAAACACAAACCTGGCCATCATACATCTAAAAATCTTGGAGCTCATAACTAGTCTATAGTTTTGAAATTGCAGTGTCTTTAAGTGAGTCTGAAACAAAGCTACAGGTTTAAAACACTGATTAGATTGTCTAAAATGAAAACCCGTGTTTAGGGTTGCAGATGTTTACAGGTAAAATAGATATATAAACAGATGACATTTATCTAGCTACGGATTTTATGTAGCTTCTCTCAAAATAGTATTCGTCATAAAGTACAATGTAGGTGTATATTAGTATGCAGCTATAGGAATATATACTTCATTTCTTATCTTCTGAGAGTGTTAGCTACCTAGCTATGCACATTATATATATATGTAATGTATGTGTGTACACGTGCACAATGTATTTGTGTACACACATACATAAACACATGCACACACATATTACACATATTGGTGTTTTTGGATTTCAAGCTAGAACAGAACTCTACATTAACAAAGTTTTTAATTAAACATTTAGATTGGTTGCACATATTGACAAAGAAACTGTATTGTGGACACGTATATGTTTAAGGTCGATCCAGTTAGTCTCTAAGGTGACACCCTGCTCTATCTCCTGTCTAACTTCAGACTAACACGGCTATCATCCTCTTTGTTTAAGTTTTAAACTCCAGATGAATCTGATAACTATAAAATAAATTAGAAGCCAGATATAAAATTAAATATGCTATACATTTCTATGCATACATTCATTACCTATGTCTATGACAACATACGATAACATGCAAATGAGATAGAAGTTTTAATTTAAAAAGGAAAAAAAAATCAGATTAATTTTTTTTTTACCTCTCTAGTCCTCACTGTGTTAGAGACTGCTGTATTGTGCACTAAGAACTGCTCAAGTTCCTCATTGGTATTTATGTGGAGCTTTATACTGTACTTCTTGTGTGTACTGTGTCAGTGCAAAGTAAGTGGGTTGAAGCACACTGTTTCATTGGTTAATCTTGTTACATCATCAGTTGACTTTTTTCCTGTATGAGACATACTTCTGGTAATTATCAGATGGAAACTCCTAATTGTGTAGTATGACACAAATATTGTAAAAAAAATTGGATCCTTCTTGTCATATAAAGATTACAGCTTTAAAACTACAGCAAGCATGATGAGTCAAGGAGACAAATTTCAATTTTTTATATTGGTTAGGCACATTGGTAAGATTGTATTAGTTGAAACACTGTATTGGTCAGACATTTAATTACTACTCAGTGACTTATTTCATTTTGCTTTATAGTTAAAATAATTGAAATTCTGTTTGCACATTTTGGATTTAAGGAAAGTCAGGAAAACTAACTTAATTCATGGTCATTTTGTGGTGTAGATGCTTCTTTACCAGGTTAGTTTTGCTTTCCTGTTAATTTAGGGGTACTTTTAATGTTTAAAAAATTTGGATTATGTTAATCATGTCACTCTTGTTTGATTCGTGTTTCTTCATGTGTAGATCTTATCACATATTTTTAAAACGATTAACACATCTAAAAGTTATTGTATAAATAATACCACCTACTGTTTGTCTTGTAAGTCATGCTGAATTTAGCGCTTGCTGGGTGGGGGGGATGGATTGGCTTTTTATCTCCCTTACATTGCTGAAGATCAAGAGGAACTCCAGTGAGGTCTGTGGAATAGCACAAAAGTAGACCATAGGCAAGGTCAAAAGTGGGACCAAATCTTTCTCCTATTGTACAATTTGTGCTGGCTTTTTTTGTGACGTAGTTTATGACAAAGGGCACAGTCCTTACTCATCCCAGCCACTCACTGGCTATAAGAATATCTCCATCATTCAGATATTTTTGCCCTGAACTAATTGTATTTCTCTATCATTATCATTGTTGACAACTTGACTATGATTTTTTTAAATTGATCAGTAAAGGAAAATTTAAAATAATCAGTTCTAATTTTACAAGGAAATGTTCAAAGTAGCATAGGTTATGGTTTGAGGGAGAGTGGTTCTAATATAAGCCATATTCACATGACTAGTTTGGTAAAATAACTAAAATTAGGAAACTTATGACTAAATAGATTGTTTTGTTTTCAGGTTTAATATGCATTTAATAAGTTTTCAGACTGCCACATGGTGTGGAGCTCCTAAAAGATACATCAGTAGGTGCCTGTAATCTGTGGCATTCAGACTCAAGAGTTGCTGTCAGGAGCATTTTCCCTATAGAAATAGTGAACCAGATATAAGTACATCCATTGTGCAGGAGTATGCACACTCTTTCCTCACTCTCAGGACAGGATCTTTAACCCCTGAAATAAAGTTGGACAAAGGAATCACTGCAGCTTGAAATTCTGTTTTCATAGAGAACAGCAAAATTTACTTTTTAACTAGGTTCCTCATGTCCAAAGGTATCCATCCCCAACCTATTTGCAATGCATTACGTCCTGGTTGTACCATATTTGTAAATTTGGCAGCAAATATGCATTCAGCAACAGCCCACATACCATGTTGGTTTTATGGATAGAGGAAAGGCTGGCCAGGAGGGATATGAGAATTATCTTCTGGTAAGAACCAAAATATTGTGAGCTCTTTGATTCAACCCAGTTACTATGACTGCAGTAATACCTGCAGCAGTGCAGCCTTCTGCCCCAGCTGTTCTGTTCTACGACACAAGGTGTGACTCTCTGTTCAAATGCAGTATACGATTAGAGAATCGACTACCAAGTGAATCACACACCAACATATATATGATATATGATGTAATAAAGTTTCTGGAGGGAAAATAGAGTAGGTGAAAAGATTATTCATTTCAGACCGTACTCTTTACTCCCTCAGGAAGCTGATACACAGTTACCAAACACCATGAAAACTTTTTGATGACTAATTTTTTTTCACACCCGTTCCTCTCTCCCTTTTTCTCTCCGCCCTCCCCCCTCCGCCCCCAGGTCCATTCATTTCATTGTCATCATGTAGTGTACCTACAGCAACACCTGCTGGCAGTACTCTGGGAACACTGCTGGAAAGACCCACTCATCTAACTTTCACACTAGTTACCATTAGCAAATGTTAAGCCACATTAATGAGCTGCTTCAGTTTTTACCCCTTCTTGTCACAAGGGCAAATGGTCCTGGGAGCAACTCTTGATTTTTTTTTTTGGCAACTCAAGAATCCAGATATCCTTTGCTCATTTAGTGCAGCTGGGATTTCTAACTCAAACTGTGGTGCCAATGAAGGAAACTACATAAAAATATCTGAGTGATGCTGGACTTACAAGGCTGGCTTGCAGGCATATTCTGGTTTTCTGCTCGATTCAAAAGAAAACCCCCCGAAAAGAAATGGGGAGAGAGATAAATGTTAGTATAGTAGCAACCTGTCTCTCTTTCCTAATTGTAGATTTTAATCCTACAAGCCACTTGCAGAGTGGCCCATTGCCATTTCATTATTCACCTAGTTGCGGCTGCATGATTTAGAGGCTATTTTAGAACCCTGAATTGTACACAAGCGTATTTGCATGTCTCAGTCCTTGCTTTGAAGAGCAGTCGCTAGAAAACACATTGGCACGGACTGCTGTGCAAATCAGCTGGAATCTCATTCTGTTGTACCTTATTTTACTGTAATTGGGGAAAAAAAAAGATGAGCCAGAAACTTATATTTAGAAGTTTTGTTTCCACTTTTATGTAAATTGACCAATTAGGGACAGTCTTTCTGCTGCTGCTAGCTCTAACGCTTATATGTTGCTTGGGCGGAGGGGGGAGCACTGTTTTCAATCATAATTGGTGAGCTGGTCAAAAAATAAAGTTCATTTGAGGAAAGGCTTCAGTTCAGAGTAGGGGTAAAGAATTGCTTTCATGTTCTCCCCTTTATTTTGTAATGGTTGTTGACATATCTCTTGGAACAAGATAACTATAAAAATACTTATACAACAGGGTCTGCCTTCAAAACTGAGAATAAGAAAAGCAAGTGTGTTCATTTTCCTTAAATGGTGTCTTACACTTTCTACCCATGCTATTAATTCATCGCTTTCTTTGAACAATGAGCTATACCTTTAAAAGAGATATTTTTATGCCCATGGATTTTTTTTAGCTGCAGCACATGCATGGCCATTTTCTGCTCAAAAATAAAGCCAGGAGATATGAAAGTATTAAACAAGTGACATAAAAATGTTAGTTTGAGAAGAAATGATACAATATGTTCTTTTGCCAGTGTTGGCTTAAAACATCCCAAAGGGTGAAAGAAAAAAGTTTATAGTATAAAAAGACTACAGAATAAAATCATGACTGTGGAAAGTAATCAAATGAACTTGGTGTTCACATTACGTGCTGTGCTTTCTCTCTCTTATGGCAGGTAAGTCTCCAGTATGTTGCTGGGCTAATCATTTTTCCTGAAAAACAGCTCTGTAATGTGGAGAATGTGTAGAGTGATATTTGTTTCAAAGATATTTCAAGAGACTGTGATTAGGGTTACATCAAATGATTTAAATTAAACAGGGAGATTGGCAAACATTGCCAGTTTTGTGGAGCAAGCCCCAGCCTGCAGATCCTGTTTGGTTGCAAGTTAGGTGAAAAGTTTATAGCCAAAGGCTTGAGCAGCTTTTAATAGTTAATAGTAAAGATGTATTACAATTATTTTTTAAAAGCTCATATAATTTACCATATCATTTAAGACTCCAGACCTATTAAAGAAAACAGGGGCCAAACTCATTCTTTGTGTAATTCAACTCAAGCCAATGCAGCTACATTTGGGATAAATATGAGCCAAGTCACAATTAAAAAAAAATGGAAATTCAATCACCTCTTTTTCTTTGACAAATATGGATCTCCATGTTCTGTACCCCTTTTAATACAAGTAATAGAATTGCGGCTTACAAAGCAGTGTTAACACATCTCCCTACTGTGTTTTAGCTCTAAGGGCCCTAATCTCAACCCAGTTAAATTCAGGATGTTTCAGGATACGATTTCAACTGGACCTGGATTTGATTTATGGTAATAATATCAGTCCTTACTGGATTAAGAAAAAAGGAAGGCAAGAAACAAAACACAGAGCTCAGGTCAAAGATACGAAATTTTTAATCTCACCCTTCCCCTTACACCATAGCCTGTTGCTTTATGTGAGTCTTACGGATCTAGCTTCTATGAATCTATGAATCTTCACGTGCCCAACTTCACTGGTATGAACAAGGGTAGCTCGAATGACTTACTAGGCCAGCGATTCTCAATGAGGGTGCCATGGTGCCCTGGGATGCCTTAAGATCCTTTCAAGAGCGCCACACAGTGTTAACATTATTAGATGTATAAACATGATTCACAAGATAACCTGATTTTAAATTGAAACACATAGCATTACCAACATTTTGACCTGTTGTGGTCTTTGAGTTCCTTGCAACCAAAGACTTGGCTGGGTTTTTTTTCTGTAGTCCAAAAAATGAGTGAAAAGCAGCAGCTGGCATTTTCTGAGGGTTGTCTTGAGCCTGACAGACGTTCCTCAGAACTGACACTGTTGAGAACCACTCTTTTAGTTCATTTTTCACCAGTTGAGAATTTGACTTGATATCTTGCTTTTACTTTTCAAGCAGCAGTGTCTATTATTAGTGATTAGTTGCTTGTTTTTCACACTAGGTCTCTGTTTTCATCTTTTTAAAAAATGGTCTGAATTCATCCCTGGTCTAACTCCACTGTTGACAGAGATAAATTTTGTCTATTATGTGTTGGTCCCTTTAAGTCCCACCAGTGTGGGATCTGAATGAAGCTTATAAGCTTTTCTATTTTGGGGGGCTAAATTCAATGATAAATTATGCTGACAGACTCATCACAGGTTTGTGGTAGTGAATAGGCGACCAGTAGAAGTTGTGGTGTCACACAGCAACCAGGATCCCTTCTCTATCAATGTGGACTGTGGGTGACTAGCACAAATGGAAAGGTTAGCTGTGCTGGAAAAGTAAGTTGATTTAGTGCATCAGTACTGAAGTGTTTGCTAAAAGTTTCCTGTAGAACACACTCCTTGGGAAATATAAAAATACCATATAGTGAATCAAAAGATCTGGGTTCTGGACAAGGCTTAGCCACTGACTCATGAGTAAATTCGGGCCAGTCACTGAGTTTCTTCCTCTTGCAATTGCATTTGCAATTAGAATAGCAATAGTGACACACTTTGAGATCTGCTCATGAGTAATTAAGAACCAGGTGGTGGGGGGGTTTTAAGCTACCTCTAGCTGCTTTCCCCTGACTTTTCCCCCAAGAATGTGGCCAACAGTTGTAACAAAGAAAACTGTAATGTGTGAATGTATGTCTTAATGCTCCATTATATGCTGTTCTAGTTCAGCTTACATATATATATACACACACACTTGTAATATATATATATATATATATATATATATGCTATTCTAGTTCAGATTTTATCTTGATATCTTATATAACTTTTGTATTTATATCTGTCAATCGATCGTTCGATCTATCTCTTGAAAAAGAACTAAAAATCAAAATAGAAAATTAAATGCAGTCCAGATTCTGTTTTTATTACCCCTACCATACCCCTACCAAGAATGAGGGGAGAACACTGTTGAATTAATTATTTGGTTCGACTTTTTTTCCAGTTGTGAAACTGAGAATTCTTACTGCAACCCATGCAATCCCAAGATATTTGGCATGTTACAGAACAATAAACAGAGGGATAGCTCCGGTTTACTAAGGAGACATCTAAAAAGACTTCAATCAGGAGAGAGTGAAGAATTAAAAAAGCTAATTTCTGTTATGGATGCCCCAACCAAAGGGGGGCAGTTTCAGGACCCTGTGATGACCAGTTCAGATCTAATTCCCCCACAATTTAGGCATTATAAAGTCCAGAATTTTTGTGCCTCCCACTTCTGGTATATAGAACAGTTGTAAAATTCAAATCAGGGCTTGGATCAGAACTCTTCCAAAATCTAGGGATGTTTAGATTTGAGGTTTGGCTTGATAAGTCTGGCAATGATATTTGGTCCACAAATCTGGACTGCGTTCAGCATCCCCTTCTGCCTTGCTATTCACTTCTTAAAGAATGATTTTCTAATGCAGCTTCATGTTTGTGGGCACAGTTTTTCACATGTAGTTCATTACAGTGACAGCTGTAGCTTTTAGGATACTTAACAACCTATTTGTCCTAGCAAGTCATGTTGCAGCTACCTAATGACTGTCCATTTGCATGCACCGTAAAGCAGAAGTACTTGTATTATTGGTGGATGAAAAATATTGTCTGCCAAATTGGAAGTCTGATGAAAAACTGCCTTTAAGGTACCTTGTGATAGCTGGGGAAAACTTAGGGTTGATATTCTTTAATGATGGCCAGTTGGCTAGGATGTTGGTTCTTCAATAACATTTGTGCTCCAGCTATGAATTTGTAAACAAGTTATTTTCTTTCTTCAATATGCTTATTGGTGTCATGCCCTCCTGATGACTCCCAAGAATGACCTGCTGAGAGGGGTGATGTAAGGTAGCTTTTTGCATGCAAACAGGGCTTATCACTGTGACCATGTACACATCTTTTAATTGCTCCTTTGAAATTGCCCATGCAAAGACAGTAACCATGAATCTAGGAAAGCCGTATCTCATGGAAGAGATGAAACAATAAAATGCTCAAATGTTTTTCATAAAGTCAATTTTTCTTGGTTAGTTCTAATTTTTACTTCCTAAATTGAAATTTAGCTCCTGCAACCAGTGCAGAATAGACAACCTCATATATGGACATTAAGGGCACGTCCAGACGTGCGTGGTCATTTGGCTGCCCAGGGACAAGTAGTGGTGGCACGCCTTGCGCTGCTGCTTCTTGTCCTTGGGGAATGTCTGTGCCATGCGTGCCTTGGCACACAGCAAGTTACCCCGAGTGGCATAGGGCAGGCTGAGGCCAGCACTGTGCTGGCTGCAGCACCCTTACCTGGGGTTCTGGGGGACCTCCCAGAGCTTCAGCCACAGTGATCCAGGGGTAAAAAAAAAACCGCACAACAAACCGCAGAGCAGAGCACGCTCAAGCAGCATGCCATTGTAGCATGGAGAACTCGAGACTGTGCAGTATGTGGCACTGCTAAAAATGCTTTCAGCACCACATACCGCATAACTTTGCTCATCTGGCCGTGCCCTAAGAGGGCAAAAGAGAGGGCAGTAGAAGCAGCAGCGTCATAACCTTCCTCACCTCCGTTCTTGAGTGATTAAAAGGTTAATTCATTCTCTCTGCCCATTCATCTTGAGGAGGACTGGATGATTCTATGATTCTATGACTGTCAGTAAAGTTGCCAAGTTGTGCTTTTCATGATTTGAACACCTGCTCAGTAGAAGATGGACTTCTGACACATTTTCACACAAGCCACAATATAGCTAGTCTGGAAATGACATTTAGTCATTACTGTCTCAAGTTGATCCAAAAGTGAAAAGTGCTATCTATGTCCAAATGCCTCATGTCTAAGCCCCTGAACCATCTAGTCATTTTTGGTTAGTGGTTTTAAGATCAAAAGCATTTTATAGCTACTTAGCATTATTATTATTGGTTAGCTTTGATCAAAGACAATGAGAAACATTTCCTCAGCCAATATATCTGAAAAAGTACGTCAAACTATGGTTAAGATAAAAAATTAAGAAAACATTTTTCTTATATTTTAGACTGCTTTCTCATCATATCTAAGAGCTGAATCACCATGCAGTGCTGCCCTCAATATGTAGCTGCAGAGCTGTCTTTCTGAATTGCAGGTGTGGGCTGAATATCTTAATATTTATGGGAAGTGTACTGTACATCATACTCTGAAAATAGAAACAGGCCTGCGGGTTGGAATTTCAGAATGACAGTTGAATCTGGAAGACATGAGAAAGTTCGGAGAAGAATTTGTACATGCAGCTACCTAATTTCCATTTCTGTTTGTGGAGACAGAATTATTTCTTGACTAAATGGGCAATTAGCTGTGCAGTATCCTGATCTACACACATGTAATGAACTATTTACAAGTACAAATACAGATTTTGATGCACATAAGTGGAAGTACTTAGGAATATTATAAGATGCTTTTAGAGACTTGGTGAAAATGTAGCTCTTACAGGAAAAGTAGATTGTTCATAGATACATTTGGAGATTCAAGAACAGAGAAGACTATAAGAAAAAGCATACAAACTGACTTATAGGATCCTTCCTCACCAATAAATTAAGCAAACAATAAAGTAACTAGTTGGTATCTACAAGTAGTAATACTACTTGATGCTTACCTAGTATTTAACAACATCAGAGAGCTGCACAAAAATTAACTAATTGATCTTCACAATACCCTTGTAAAATAGGTAAATATTATTCTTATTTAGCTTAGGGAAGTGGCGGGCAATTATTTTGAGCAGAGGATCGCTTACTGAGTTTTGGCAAGCTGTCGAGGGCCTCATTGGTAGCCCCATCCCATGACAGGTGTCCTGCCCTTTGGTTGCCATCTTGTGACTGGAAATCCTGCCTCCTAACCCCTGACCTTTGCCACCAGAAGTCCCTCCCCTTACCCTTGGAAATACTCCTTTCAGCAAGGGGCTTTGTCATCTCAGAACCAGAAAAATACCAAATTATATTCTAAAAATTGAACATCTACAGCATTCATTAATTTGATTTTAAAAAATATTTTTGTCCTGATTGAAATGTGTTTGTGTAGTACACATAAAGGGGATTGCACAATAGCTTAAAACGAAGTTTTACTCTTGTATATTGTGGAGGGGTGGGGAACATGGATATAGGTTTGTAAGGGACTGTTAGTATGTGGGGTCTGGGGGAGTGTGTGGATGAGGGAGCACGTAGGTGTGTGTGGGTATGTGGGGTGTGGTTGGGTATAGGGTTTGTGGGGATTGTGTGTGGGGGAGGGTGGCTGCAGTGGGGGAGGGGGTATGGGTGTGGCAGTCTGCATGTATGGCAGTGTGAGGGGGGTGTAGGTGCATGTGTATGGTGGGGTGTGCATGTGGGACTCACTCGACAAATACACAGACACACACACTCTCTGTCCTTCCTTCACTGCAGACACACAGACACACACACACACTGTCTCTCCCTCCCTCATTACATACTCTCTAACTCTCTCTGTCCTTCCCTCATTGCTCTCTCTGTTTCTCTTTTCCCCTCCCTCATTGCATGGACACATGCGCATGGGCACACACACACAAGCACACACGCCTTCCCACTCCTGACCCTGGGGTACCTGCATGGTGCCCATACTCCCACAGTCCAGCAGTGCAGCCAGGGGCCATGTGGTGCAGAAGCAGTGGCCAGCATGCAGGGAAGCAGTGAAAGCTGCGGCAGGCAGAGACTTCTGGTTGGGAGGGGCAAGGATATGAGGGG